>NW_017728906.1:109027687-109125347 GCF_001723895.1 Crocodylus porosus | reverse complement strand
GGCTGGACTCGATGATCTCCCGAGGTCCCTTCCAGCCCTAATGTCTATGAAATCTATGAAACACCCAGAATATTTCTGACAAAGTTGACTTTTGTTTGTCCTTCTTGCCTTTTCACCATTAAATCATAGCCTCATAAAACCATAGAGAAGTAAGGCTGGAAGGGACCTCTAGGTTATTTAGTCCAAACCCATGCCTGAGGCAGAATTATCCCTATCCAAACTATCTTATACAAATCCATAAGTAAAGCGTAGTTAACCCTGGGTGGTTGGTGGCTATGACACCGGGCTTCCTCAAAAAGTTTGCAGGATTCATTTTGGTAGGAGGATCATTAGTTTCCCTGGTATGGACCAGATACAGTGAGTTGGTGCAATGTGAACACTGAGTTATTGCCAACAGTCAGCCCTGTATTGCAGTCAACCCTGAAAAAACACAAGACATAACATCCTAACCTCCCACAGGTAAATCAGGGGGACCACAGTGGCTAAAGTCCTACTTCTGTAAAATGTTAATGTATGCTTAAGAGACCCCAGTAAGAGGGCCATGCCCCCTGCTAGAGAGAAAGGCAAAACCCCACACAGTCCACCAATCTGATCACAGGGTAAAATTCCTTCTTGTCCCCAAATATGGCTCTTGAGCTCCTGACCTCCTGAGGTCCAAAAGTCTCTAGCCAGGAATCTCTGGGCTGAAGTTCTAACAAGAGTACTTGCACACCCCAGTTAAAATCCCGAACCTTGGCTGCACCCAAAACCCAATGCTTCTGAGGAAGCCTTAACCTCCTTCTGCTTCCCGCCTTCTCCCCTTCCCCGCAACATACGTAGCAGCAAGACAGTGTGGGGAACGGGGGGCACATAATTCCCTCCCAGCCCATGCAGCAACCAACAAAGCCCAGAAGCATGGGAAATACCCATATTAGAACATAGGCATAGCTACACCTAGATCATTCCCAACCAGTTTCTTGAACTGGTTGATGGAGAGTCCACAGCTTCCCTAAGCAGTCTATTCCACTGTCTTACTGTTCTAACAGTGAAAAAGTTTTTTCCTGATATCCAATCTAAACCTATTTACAGAAAATTCAAGCCACTGGTCTGCATCCTAATCCCTGAAGCAAGAGAGAAAAGGTGCTTTCCCTCTTCATTATAGTGGCCCTTCAAGTATGTGAAGACTGCTATCATGTCCCCTCTTAAGCACCTTTTGTTCAAGCTGAACATTAGGGCATTAGGGCAGTGTGTAGCTTCTGTTGCTGATTCAATTTGGTGGAAATGTGGCCTGATTCGGTGGCCAAATCTCCAATTCTGAATTGAATCAGAAGACCTTTTAATCTCTCCAAATCAAATCAAAACCCTCTAATCGATTCACAGAGATTCGGAAAGATTAGGTGATTCAGACAGACACAGCTTTAAATGTTTTTATTACATACCTCTAGGTAGCAGGCAGCTTGTGAATGCTGTGATGCTGGGGCAGAGGGAGCATCCCACGGGGTCTGGGAGAGCACCCGTGGTCCCCCCCATGGCCAATCACTGAGCAGGAGGAGGGGGCACCGGGGTGTTTCCTGGTGGACCTGAAAATGGAACAGAAATACTTCTGGTCCACTTCTGGGTTCGCCACAGAGCACATGGAGGGCTCCCCCGCACTCCAATGGGATGCTCCATCTGCCCCAGCATCACAGCATTCATAAGCCACACTGGTACATCAAGGTATGTAGAAAAAACATTTAAAGCTGTGTCTATGTCCGAATCGCTGATTCTCCAAATCAGCATCAAATCTTCAGATTCAGATTTGGCTGAATTGAATCAGGGACAGTGATCTGAATCACCTAATTGAATCACTGTCCCTGATTCGGGCCAAATCCGCATTCAATAGGGCCCACTTCGCACACCCCTACTTCGCACCTGCTTTGCACACCGCTACTTATGTAGCTCCTTCAGCCTCTCCTCATATGATTTACTTTCCAAGCTCTTGTTTCCCACTTCTGGACCCTCTCTAACTTCTCCACATCTTTTCTAAAATGTGAAGCCAGGAACTGCACACAGTACTCTAGATGAGTTCTAGCCAGTGCTAAATAAAGAGGCATTATCATCTCCCATATCTTGTACCTAAAGCTTCTGTTGATACAGCCTAAAACTGGATTTACCTTTTATGCAGCTTCATCATACTTCAGACTCATGCTAAGTCTGTGATTTACCAAGAGTCCCAGATCCTACCAGGTGTTACCCATTTTGTATTTGTATTTTTGATCATTCTTCCCTAGGCATAACATTTGACAGCATTAAACTTTATCCTGTTAGCTTCAGAACAGCCTTCCAATCTGTAAAGATCCTGTTCACAATCCTTCCCAATTTGTGTCATCTGCAAACTTGCTCAAGATCTCAGTGCCAGCATCCAAAGAATTAATAAACATGTTAAACAGCACTGGTCCCAGGACAGATCCCTGAGGTTAATCAGACAGGACCTACTCACGACAAAACCATGCTGGCTGTTATTCAGGATTTTGCCTTCTACTAGCTTATCGCATATGGACTCTGAGAAATTTTTTGAGGATTTTTCCTGGGATAGATGTTAGGCTGATTGGCCTATAGTTCCCTGGGCCCTCTCTCTGCCCCTTCTTGAAAATGGGCACAACATTGGCCCCTTCCAGTCTTCTGGGACCTCTCCTGAGCACCAAAAATGCTCAAAGAGTTTCACCAGCAGTCCTGCAACGGCTTTGGCTAGTTCATTCAGCAACCTTGGATGAAGTTCATCCAGTCCTGCTGACAATTTGTTTATGAGAAGTTAATGCAGGACCTTATCAAAGCCTTACTAAAGTCCAGATACACTGTGTGCACAGCATTCCCTTCATCCACCCAAGTACTTTGTCAAAGAAGATCAAGTTTGTTTCACATGATTTGTTCTTCCATAAAGGTATCCATGCTGGCTGCTTATGATCAGCAGGGATCCTGGTTTTCTCTGATTTTAAAAAATCCCCAATTTTCTGATTAAAAAAAGTAACCCAAAATCCACATTTTTCTGTGATCAATATATATGCCTATGTATTAGTGGTATTTGGGGATTTTTTTTCATCAGAGAAAACCAGGATCCCTGGTGATCAGGCTTTCCTCCTCCAGATGCTTTCAAATAGTCTTTCTTAGTATATGCTTCAGTAACTTCCTGGATCCTGAGGCATGGCTAACTGGTCTGTAGTTCCTGATAGCTAGCAAATGATATTTAGAGGTTTGCTTTTGGGAACTGGCTTGTAAATAAAGTAGATATTGGATTAGAACAATGGTCCAGGGGAATGGCAAGGTTAATTGGTTAAAAGCGTATTTGTGACAAAGTTTCCTTCAAGGCCCACTGTGTCAAAAGCCTCCAGACACAGACTGGGAAACTGAAGGCATGTACCTTACTGTTCCATAATATGAATAGCGTACTCAAACAGAGATAAGGGACTCTGCAGCATTGGCACCAGGTCACAGTGCCCAACTGCAGAGCCCTTGGAATTTATGGTTTTGGTAGACAGACCAAATTAGGGGATGAGTAAATGCCCAAATTAAGATATATGTGCATGTGATGGGTTTGTGAAACAAAGGAATATGCTGACAGAACAGAACATGGACAGTGTGATGACTATAGGGAAACCAATCAATGGTGCCTGGAAATGAATCAGAGGAGAAAAAGGATACAAAAGAAGGGATTTCAGAGTATCAAAGGGTCCCCAAGGGGGGGAACCTAAAGCCACCAGGGACAGAAGGAACTGGCAGAGGAGATCTTTGAACCCGTGGCAATAGTCTTCATTAAGTTGTTAGAGATGGGTGAGGGACCAGAGGACTGGAAAAGGGCCAATGTAGTGCCCTTCTTTAAAAAAAGGCAAAAAGGAGGACCCAGGGAATGTTGGCACTGGATTTATGATCCAATTAAGGGCGGGGGTACGAACTTTGTCTTCAACCTCCTGGCTGATGACATCTGACATTCAAGAAAAAACCACAGAGTGAAGCTCGTGTACTAGCCAAACATACCTTCCCTCAGTGACAGCCCTAGGACTGGTAGATATAGAATTGTGGAAGTTATTTTGTTTGCCTTGCCTGTATTATTCTTATTTGCTATGACTGTGTATCAATAAAATTTGCCAATTATAAAATGGAGAAGTTGAGGGTTTGGGTCTGACTGTTTGGGTTCACCCAGAACAAGGTATCGGGGTCATAAATCCAGTGCCAACATTCCCTGGGTCCTCCTTTTCACCTTTTTTAAAGAAGGGCATTACATTGGCCCTTTTCCAGTCCTCTGGTGCCTCACCCATCTCTTACAACTTCCTGAAGATTATTGCCAAGAGTTCCAAGATCTCCTCTGTCAGTTCCTTTCAGTATCCCGGGATGAAGTTCATCAGGCCCCAATGACTTGAATTCATTCAAACTGATCAAAAGCTCTTTGTCTGTGTTGTTATCTCATCCCTCAACTTGTTCCCTTCCTTATCCAAATACTTTGGTGTCTAGCTGCAGCTTAATTTTTTTCAGAAGACCAAGGGGAAGTTGCTGTAGAGTAGCTCTGGCATCTTTGCCTCTTCTGTTAAGAATTCCCCCTGGCTATTTAATCAGTTTAAAGAAAAAAGGTCACAGGTTTGAGCTATACAAATATAAATCAAGTGTAAATCCTTATCTTTATTCAAAACTTATACAGGTGAAGAGATCAGTAATCAAGTTGATTGAAAACAAAAAACTCTTAAGAAAAGTAATACAATAACTACAACAGTTAGTTCCTGCATGTAGGCATAATCTCAATCAGTTACACCAATTCGAATTTTATTTATGTTAAAAAAATACAGCTGGGTTAGAAATCAATAGGAACTATAAAATATTCCTAGAACAAATGTCTGTATTAAAGTCTGTGTTGAAATGATGCAGGAATCCTAGGAGAATAATGAATATTTAAATGCCATAGTAAGACCTCTTTATTGTTTTTACTATATACAAAATCGGTGGGCTTCATTCTTAAGATTTTGTTAGCCACAATACGGAAGGAATATGTAGTTTGACTGATGAGATAAATATTACCCTAAACTAGTGGATTATTTCATACTGAATGTCACATAGGGATATCTATGGCACTTAGTTCATTAGCTAATGTAAAGCACAGGGCACATATATCATTTGTTAATGCGCATAGCTGTTATATTAATATTAGCAGAAGTCTAATTCAGTTGGACTGTCAAAACCTAAATCTAAATCTAAATCCAGAGTTTCAAAACATTTTACTCTTGTCCACAATAAAAAAAAACTATGGAAGAAATATTCTCTAGGCACCCACATAGTCCTACACCCACACATCTGTAATTATATCTTCCTGTTATAAAATTGTGCCCTTCCCCGTTGGCTTATTGTGATTTTAATTTTCAGTAAGTAAGTATATAGTAAAATCTAGTCTATCTTAAACTGATGTATGTGGCAGTTGGTGGCTTCATAGACAGCAGACAGAAGAGTAGGCAAACAACTCATGTCTGAAAGGATCCAAATGTAAAGGTGATTAGACTGTATTTCTCATTTTAAAAACATTAGTATTTACTTTTTTTAACAACGAAAGTGTACATAACACTTTATCAACAAAATGAGATGCATTGATGAAATACCTTCTTACTGCATCAGAGTAGTCTTGATTAGTTGAGTCTGCTGGAGTATTCTAATTATAACACTCTAGTGTCATGTGTATTCAGCATCTGATGTTTAAAAATCCTGACAGGGCCACTTTAACTAAAACTCATCAAATGAACTTTAGTTAAACCACCCCTGTGGCCTTTTTAAAATGAAGGATCCTGAATACACGTGATGCTGCATTGTTTTAATTACAGTGGCTGTCCAAGAGCCTCTCTAATTAAAACACACATCCTGCTCCCTCCAACCCACCAGTGCACAAGTATACATACTCTAAGGCAAAAAACACCCAAATATGTTATAATACAATCACAGGAGACATCTGTATAGACAATACCCAAATAACTTGGGTACTGTCTGTGGTGTTGATGCCTACACGGTCAGATGGGCTGCTAACTGGCTGGAGGGCCACACCCAGAGAGTGGTGGTGGCTGGGTCATTTTCGACCTGGAGGGATGTGGGCAGTGGGGTTCCCCAGGGCTCGGTCCTTGGGTCTGCACTGTTCAACATCTTCATCAGCAACTTGGATGAGGGTCTGAAAAGCACCTTGTTCAAATTCGCAGATGACACTAAGATGTGGGGAGATTTGGGCACACTACAAGAGAGGGATAGGCTGTAATTAGATCTGCACAGGTTACAGGGGTGGGTAGATGAGAACAGGATGGGTTTCAATATGGACAAGTGAAAGTGATGCACCTGGGGAGGAAGAACCAGCACCATACCTACAGGCTGGGGAACTCCCTTCTCGTCAGTGCAGAGGCAGAAAAGGATCTTGGAGTCATCATTGATGCCAAGATGAACATGGGCCGGCAGTGTGGGGATGCAGTCAGGAAGGCCAACCGCACCTTGTCATGCATCCACAGATGCATCTCAAGCAAGTCCAAGGAGGTGATCCTCCCTCCCATGCGACACTGGTCAGGCCACAGTTCGAGTACTGTGTCCAGTTCTGGGCGCCGCACTTCAGGAGGGATGTGGACAGCATGGAGAGGGTCCAGAGGAGGGCCACTCGCATGATCAGGGGGCAGCAGGGCAGGCCCTACGAGGAGAGGCTACGGGACCTGAACCTGTTCAGCCTCCACAAGAGAAGGCTGAGAGGGGATCTGGTGGCTGTCCATAAACTGGTCGGGGGGACGAGCAGGCAATGGGACAGTCCTTGTTCCCCTGAGCTACCAAGTGTGACAAGGAATAACAGCCATAAGCTGATGGAGAGTAGATTCAGGCTAGCTATCAGGAGGCACTACTTCACTGTCAGGGCGGCTAGGATCTGGAACCAACTTCCAAGGGAAGTGGTGCTCACTCCTACCCTGGGGGCCTTCAAAAAGAGGCTAGATGGACACCTAGCCAGGGTCATTTGGCCCCAGCATTCTTTCCTGCCCCTGGCAGGGGGTCAGACTTGATGATCTGCTCAGGTCCCTTCCAAGCCTACCAGCTATGAAACTATGAGTAGACAGGATTTCAAAAACAACTCAGTTGTAAATAGAATATGGAAGAGGAATTTGGAATGTGGGGGGAAGCAGCAGTGGCCTGTGAGAGTGAGATTGTATAGGACTTTCAGGTGAGGATAAGAAGCAAGAATTTAGTGTCATACAAAAGAACGCCCATGGAAGGTTCTGAGTAGAGAGAATGACATGGTTGGAACACAGAAGGAAGAGGAGGAAAATATCTTTTGTAGAAGTAGCTTGGATGGAGAATAGAACTGAGATGTGCATGAACAAGGAGTGCCCCTGGCTGGGGTGGTGCGGCAATGGCAGGAGCACGGCAGCAGTGGGGGGGAGCATGGCGGCCATAAGCGGGGAGCTTCTGCAGACACCACTGGTGGCAGGGTGGGGAGGGATGGTGAGCACTGACCAGGGGTTGGCAACCACCCACAGACGCTGCTGGCAGTGGCAGCGGCAGCGGCAGGCAGCAGCGATCGCTGACCTTCTGCAGTTGCTGCCAGCAGTGGCAGCAGCAGTAGCAGGGGCGAGCGGTGACTGCCTGCAGGTGCTGCCAACAGTGTTGGCAGCGGCTTTTTGTAGGGGGTGCACTGCCACACTCGGGGGGGTGGTGTATATGCACCCATGTGCATCCCCTATGTATCGCCAGTGGAGATGTGAGAAGTTAGTGAGGAAGAGGGTACAGAACACAAGACAAAAGATGACTAAGATACAGATACAATATTTAGCAGTCAATGTCCTGGGGCATAGTCAAATTTGCCTTGATTAAAAGAAAGAAGTTATAGGATGTAGAAGTTGGATATCAGGAGGAAAAAAGTGAGGTGTCAAAGAGGTCACCAAAGCTGAGCCTGAAGAAGTGTAGAAGTGAATTATGAAGGCTGTAAGGGTAGTAAAGGAAGGTAGTAAAAAGGAATCATAAGGAAAGTAAAGAAGTTTGGGTAAGACCTACTGAGTTGGAAATGATCATGGAAATCGAAATGGTGAACAGATTACAAGCAGGTGGATACATCTGAAAGTCAAGAGCAGAGGAAGAAGTAAGTGAACCCATGGAAGAAAATAAAGAACAAAATGTGTTATCCAGTACATATCAGCAGAAGAGAGGAGGAGCTGCTACTAAAGGAGATGCTCCTGAACAGTAGCAGGAAAATCAGGAGAGCAGAGATTCATAAGACCCCAGGGAAGAAAGGCAGCCAAGGGCTGATACTCAAGAGTAGATCCAAAGGAAGTGCAGTGGTGCAGCTACATCTCCCTTTTTGGACTGGATTGCACCACCACTACAACTTCTGGGAACTTTTTTATAGTCCCCAAAACAAGTAAAATCCTTCCACTTTCCCTCCATATTCAAAGGTGTATTCCCTTCCCCTGCCAGCTCCAGGCAAGCTGTGTGGGGGCTAGACTCAGATGGGTTCTCCCTCCTCATGCCTGCTCCCAGGTGATTGGGTTGGGTGAGGAAACCCACCACCCTTCTCATCACTGCTGTTGCTGTTGCCACTGTTCCAGCTAGCCCAGCCCCCATGAGCATGGCAGGAGCTGGCAGAAATGGCTTTGATACTTTTCCCACCCTCAGGACAGTGGGGAAAACAGCAGCAGCGGACAGGGAAGGAGAGGTCAGCAATGTTGTAGGACAGAATGCCAAAAATGCTCGCAAACTCAGCTTGTAGGGTATTGGTGTGCCAGGACAGATGGCAGGGGAGCTGTAAGAGACCCGATCCTTGTTGTGGCAGTGTGCCCCTGCCCCTTCCCTGCCGTCTGCCCCGAGGTGCACGTGCCAACCAAAATACCTTCACATACCACGCTCTGGCACCTGTGCCGGGGGTTACCTACCCCTACCTTAGAGCATGGAAGGGAAGCAGAGGGAATTCTTATGTGCTTTGTGGACTTTAAAAAGTCCCCCAAGGCTACCATGGTACAGTCTGCCTGCATTGGTGGGTAGGAGAGGGGAAGGAGGCTGGTTTGGGCTAATAAGAAACAACGGACAAAGCCTGAATCTTAAGAGATCAACACATTCAAAAATACCTTTTTTACCTGGTACCCCAAGGATATGACAGACAGACATTATCCAGTGCCAAAAGCACTGTAGGCTAGAAACTATTTCATGTATTGAATCCTAACTAGGAAAATCTTGGTACTCCAATGTAAACTTGCCAGAAAAATGGATAAACACAAGTCATTTCATTTTCATTTTTTTAAAAACCTTATTATGTCGGGTTTTGAAAAAGAATTATTAGTGCATTATTCAAAACCTCACTTTGCCCCCAAACATGTTCAAGCTATGCCTTAACCCCAGAAACTGATAGGGAACACATGTCATTAGACACACAGGTATGCAAACTAAGGCTACTCTAGGGCTCGTGGGATAACAGCTGTTATGACTACAGAGTAATTCAAAGGTATTATATTAGTAAAATATGAGAAAATGCTGTTTTACCTGACTCCTTCACTAGGTTACAGTGAGGTAGCTTCCAAAAGGCTACCTTCTTCCTTGTCTTCACTCCTACCTGGAAAATATGTAGAATGGGAAAGATTTTGCCTCTGCTTCTATGGGTAGATCGGAGCTTTATTTGTAGGTTTACTAAACCTGCCTAATAGAGTTCTTCTGTGTTAAAATCCATGCAAAGAGCTCCAGTTTTACTGGAAAACAATCAACAAGTCAGTGAATAACACCCAGAAGGCAAAATAACCCTTCATACCAAATCTGAATGTTTTGTTCTATTTAGGTTCATATACCACACCCATTACCATGGTGATGGTCCCATCAAAGACAGAGACATTCTTGATACAGAGACAACCTATGCTATTTATCTTCTCAGAGGCTGCCTTGGGTAAGAGGCTTGAAGCTTTAGTGTCAGGCAACGAATCATTGTTATCTCTTCAACAGTGATAGTGAGGGGCCATGGTGTAGCAACTTCTATTCCTGTAATCTGTCCTCATGATAATGCTCCTATGGGGTGCATGGCTAATGTTACATTATGATTTTTAGGAAGCAGGCAGTGCTTTTAAAAGGCATGTGCATGCCTGCATGCGAGCTGCCTTGTTCCTAAAGTTCCTAGTCAACGTGCAGTTATATGAGACTTGTACCCAAAATATGTGATCATTCTGACTGGTACCAATAATTATTAATAGGTAGTAATAGCTAGCTAGACTACTAACTAACAGACTTAAGTTGGCTGCTTGGTCCATAAGCAGGAAGCA
This sequence comes from Crocodylus porosus, assembly GCF_001723895.1. NCBI lineage: Eukaryota > Metazoa > Chordata > Crocodylia > Crocodylidae > Crocodylus > Crocodylus porosus. The sequence goes on along the minus strand of NW_017728906.1, from coordinate 109,115,103 downwards.
TTTATCTCAGGGGAAAACAAAATTAAAATAACAATAGAATTCTTTTTAAAATCCAATCAGTTGAAACACACACACTTTTCTGTTCCCTGACAGTCTGGGGATCAGAAAATTCCTGCTACTTACTGGCAAGCTGGTACATATTTTTACCTCCTGTTTGAAGCACCACCAACACCCCATTTAGCAACTCACAAAGCCGTGCCAAGTCTTTTGCATTTGCATGTATGTTGCATTCCCCTTCCCCTGCTTTTTGTTTACTCGTGCCCATTGGATGGTAAGCCCTGAGAAGAAGGAATTATATCATCTCTTTTGCTGTACAGCCTTAAGCCCAGTGGGACCCCAGTCAAGACTGGAACCTTTGGACACTACTATAATATAATACAAATATTTTCTACAACTACTATTAATAATCTTTGGGCTAGTGGCTATGTCTGATGCAACAAACACTGTAGTCCAGGAAATGTCATGACACATTAAAGTTATTTATTACAAAGCCTTCTCCTTCTGGTACTGAAATTAAAACTCCTATGTAGGCTTAGGACATTACGGCCTTGCCTAAATGGAAAAGCCAGTACTACTGAGAGAACTGTGAGAACTGATTCCAATATAATTTCCCTTGTGTTGGCACAGTATAATAACCTTTTTTGATTTAGCTTTTTAGATGTTTAGTTTAAACAGCTTCCCAAGTAACAACAGCCATTATTATACCTGACTAGACATGTCCCCACAGGGAATGAACTAGGATAACTAGTAATATTTTACTATTCAGACCAGGCATGGTCTTAGTGTGGTAAAATGCATATGAACTGGTGCTGTGTGCTGAACTGATCCTGAGGGGTACTGAGTACCCACAACTCTATTTGGTATCTATGTCAGGTGCTGGTACGCATCACTTTCCAAGGTCAGCCTCGTGTCCCGATCCTCAATATATGCAATAAGCCTGAATGCCCAGCTTTCTGAAAATTATTCCTTTTTAAGGAACATCGCCAACATGGGTGCACTGAGAACTTTCAGGATAGAGCTTTCTGTAATGAAGATGTTACACAAAAGGCTGATCTTTATTTCCTTCTCTGATCCCTGCTATATAGCCTGGCTGAGAGTTACAAAATTATCTTTCTACCACTTGGCAAAAGCTAGTAACCACTAACTCCAGTTACTGCAATTATATCTATTTTTTTCTTATGCTCCCCCTTTTTTCAAATCAAATTGAAATAAACCATAATGTACGAAAATAATGTCACAGCAGGTGTCTCCAGATGGTGCTGTTCCAAATCGTTTTTGTAAGGGTCAGTTCTTGATACAGGGTTTGCCCCTGGGAACTGGATATCACTGTGTGTATGTGTATAGAGTCTCTGTGTGTAAATAAAACAAGCTGCACTTAGAATATACCAGACTGTATTGTTCATTTCTCTTCCATAGGGAAGCTGACCTGAAAGGCCCTCCACAGATGCTACTGCCTTGGGAAAGAGGCAAAAAATACCTACAAACTCATCACTGGATATCAGTTTGTAACAGGACTCTTTGAACCTCAGTGACCCTCTAACTATTTCTTCTTAGAACAGGTTTTCCTAAATATCCAGTTTGGCCACTGAGATGGAAACTGTTTGGAAATCCTTGAAAAACAGCTAGTTGGTGTCCTGCTAGCTCCTGTTTATGTCTTCTGTTCTTTAGGTAGAACTGATCCTTAAGAGATGTTCAAATATTTGATCTTAGTATAGAGGCTATAGCTTTAACTCTGCTAAGTTGCCAGGCAACAACAGGCATGTTGCTGCCAAACATTCCTTCCACATGCAGTGGGGTTAGTGGTTCAGCATCCTGGAGCTACCAGTTTGCTTACTGTGAGCCATTTTTCTTTTAAGAATGAAAAGAAGGTGAATCTTGAAAAAGTGCCAGTGGTACAAAGGCAGCAACCAATTTACTTAGCAACTCTGGTCACTGTACTACAAAGGTGTTGTGTTGTCCACCTCAGCCTTGCTGCTGAATACTTATGTCTGTTTGAAACGTGTGTCTTGATATGCAAACCTCTTCAAGAGTAACTATTTTAAGAATGGTATATTTCTTGTGTATTAGTAAAAACTTTGGAAACATATGCCCTCAAGAGCATTTTGCTTTGTATTCCTTAAGCTACCTTAGAATACAATGCTTTCTTTACCTTACATGCTGAAGCCATTCTGAAGAGAAATCACATGAATGTAAATCAAGCTAAAACGGAATGAGGGACAGTTTTGCAATTTCCTTAGCATTTTAAAAATAAAAAACCCCCAAATGCTTAGCTTGAAAGAAAACCTGAAGATGGTCTTGCCTTTAAAGTATAGACCTTATAGTGATGTAAGTTATTATTTAGAGAAACTCCCTTACATAAAAGACTACAGAAATTAGGAATTGGGAGATGGCTCCTCAATTTGGGGATTTATAGAGAGACAAAGGGTCTAGAAAGGTTGCCTACTGCTCCACAATTAAAGCTTGCTTTTTTTTTCATTCATGTATGCCTGTCTTTACTGAACCTGGTGATTACTACATGGTATCAGAAGTGGCAAATGAGAAAAAACTTGAAAGAATTTGACATTCAAACTGAAATAGAAGTTGGAATCTGAGAGCAGTTGGAGCTATGTGTAAGGACAAGAACCACTGTACATGATCTTCCTGCAGAGTGATAGCTGAAGTAAAAGGACAGTTAGCCATGGAAGTTTTACAACCTCCACCTACCCTTCTGCTGTTGGGCAACATGGAACAACTGGAGGGTATACAGGGAAAAGTTTGAGTGTTACCTAGCAGCTGCAGGGGCAGAAGAGAAAAAATGACAATGTCATTTTTATAACATCTTAATCTTCAAAGGAGGCCAAAATATGCAGGTAAGTGTAATACTGTCCAAAAAAAAGGGGAGCACTACAAGCCAAAAAAAATAAGTGAGACCCTTGAAAAACACTGATTTTTATGTAGAGACAAATAACAGCAAGTTATTGAACTAAAAAGACTGAGCAAGAACTGTGCTTTTGGGAACTTGCCAGAATCTCTGATGAGAGAGAGGATTATTTGCAGCATTACAGACAATTCATTCCAAAAAGGCTACTGCATAAGGGAGACTTGTCCCTAGAAAAGACTGTCCAAATGTGGAGAGCAGCCAGAACTATGGAGGCCCAGACTGCAGAGCTGGATACACCAAAAGGGGTGGTTCATGCAATAGACATGAAAGAATGTGGTCAGAAGACACCTCACTGGGTGGAATTTTCCACTGGTAAGAATCTACCTCACAGAGAGGATTTTTCCATTAACAAGAAGAATGTTTAGAGAGAGAGGGCAAAAGGCATAGCATGCAGCAAACATGGAAAGCAACATGCCACCAAAAGTCTGTGCATTTGGAAAGATCTTATTTAATATATCCAAAGGCATCATTTTGCCAGGTGCATATAGTTGAGAGCATACCAGAAGAATTTTTGCATTTGTAGTAGAATCAAGAAAAATCAATCAGAGGAACTGGATGTAGCTCAGGGAAGTGCAAGAAACAATGCTTTCATTTAAACTGGACACCAAAGTTCACATTAATATTTTACCAGAGTATGAATATAGAAATTTTAAATGGTCACCAAAGATGAGTCCAACAAATATCAAAATAACTGTGTTCAGGAACAAACCTACCAGTGCAAGTGAGATGCACTGCTAGCATCCAATATAAAAGTAGAGTATACAAACTTCCATTCTTTGTGGTATTTAAGGAGGTGAAAACCAGTTTTGGGTCTGATTGTTTGTTAGAAACTGAATCTAGTTAAGTATGTGCTTGCAGTACAAGATGACACAAGATCCGTGCCTCCTGATCCTCTTGGCCTTCACTGCCCAAACCTGGACTTCTTAGGAAGGCATCAATTGTTCTAGAACACAATGAGTGATTATGTGGATCACACACAAAAGCCCCCGTGGCTCACCAAAAGCATATGGGAATGTCTCCTAGCTAAAAAGGAAGCGTACACCCAATGGAAGGGAGGGGCTATCACCAGGTAGGACTATATCTCGGTTGCTTGCAGCTGTAGGGGCATGGTCAGGAAGACCAAGGCGGAGGTGGAACTGGGACTAGTGATCTGGATCAAGGACAACAGGAAGTCCTTTTTTAAATACATAGGGGACAAAAAGAAGGTACCGGGTAACGTGGGGCCTCTGCAGGACACGCTAGGAAATCTGATTATTGCACCAAACAGCAAAGCTAACCTATTTAACAATTTCTTTGCCTCCATTTTTCTGAGCAGGGACCAGGTCACCCCCCCACCGGGACCCCCGTAGGACCCAGGGGAGGCTCACCCAGGCCTAGGGTCAGTGAGGACTTAGTCAGGGAACTTCTGGAGGGACTGGATGTATTTAAATCAGCAGGTCCTGACAATCTCCACCCCAGGGTGCTCAGGGAATTAGCAGAGATCATTGCGTGACCCCTGGCATGGCTTTATGAGAACCATTGTGCTCTGGTGTGGTGCCAGAGGACTGGAAAAGGGACAATGTGGTCCCCATTTTCCAAAAAGGGAGGAAAGAGGGTCCAGGAAACTATAGGCCAGTTAGTCCTACCTTGATCCTGGGTAAACTTTTTGAAAGTATTATCTTGGCACATGTCCGCGAGGGGCCAGCAGGGGAGATTATGCTTAGGGGCAACCAACATGGTTTCATTAGAGGTAGGTCCTGTCAGACCAACCTGGTGGCTTTCTATAACCAGGTCACAAAATCCTTAGATGCAGATATAGCAGTGGATGTAGTCTTTCTCGACTTTTGGAAGGCCTTCGACACTGTCTCTCACCCCATTTTCATTGAAAAACTAGGAGACTGTGGCATTGACACGTACACAGTCAAATGGGTCGCTAATTGGCTGGAGGGCCACACCCAGAGAGTGGTGGTGGATGGGTCTTATTCGACCTGGAGAGATGTGGGCAGTGGGGTTCCCCAGGGCTTGGTCTTTGGGCCTGCACTGTTCAACAAGTTCATCAGTGACTTGGACAGGGATGTAAAAAGCACCCTGTTCAAATCCACAGATGACACTAAGATGGGGGAAGACAGGTTACAGGGGTGGGAAGATGAGAACGGGATGGGTTTCAACACTGACAAGTGCAAGGTGATGCGCCTGGGGAGGAAGAACCAGCACCACACCTACAGGCTGGGGAACTCCCTTCTCGTCAGTGCAGAGGCTGAAAAGGATCTTGGAGTCATCATTGATGCCAAAATGAACATGGGCCAACCGTGTGGGGATGTGGTCAGGAAGGCCAACCGCACCTTGTCATGCATCCACAGATGCATCTCAAGCAGGTTCAAGGAGGTGATCCTCCCCCTCTATGCTACACTGGTCAGGCTGCAGTTGGAGTATTGCATCCAGTTCTGAACGCCGCACTTCAAGAGGGATGTGGACAACATGGAGAGGGTCCAGAGGAGGGCCATTCACATGATCAGGAGTCAGCAGGGCAGGCTGACTCTGAGGAGAGTCTACGGGATCTGAACCTGTTCAGCCTCCACAAGAGAAGGCTGAGGGGGGATCTAGTGGCTGTTTATAAACTAGTGAGAGGGGACCAGCAGACATTGGGAGAGTCCCTGCTCCCACGAGCACTCCTAGGAGTGACAAGAAATAACGGTCACAAGCTGGCAGAGGGTAGATTTAAGCTAGGTATGAGGAGGCTCTACTTCACTGTCAAGGCGGCTAGAATCTGGAACCAACTTCCTAGAGAAGTGGTGCTGGTTTCTACTCTGCGGGTCTTTAAGAGGAGGCTGGATGAACACCTTGCGGGGTTCATTTGACCCCAGTACTCTTTTCTGCCATGGCAGGGGGTTGGACTTGATGATCTGCTCAGGTCCTTTCCGACCCTACCAACTATGAAACTATGTCCTTATGGGAAGAAATGTACCTAGGGACAAAAATGCAAAGACTATCATGAAGACAAAGGAAAGCAGCCTCAGTGCTCTGTAGCTACTCAGCTTTGTGCTATGTGTAGAAGCACAGCTGCCAAAAGTAAAAGTCAATTAGATTCCATGATGAGGACTAAAGTTTATCAAGACTTGGAGAAAAAGCTTCCCACCAAAAACAAATCAGAAGTTGGATCTGATACTTTGCTGACCTGAGAAGAAAGTGAAACTTCCTGAAAGACTCACAGAGATTTCTTAGAGGAACTGCAGAAAAGGGGAATAGGAAAGTGAAGATTCCAGCCAGAGTGACATGCGAGTAACCTTTCCTATGTAGATAAGTATTAACAGAATTGTGTGTTAATTTATTTTTGTAGTTATTGTTAATAGGGAATATGTAGTGATAGAAGCTATAAATTCAGAGACATTTCCTTACTTGGACTACTACAGAAGCTGGAACTGGAGATGGTCCCTCAGTTAGGAGAGTGAGTTAAGAGAGAAAAAGCGTCTGCAGAGGTTGCCTGCTGCTCCACAACTAAAGCTTATTGTTAAGTTCTTCTCATTCATGTACGCTTGTGTTTGTTGAAACTGGTGATCACTTCAGGTCTGAGGTCCTCAGAGTTTTTCATGGAAAGCAATCATGTTTGATAGTCCTATTAATCTCTTGTGGATTCTTAATTTGTTCGGTTTTGCTGCAATCATTCTGTTTTTCCAGCCAGTTAATGTCTATAATCACTGACTAACATCTTATTTCACTATTTGGTTAAATTCAAATTATCCTTAATTTCACAGTGCTAATGAGATTTTGTTGCCATTATTTTTATGAGTATTTCCTAGAGGGCTCAACAGGCATCAGGGTTTCTTTGTAATAGGTAGGCATAGGCATAGCACGAGATAGGTTCCAACCTCAACAGTCGTGGTTGGCATGTACTGTTGGTGCTGAACTTGGATCAGTGTAATACAATACATGCTTAATGCTTAGTTCCTTAAACACCATTCAGATTCTTCTGAGTTCCATCTGCTAATAATTGTTGCAGGGGACTAAGGTGTGTCTACTCCTTTAAAGGCAAAAGCAGCCTAGATATAAAGCACTGGGAACTAGGCAGAGCTCCACGGCTGCAGGTTGCCTTGGCAGCAGGCTGATGAGGGAATTAGCTAGCACCTGCACCTGGTCAGCTGACCAGAAGTAGGCAGGGACCTGAACACATATAAGCCACAGGGCTGTGACTGGCTAGGGTTAGTTCTCTGGAAGGAGCTCTTGCAGGAAAGAACTACTCAGAGAATTTTGGGTGCTGCCTGATCTGATGCTTGTAAGACTAATGGGGCTCCAGGAGCTCATAAGATACCCAGGGCTAGGAGGCACTCAATACTTGGGGAGAAGTTTGTCTTCTTAAAGAGACAAAGTGTGACCTACATTGTTATTATTATGTTATAGCCCAGGGGCTTATATTTATGTTGTTATTTGCACCGGTGGACCAGGATAAGGCTAATAGGGGAGGAGGAGGCCTCATTGGGGCACACTATTCTGTAGACCGCCAGAGAGAGCACTACTACAGGGCTGTAGAGAGCCTAGCACCAGAGGGGTACAGCAACAGGGGCCATAGAGCCCAGTGACCACAGGAGGCCAAGTTAGGCCAAGACCTTATTAGGGATATAATATTTATATACCACCTGTGAGGCATGGGGCATGGTAAAGGGAAGGTTTTGGAGCCACGCATCTAGCCCATAAAGCTTAGGGTGTCCCGTGAGGCACCAACTTGGAGCAGAACCCAACAAGGGGTCCAGGAACCCACAGGGTTTTGTAGGGTTCAACAGAACTGTAACTGCATAGAAACTTGTGGGTAGCCTTCCTACTTATTATTTATACCAACAAGATGTGGCAGGTGAGAGTAGATGGCACCCGCAGGGCGAAGCTGGCACAGTCATGGAGCCTGAGGGGCATCACAGCCATCCCTAGGGATGCCATGCTGTGACAAATACATTATGTTTAATATTAAATTACCAAAGACCATAGGAGCCTCAGGCTTGGACCAGGACCCCATCATGGCATATGCTGTACAAATAAATAACAAAAAGACAATCCCTTCTCCAAAGGGGATTAACAGACAGTCAGACAGAGGACTACAAGAACACAAGACATGACAGACAGAGGACTACAAGGAGATGCTGAGAACCTTGGTCAGCGTGCCAAGCTGTGGTCTCAAACTACCCATTGTCAAGGGTTTTTTTTTCAGGCATCCAGGAAAACGAGAGGTTCGAGGATGGATTTGAGGGTGAACAACGAGGTAGTTTTGCAGATACTTTTAGGGAGCTCCTCCTAAGTGAGAGAGACAGGAAGAGAAAATGCACAGAGCTGCTTATTTGAAAATCTAACATATAGAAGGGGGAAGCTAGTATCATTAGAAGGGATCCAGGTTTTCTCTGATTTAAGAAAATCCCCAGTTTTCGGATTTAAAAAAGTAACCCCAAATCCACATTTTTCCATGACTAAAATGAAACACGACTAACATATAGACCTACATATAGTGGTGTTTCATTTAAATTGCAAAAAAAAGTGAATATTGGGGATTTTTTTTTAATCAGAGAAAACCAGGATCCCTAATCATTAGTCATTTGGAGGTGGGTATTGAGTTCTCTGAATCAGAACAGATCAGCAAGGTAGAGGTAGGCTTGGAAAGGCCTTAAAAGTAGCTAGGGTGACACAAAAGAGAAAAGAGATCAAGTAGGGGGACACAAAGCAATGGGCTGAGAACACAATCTTTGTAGCACCTTTCTGAATGGATATGAAGATGGATAGAAAGCATACGTAAGGTCAGAGAAAAGGCCACTGAAAGACATATTGGGACAGAACATTTTTAACAGTTTAGCTTCCAGATACTGGTACATATAGCACATCTGTGATACACAGTATGGTAGGGAGAAACTAATCTTTATTTCTTGGTCTTGTCATATGATATGGATCTGATTTATAAAAAGTTATATCCCTGTCTTACAGCAGGTGGCTGTGTCTTCTGATTCCCCCGGTAGATGCTTGCTACATTGGCACCAGATGTTTTTGTTTGTTTTTTTCAAATATCATATTTTAGGACTCTAAATTGTTTTTAAACATTAAGTCTGCTTTTTTCTCAACTTTCACCTGGACAATGAAACTATATTGGATAATTTTGTTTTTGTTTTCTAGTAAGTGTTACTTGTTGGTTCTCAGATATCCATTTTGGGTTCACAGGAATCCAGGTATATTTATTATATCAAACAAAAGAATCCATTAAAATTATTACAATTGTTAAAATATTCTCAATCTATTTGACTCAATAGATTTGGTCAAAATTCCTTTTTTCAAAAACACAAACCCAAAATGTTGGGTCTAAACTTAGGTGACAGCCCCCTATAACTAAATTGTACATCATTTCAGATATTCAAAAATCATAAGGCCAGAAAGGACTATTTTAACCATCTTGATTGACCTCCTATAAATCTCAGGACACAGAAAGTCTCTGAATTAATTCTTGTTTGAACTAGAACATGTGTTTTAGAAAAATAGTTAGCCTTGCATGCATGAATTTTCACTTAGAACAAGATGGGGATTATGTGTATGGAAAAAGCAATGGCTTTGCTGGTTTTGCATGTGAAAACCCAGTTTTGTCTGAAATAAGACAAAAACATGGTTATATTTAATGAAAAGGCACCAGTGAGCTTTATGTCAATAGAGAAAGCAAAGAGCAGACATTTACTTTAAATGAATACCTCCCATTTGATGCCTGAAGTGAAGACTTACTAGTCTGCCAGACAGTTGGTGGAGTCAACCAAGCCAAACACTCCACATATTTAAAAGATATACAAATACAATGGATTAGTGGAATTTATAGTTTACCCCTAACCTCCCCTGTGGGGGTCACATTCTCAGAAAAAGGTGACATCACTGTGAAACTTTACCCTGCTTTAAGCTCCAAGCAACATGTCTCCTTATTTAAAGATCAGATTATCCTTCCTTCATTGTTTTGCATTTGATTTTGTTTCTTTTCTCCATTTTGGGGACGGGCAGCTTACTATTTTAAAAAGGTGATGGAGCATGTCGGGATTTGAAGAGTGAAAGGAAAGAGATTGGTTTGGATTTTCTCCCCTTTCTTTGTGTGTCCTAAAGCTCAATATACTTAAAGTGGTGACTGCAGGTACATGGGCAGAAGAAACCTTTTGTGTTCTTATAAACCCCAACTTTCAGTTGGACTATAGAGGCAGTGACAAGACAGGAAATAGTCCTTTAGTCACTTTCCATTTCAATGGGTGGTTATCAACAATATTCCAAGGTTTTAAAGATCAGCATTTTAAGTACTGATAAAAAGTTTGAAGAACTTACAAATAGCACAGTACAAGTACTTATAATGAATATAGATGTATGTGTTGTAAAGGAGGATAGAAGGTTGTGTGTAGTTTATATATGAGTTTATAATTTTCTGAATGCTGAATAATTTGTCAGAGTGGCAAATAAATTTATGCATTTATGTGTAGAACAAATTGACATTATTAATACTTCATTTATAGCTTCAATTCTAGGTTCTGTAATTGAATGATCTAGAATTCTGGGTGTTCTAGACAAGTTATTTAATAAAGCTTCTGAACTTCAGTAGTATCAGCAATCCATTATAATTTTGGAATTTTTTTGTGTAATGCCACATTTATCTACAATAATTTACTAAATAAATGGAGTAGATTAATGTTCCCTGAATCAAGGGTGTATCTCATGTCCATATATTTTAGGAATAAAATCAAATGTGGTACCTTTCCAATATTAAATTGACTATATTTTATTTTTCTTGATATGGCAAATTCAAAAGTGAAAACATTAAAAAACTATGATAAAACAAATGCCTCAGGAAGATACTGACCAATCTGAGGGGAGGTCAGTATGCTGTATGAAAGTGTGAAATTAATAAGAAAAATAGTGTCATTTAAAAGACAATTGAAAGCATGCTATTACTGTAGTATGTAACCATTTTGTTCTGTATTCTTATTACAGGTGGACAAATACTGCAAAAATATTTCATGAAACATATTATATTTGATCATACACTTAACTGGATTTGGTACAGCCACACTTGTACTCCCTTTTGTGCTCATTTCCAGGCATTTTTGTACCTTTGACTATTACTGATACAAAAGTTTGCAGAAAGTAAATTTCAAGGGCATACGCATGTGCTCAAGTACTTTAAATGAATATGCATTGCTACCCTCATGCCAGAAGTGCTTGTACAATTATCCTTCTAGAGCCAACATCAGGGTTTAAACCAAGCACAGTAAGTGCTAAAAGCAAACTCTTCTGGACCTTGAACCACTTAAGAACAACTTATGTGGCAGGTGTATTGGTTTCAGATTTTCTTAAATTGAATGAGCCGCTAAACAGGACTGTATACTTTCACAGTCCTAGGATGCATTTCACCACAAGCCTGCTACCATTGGGCGCATGTAGATGAAACAAAATTTCCCGTGTACGTCAATGCAACTGCGTTTGTGTTTGCACAACCTGGGATTCCCCACTGCTTTAAAGTCCATTTAACACCTTAAACTAACACTACTCAGAGATGTTTTAATTTATGTTGCTTTCCAGTTACGCTACTCCAACTGTGGATTTTGTTTGTGCAAATAGCCAGAGACTCCAAAGACTTGTAATTAATCCCCTTCTCCACGAGGGAGTGCTGTGCTCTGGCCTCTAGCCAGGAGGTGCAACTGTGTGTTCTTTTGTACGCTCCTTCACTCCTCCCTCCTCCCTCACAGCACACAATTCAGGCAGGTCAGGATGGGTCTGCTCAAACCTATTATTATTATTATTATTATTATTATTTTAAAATGGGGGAGAGAAGTAATCCTTTAAGTATCTACCCCCTCCTAATTTTCCAGGCCCCCCCCTGCCACCTACGGTATATGTCTTCCTGCCCCCCGTGCATGTACCCTCCTGTCCTCCTGCCCCACCCCCCACAGGTACCCTCCACCTAGGACCCCTGTGACCCCTGCACCGCCCATCATGTGCTGCCACTGCAGTGACCATAGCTCCTGGTGACAGCTGCAGCATCACCGTTGATTTTAGTGGTTCAGAACCACAGCTTCTATTTGCTGACAATCCAGTCAAGAAACAGAAACAATACCATATAACTTACATGACTAATAACAATTAATTAACACAGCTCAAAGACCAGATAGGAACACTGGCAGAGAGCTATTAGCAATCAATCACTAGGTTACAACGTTACAGTAACATCTAATAATTGCAAGGTAATTTCAGGATCATGGCTCTTTCATGAATAAGATGACAACCAGCTGATCAGATCAGTCATTCACTGCAATTGATTCACTCAGTTTTAGTTTTTACCCTTGTATATGAAATTATCATTGCTCTATTTGAGACTTATAGCTTAACCATTTCTATGTTGCATTGAGTAATTGGAGATATACTGTACTCCCATGAGAGTTTGTGTCCTAACAAAAGGTAACACTAAGCAAAATCTGCAACCTTTGAAGTTAAGAGGACTTGTGTTGTTGACTTCAATGGGAGTGCACCTTTCCTCTCCCAAGGTTTTTTTCTTAAGTGGGGGAGGGGAAAGAAGAAATTCTGTTTCATAAATCACAGCAAGATATCTGACATATATTTTATATTTACAGATATTCCTTTTTCTTTTCTCATTCAGGCTTTTCAGTGAGTTCAGTACATGTCTAAGGATACTCAAGGGTTAAATCATTCTTTTCATATTGCTTATGAACCCCTAAAGCAGCCCTTATTTTATCACTTTAATGCTCAACAGGAGTGCTGTGGAGATGTCAAAAAATGTTCAGGGGTTTAATTTACCCAGTTTTCTGAGTCTTCACTCTTCTATTTTGGGAAGACAGTTTGGGTTACTTTTTCCTGAGTATTCAAGCAACTATCCTCTTCTTTCAGTGTTTTAGAGTGTGGCAAGGAAGGCAAAAAATAAATATAACAAAATATTATTATAAAATTATAAAATAAATATATATCAGCTTCAGCTGGAGGATCGTTACACTTGTTAAGTTATAAATGAGCTGCACACCAGCAGGAATAACTGCTACAGAACAAATTCCCAATGTACTCAAGGACTGCCAAGTTTAGCCCTGTGAATTCATATTTTTTTCTCCTCATTATCATCTCCATTTTTCAGTGTACATGACCATGTAGGAATTTAACTATTTGGCATGTTTAACTTATGTGTGAGCATGTGGGCTAGGTGTTTGTGTGTGAGTGCATGCCCACATACACAATACAGAGGAGCATTGAGGAGGATATTCTGATGAAGAATAACAGACTAATGCAGAATAGTTTTGTATTCGTCTACACACGGCCTAAAGGTGCATGAATGAAATCAGGAGACCCTGGTTTTACTGCCGATTCTGCTGTGGAATCTCTTGACAAGATCACTTAATCCCTGTTTGAGTGCCTCAACTTTTGATACAAGTAGGAGGCAATCATTGTCATCAACTAATGATTTCCATTGCAGCAGTGGGAGCTCAGCATCTTTGAAATTCTATCACTGGTTTCCCCACTGGTAAGATGGGATGACATAATAAAACAGGAAACAATACTTACCTCCCTCAAATGGTTGTTATAAGTTTTAATATATTCATTTTAGAAAGGTTCATATTAATCCTCATTGGTGCTATTAGATAAAATAAAAACCTATTATTATTATAGTATAAGGTGGATACTGTATTACACATGGATGCCAATTCTCCAGAGGTAGTTGGTAGCTGCCACCAAGGACAGGTGCATTCTGGTATATCCAGGAAGCACACAGGCACGCTACAGACCTTTGTAAATTGTTTCCTGGGCCCATTCCTAAAAGACTTACAAAAGTGAAGAACTTGTCCGCCTGCCATATTCCCATTTTTTATCTTTGCAGAACCAGGTTCTGATGCTGACCATACGTAGCATTTGTGTTAATGCAGTGGCACTGAGGATATTTTATATGAGTTGTCACATTCTGTGTTTAAATAACATCATAGCAGTCTAAATTGTCTTCTAATTCTACCAAACTATGTAAAGATTCTTCTTTTAACTTCTCAATAAAGCTTTTATGTTTGTCAGGATATATCTCTATGTTCCAATTGTCCTAGCAATATTAACATATTGTAGTTTTTTGAAGTCATGTTTTGTGCCAATACCCATTTATATTTTGAATGCTAATGTCTTCATTGTTACATTTACATTGTAAAAGAATATGGACATTATGCTTACAGTAGCTATTTACTTACATTCCAGATTTCCGTATATCTACGGCAACTGGCTTTGCTGGATATCTCTGCTTTAAAGACCTTCTATTCTCTTTCTAATTCTGCTACAAACATAACTCACTTTACTTCCAAACTTTGGTAGACATTTGTTGTATAACAACTCATGCTTTACTATCGTTTGCAAGTTTGGTGGCTCATTAATACAGTACTTACAGTGAAGGTGCACTACATATTGATCTAATTAAATGTTTTTGATTCAGGACAACAATAATAATAGGATTAATTATTGTAATTTGTGCAGCAGAAGCATATACATAAATAGGTAATTTTCCCCCCAATATTGCCAGTAGAAAATGAATTTCAGACATTAGGACCTGAGAGACCAGAAAGCTACAGCTGCTGAGTTAGTGTCCCTCCCATAGTTCTGGCCAGCAGCTCTGACATCCCTGCACAAAGTAATCACAGATCACAGCATTTAATCACTGAAAACAAGCACTCCAGAGGACAGCAGTGTCAATATCCCACTCTCTCATTATCTGTTTGGATTGCACATCCACACTGTCAGATAAACAGAGTGGAAAATTAAGATTAAAAATATGGTAATTTCATTTCAGGCAGCAGGCACCACTCACTGCCCCTATTATGCTATTGATTACCTCTGAATTCAATTTTTCTTTCAATGCAAACTTTAATCTGTTTGCTACCCAGCAATTCAACTCCCCAAGGGCTATTTGAGAGTAAGTAACCATTTAATCTGATGCTAACTGAAAAATCACCGTCCTTAATGAATTGTGTAAATCATTCAGCTCTAAAGCACCTTTGACTTCTATTTCATTTTTTATTTTCTACTCAATATAGGAAGGGATCGGCGTGTGAATAATTACAAAGTAGCAAGTATTTTTAAATAGAGCAAATATGATAAAAACCCTATTATAGTGGGGCATGTGTAATGAACAGTACTTTTTAATTTCAAAATAGCTATTCATTAAAAAAGAATGGAAGATTAAAAAGAGAGGCTCAAAGCTCAAGGTAAAAGTTGATAGACATTGTAATTACATGGTTAATTTCAAAGATTTATATGCTGTTATGATTTAAAAGGAATTTTTATGACCTGACATTTTCATTTGAGAAGATTTTTTATTTAAAATTAATCTTCTAGCTCCTATTCTTAATTATTTCTTGGCAAGCGATAAATGGGAATACAAAAAATGCCCTATATCAAATTTTAAGCAGAATAAATGCATGTGAATTTTTGAACAGCAATAAAGTGGCCCTACTTACCCTATTCGAATCACTTTGCACTGAAATTCCAGGCTAAAATAAATTCTTTGTATATGGAAATTATTGGCACTTTTAAGAATGCATCAAGGATACTGATCCATGTCATTATTTTTAATTTTTTATTTATCTGTTTGGCCATGGTATTCAACTTGAATTGCAGTTCAAGTTTGTTATCCAGCAGGGACTTTCTCTTCTTAAACGTTGACAGATTTTCTTCCCAAGCCCCATTACAACAGGGCTTGCCAAGGAAGGAGGACTAGGCTTAGCTTAGCTTTCTAAACTTTGACAGTAGAAAGGAAAGTCAAGAAGTGACTCACTCCAGAAAAATGCTCAGGTGGTTGTTTACAATTAGGATTTCAAAAGCTGCTTCCTGAAATCCCTACTAGGGCAAGTGAAAGAGAGGCAGCTTTGCCTGAGGGATCCTGTCCTGTTACAATACAATGACATGCACACACGCACATACACGGAGGTGTAGTTGTGTTTTGTTTTTCTCAAAGAGGGTGTGAGAGGCCGAGATCTGTTATTTAGCGAACTCCTTTTAGACGTTTTCACTTCAGACTGATGACATCGCCTTTTATTATGAATGAGCTGAACAAAGAGTAAGCCTGTTATTAAAGCAGGCCAGAACCTCTCTAATTATCATTTAATAGGCACTTGGAGAGCACACACCATCAGCCTGAGCCTCCTCCACCTCTTTCTCCTGAGTCTACACAAGACTTGGAAGACTTTCTCCCTTGCTGCAGGAGCGGCAGCAGCAGCCAGGTGGTGCTTACTCAGCACGCTGGACAAGAGGCAGGAGGCACTCATTAGTGACGGCACAAAACAGCAGGTTAGTAGTTATGCCTCTCACTAAGGTGTTGTGTCTTTTTGGAAACTCATTAACAGTCTACAGTATGTTTTCTTTTGAACCCCATGCCCTTTTGAAAAATTAGGACAAAACCACTATGATCTGGTGACAAGCTTTTCTGCACCATAACCAGGATCCCTGATGATTTTCTCTGATAAAAAAAAAAATCCCCAATTTTCAGATTAAAGAAAGTTACCCACAATCCATATTTTCTGTGATTAAAATGAAACACCACTATCTATGTCTATGTCTATGTCTTAGTGGCATTTCATTTTAATCATGAAAATATCTGGATTTGGGGTTACTGTTTTTAATCTGAAACTTGGGGATTTTTTTTTTTTAATCAGAGAAAACCAGGGTCCCTGGTAATCATCACCAGCCTTCTACTGTCTTCAGCTGGAGTTGAACTGAAATCAGTGGAGCTTCACCAATTTACAACAGCTGGGAATCTGGGCCTCAGGTTTTCAACACATCGATTTTCTACATGTGCAGCAGTATTTTCTCTGTTTCACGAAGAGAAGCAGCAGATCAGACATCCTCCTCCTCCAGCCTATGTATGTAACACTATGTATAAGCACAGCAGGTTGGATTGCTACCAGTTTTGGGTATGCACGGAGGAAAGGAAGACATGGCTGCAAGAAAGTTCTTCCTTGTTCTTTTATGCAGGGCCCTACCACATCTAACCTATTCGAGAACAAATATGTTGTTCTCTGTACTCAGGCTGCCAAAGCCCACTGAGCACAGGGTTAAGAGAACATGTTGCATCTATTGCAGAAATAGCAGAAGACCTCAAGAAGGATTTTGTCTCTAGCAGGCATGCTGTGTCTGTAAAAGCCAGATCTAACCATGAAATATCAAGCACAAGATATATAAAACACATTACCATGTCAGTATATATAATCTGTGTGCATGCACATCTTAATATATGCCTATACACACTATATATACACACTACTCATACACATGCGCATACTTGTGTATGACAAGGGGGCAGGGGGGAAATGATAAGCACATGAGAAATGACAGAGCCCTGTGACAAACTGGATTTTCATGGCCTTTAGATATGTTCACCTGTACTCTCTACCTCTCTTCTTCTTCTGCAGTAAGTTACTCCTAAGATTCCTAACCTCTGAGAAATTTCAAACAGCTACTATTTTTTAAAAATCCTACTAAATAAATGTTTCTTTCTTTCCTACTATGGTCCTGATTCTGAAGACATATATATTTGGAAATAATAGACACGACTAGTCTTACAACAAGTTCACTGAGACTGACTCAATACTCAGTGGCACTCCTTTTGACCTCAGTGGCCATTCAGTCGGAAACAATGTGACTCAAGTTCCTCAAAGGCTTACAAATTTTTAGGGTTGAGGATTAATATGGAATCACTCTCACCTCTCCAAATTACTTTGGTCCAAGGTCCAAGATAGAGCAGGGCCAGGGCCAGTGACAGCTTTAAAGTTTGCTGTTGCACAATGCTTACAATTAGAAATGGTAGCTCCACAGAAATGAAGAAGAGATCTGACTCCCACAAATTACACAAGTTCCTTGGAAAATCCTGAAATTTTTACACCATAAAATTGAGACTGTATGATCCCCCCCCCTCAAAAAATCAATTTTAGTGTTTTTTACTGTGATGAGTTATACTCCTCTATTTTGTTTCAGATACTATATAGAGCCAAATTCAGTGGGACTATTCACAGGAATAAAATTATTCAAGGGTGCAAATATTTATAGGCCTCCAGGTCAATTGTGATGCTGCTGTTGCATAAACTTCAGCTGCCTGGGGCACCCAGCAGCCTGGTTAGTCCTCTCTTCGCTGGCATTTGTTTGGGATGATATGCATAATCTGTGGGTTGTGACCCAAGTGGATAATTATACCACACCACACCACACCACACCATCATGTGTTTTGCATTCTTCCTTTGTGTACATGCATTTTAATAATATCTAGCTCTTCAATAACATTTTATAATGAACTGATCACAAAGCACTTTAAAACAAAGGCAAATATTTCAGTTTATAATATATGTGTATATATATATATCCTGCAGTTACATGAGAACTGAGTTGAATTAATGAATTCGCATTTGAATCAAGTTTATTGAATACAGCTTTTTCATTCATCTAGCACAGAATATGTTAACATGACTACTAAAGACGCATAGTTTGGATACACCAAAATCCAGATCATTAAAACTGAAGAGACCATAAGAAAAAATTAAGTGTTTAAAAGATTTAGATGACTATTTAGAAGTCCCATTTTCCAACACCACTTAAACACTCGAGAGCTTAAGTATCACTGAAAGTCAATGGGACTTAAGTTCCTAAGCCACTTCTGAAAATAGGACTTAGGCTTCCAAAAACCTAGATGATTTAATATTTTATATTAAATATATATTCAATCTGAAAAACTGTAGATTTATCCCAAATAAAATTCTGTCCCTTTGCTCATACTATTCTCATAAACACACAGTATAAAATACATGAACTTAGCACAATTGTAGAAAGCCATATACATACACAAGAGGATACATAAAACTACAGACTTCATATAAGACAGATATATACATATCTAATGCATATGCACACATTAAAAATATCATATATTGTAAATATACATATATAGATATCTGCCTATTTACTATCATACCTGACATGGAGGTGGTTGAACACCCATTACATATACACATTAATGTATTATGCAGTTTAATGTGTAGCCCATACATGTATTAAAAGCTAGAAGAAATTTTGTGAATGGAAAATGAAGCTCATCACTTCAATGTGTTTAACATTATATGTTACATTGAAAGAAGCCCCACTGTGGGGGAAGTTTAGGGTTTTAATCAGCTTTGACAAATCCACAAGGAGACCTGTTTTGCTAGGGAAATACATTGCTGAACAGCCCCTGCAAGTTATTTCTTCTTCTCTGGATTGTGTGCATGGTAAACGGTGCTTTTGAAAAGCAGATGCTTCTTCCAGCAGGGTTTGTTTCTTTGTCGCTTGGATTTCATGCCTCCTTCATCACCCCTTTGCTTACCTGTCCTGCTGCTGCTGCTACTTTTCTGAGTGTCCAGAAATACGATTAGATTTATGCTTTCCGTGTATATCTAATCACCATCTGATTTAGCAAAGCTTGTCTAGGAAAGAAGCAGCGAGATCCTCTGAGCAAAGCCTTCAGCAAACTGTGATCACTCAGCAGCAGCAGCAGCTTGCAGTTTTGCATATTTTTTTTCCTGTGCTCCCCCCATAGTATTATCTGGCTGGCAAATTTGTCATAAAACTAAATATAACTAAGACTACTGAATGCCATAAATCCACTCAATCTCCACCCCTTCCCCCATCCAAAATATTGATTTTCACAATGTTCTTCTGCAGTAACTTTTAGCAACTTAAACAAAAAGCATGTTCCTAACAAAAATTCAGGACAAGTTATTCTACATGTTGTTTAAGTTTTGATCACATGAGTGTGATGACAGCAGGCACACAGTGACAGCTGTGTGTGCATTTCAGTGTGGCAACCACACATACAACCTCTGTATGCGCAGTCCTTGCACAGATTTTGAGGCCACACTGAAAATCCAATAAATAAATTTCCTTTCTTAAATTATCCCTTGTTCCTATGTATTGCACATTATATAGTATAAAATCTTTTGTACTATATGCTCCTCTTATATCAGCAGGTCCAGAGATCCCCCTCTAATAATAAGAGGTATATGAAAACTTCCATCTTAGTGTAAATTCTATTTATATAAACTGCAAAGAGGCAACCCTTTTCACTGAAAATTTGCATACTGTAATTTTTTTGTTAGCTTGGGAAAGCTACTCTGTTTTCTACCTTTTTCTCATCTTATTTCAGTTTATGAGACTATCTCTATAACATGGAATATGGCATGTGCGTATGTATACCGGTACATGTGTGCACGTAGATTTTACATGTTTCAAAATCTTATGGAAGCATAAGGATAGTACTTAACCTAGGACAGGGTGCTGGTCATTTTTTCTGGTCTATGGTGGATGAAAGAAATTTACATATTTAGTGAAAAATTTTTAATGAATGTTATTTATCTTATTGGCTGTGATAACTGTCTTGGAGCTGTTATGAGCCATCATGTCAATGAGCACTTAGGGCCTTTTAAATCCACAAACTGCTCAGATGCCATACATATGCACTGAAGGGGATTATGCTCAGCTCAGTGCATGGAGCTAGCTTCAGTCACACAAATCCAAGTTCGGAGTGTACCTCTTAGTTGATCTTTACCCTGAGACATGTATAGGAGTTTTTGTAGTGGGGAGGATTCCTCAACAAAAAAAAGGGCATATCTGCATAGATATGCATTTCTAAATGAAAAAGAAAGGTGTGATAATTTTCATTTCTCAAGAAATTTTCTGGAAATCAGTTGTAGACATCATCATGTAAAAGCTGGGACATGTTCAAATTGCAGGAGATCACAGAAAAAAGAAAAAAAAATGACACTTTCTAATAATTTAAAAATCCCTGAATGGACTTTTACAACATTCAATTACAAAAATATAATTTGTGGGCAGGGGCTTTGTAGTTTAAGTTTCAATAGAATAAACATCTTTTATGGCTGTTACAGATCTCTGAATAATTCGTTCGAAATGGGTACCTTTATAAACCTTTACCTGTAATACAATGAACATCACTCTTACCAAATACAAAAACTATACTGATGCGTCTTTATGCAGATGTAAAACCAGTGTATGATCTCAGTCAGATTCAAGCCCTCTGTTCTGTACTTATCCCATCCACTTGTCAAAGCCTCAGTGTAAAGGTTGATCCTACCATATGTATAGCACAATTTCAGCCATCAGCTATTAATATGATCATAACTTTTCTTCTTGCAACAGGAGTGTTATGCTCTTAAATGGAGCAAAAATAATCATGTCTATCTAGAAATATTTATAAGCTGGTGTTCTCCCATCCTCTTTTTAAAAATCTTTGTCATACAATGACATGAAATAGAAATCATCATACTTTCCACAATTATGCAAGCCCTAAAGGCTGGAAATAGAGGAAAAACAAAGTTTGATAATATCATATCAAAATCTGTTATTGGGGTGAGTTGCCTTCATTTCAATTTAAAATGAGTTTCACAGTTCCGTGGTGATAAAAGTTCTGTCTTATGGAAAACATGGATGTAAGGATTAGGAAGGTTAGAAATGTGTGTATGGTAATGGCTGTCTCCAGAATGGTAAGGAAAAGTGTTGGGAAATGATGGCAAAGGAAAGAATTGCACAGTGGAGATTTCTATAAGTAATACCTAAAGAGGCAGGGAAAGATTGACACCATCCAGAATCCAGAGAGAAGGCTGGAGAAATTTACCAGCGGTTTTTCTAGGAAGAAGCACAAAAGGATTGTGATCTCCATAGCCTCTAGAGTAGCAATCCTCAACCCAGGTGCAGCTCTCATATCGTAAGACCAATGGAACACTGAGTTAAATTGAAACAGCACATTTAAGCTGCTATAAAGAAATTAAGCTGCTAAAAAGAAATTGTTTATTACAAAAGGTATGATTAACCTATGGATGCATTGTTACAGATACCACTGAGGTCAAAATGCCATGATTCAAAAAGGACTGGCTGCTTATATAATGAGGCCATCCATCAATGTTACATTCAATGGGATAAAACTTGTATGATAATGTCCACCCGTTAGGGACTACAGAAGAAACTTTCTGCAATTCTCCATGATGGAGCTTTTACATCTTCCTCTGAAACATCCAATAGTGGCTATTGTTGGTGGCTGGATACTGGATGCCTCATGAAGGATCCAGTGCAGCTGTTCCTATGCGCATTTTCTTTACTACAAGGCAAATCCTAAACATCATCGCTTAATAAGTGTTTTGTTATGGCCCTTCCTACTCAGCTTCTTTGGCATAGTTGCCCAATTTGGGTGATGGATGAAGAGTGCCTCCCATCTCAGCCTAGCAACTGGTTCTGGTACTCGTCTGGGAGGTAAGAGATTTAGGTTTGCACTTCCTCAGGGTGAGGAGAGCACTGAGCTATGTCTCTAACTTCCTGGAAGTATGCTTTTCTAACCATTAGGATATTATTTAAAATGTGGGCTCTCCTGTCACCTGATTCTGTAGATGTGTAAGACGTGCTCTGAGAACAGCTACCAAATTAGCCTCTTTGACAGGCTAAGAAGAGGAACCCTTAGTTCTGGATCTCAGTTGAGCTTGAGTTGATGGAGAACTCTAGGCACCTAGTTAAGTAAAATGGATGAAGTTAAGTGCATGAAGTGGTGTTAATACTGATTCAAACCTTTGATGCCTTAATTCCACTTAAGTTCTCCTTCAGTCACTTTTTTTGGGATACAACCCAAAAACCACAAAGGGACTTAGGCAAATAAAGATCTCTCTGAATACTAATGTCCAACATTTAGGTGGAAATCTGTTCATGTCTTGATGACACCAAGATGCTCTGGTTCAGGGGTGAGGAAAATGGTGGACCAGACCAGTGGCCAGACTCCATCTCCCAGCAGCCCCTGCCTGCCTCGCTGTGGCTGATTTCCATAGAGACTCCAGGAGCAGCTGGCCATGACAGCACAGTGCCAGGTTTTCCATGAACACCAGGTTGAGTAGTCCTGGCAGGGTGCACAGCTGGGGGAGGAGCTGCTCAAGGGCCAGGATCTTGCAGCAGTGACAGCACAAGCCAGAGCTGGGGCAGACCTGCAGTCCGCTGCCTGCACACCCTGGGTAGGGCCATACAGGCAGTGGATCACAGCTCTGCCCTGGCTCTGGACCATGCTGACACTGCTGTAAAATCCCAGCGCTAGCCCTGGCCCTGGTCCCAGCATACCTCCCCACACAGCCATACACTCTGCCTGTGCCACTTAGGCTGTTGTACATGGAAACCCTGATCCCAAGCTGTCACAGCCCCACCACTCCCAGGATCTCCATGGAAATCAGCTGCAGCGAGGTGGGCAGGGGCTGCTGGGAAATTTATGCAAAGTGAAATAAATCCAAGAGAAGAACTTCAGAAAGCCTCCATACAGAGTATCCAAGAGCCTGGTGACTGGGGAATCCTTTGGGAGTATAAGTCACTGCTCCAAATGAGTGGGGTGAGGACCTGTCCAAAAGACAGGTCTTGTATCTGAGCACTTAGCTGAGCTATTTGGCATAGGGGTTTGTGTGATGACCCTTTTTATACTAAAAATGTGTTATATGCAAGGTAAATTCACTCTTATGTGATTGGTGTGGTCGAAGCCTGCAGTCAGCTGCTTTGTGCAGTGCATTGTAGGAGTGACGTGCACCAAAATATAGTCTCCTGTGTGCATCTGTGCTCCTCACTCATTGTCTGCAACATATGTTTCTGTAGTTGCTATCCCCATTATGATAGTGCCCTGTGCTTGCGTGTACTATCTGCTGTTGGAGAGTATCAAAATTGTCTTGTAAAAGTGGTAGAAATGCGCCTGGGGATCTGTACAGTTGAGGCCTTGGAATACATCCCTATTTGTGACATTGCAAAATGGGTTCCCTTTATGAAAATTCAAGTTATGCGCCATTTTCCAGGAACGCATGGACAGCATAAAGCAAGGGAACCTGTACCCAGAGCAGAGTTAGGTATCCACCTTTGAGGAGAGGTGCTTAAGGCCTTGCCCCTCTCTCAGTATGCCTTACTTGGAGCACCTTTGGTAGCTCCAAACTCAGTGTGCTGGTTTCTGTGAAGCTTATTGTCAGTCACTGAACTCTCCTCACACTTTGTATCAGGAGCTTGGTGTCCAGTGGATGTCTGGGTCCCTCTGTGGATCAAGCCCAAGTTAAAGACTTACAACAATATATCAATCACCAGGAAAATAAATTAAAAACCTAACAAGGTAGTTAGCTGAAGATCCTTACCCAGAATCTTCACACTAATAGATTTTTTTCACTACAGTAAAAGTATGCCAATCTTAAATAGACCCTCAGAAAATAAAGAATTGTAGAGCTAGGAAGTGACCTCAGGTTTCATTTAATCCAGTCCCTGCAGGATTCACTATTCCTCGATTATCTCCAAGAGATGCCTATCCAGCCTCTTCTTGAAAACCCCTAGCAAAGACAATTCCACAACTTCCCTAGGCTGTTTGTTTTATTGTCCTAGTGTCCTGACAGTTAGCAAGTTTTCTCTGAGATTTGATCTAAATTTGCATTGCTATCATTTAAAGCCATGGCCCCATCTCCATGGCAAGGGAGAACAGTGTTCTCCATTTTCTTTATGGTAATCTTTCAAATATTTTAAATCAATGACTATAAACTAAGGGTGGAAAATCAGAAGAGGCAAAGCATAGTGCGGAACCAGAAAGAAATTACGAAGTGACCATTGTAATAGAGTAGAAATTGAAATGGAGAGAGACATATCTTATATAAATAACCCAAACAGGGTGCAAATCTAAGAAATACTTTTCTAAAAAGAATTTAAAAATAAAAGGCTTACCTATAACAAAAATGTTGATAATTTTTTTTTGGAAACACAGGAGGAAAGAAAAAGATGGCTTACCATCATGCTACAGAGGAATCTGCCATCGGATCAGAAAAATACCACCACAATTATACATGGAAGGCATTAACACTCCAACTGTTACAACTCTACTAGCATCTATTCAGGACATATGTTTGATATATTATATTTACTTATGACAGACCTGAGAGTTAAGATCTCTTTTTATGTATGATGTTAGCAAAACGTGTATAGCTTGTCATGTCACTGAAGAATTTTTAATTACAATGAAATGTGTCTACATGGGGTGAGACAGAGATTTTAAAACTAGCTGCTATAGAGGGAAAATGGCCAGTCCAGAAGTTTCAAGAGCAGTTCAAGACTAAACTAGAAGTTACTGATTCAGGAGACATGCAAAAAACACATTGAGATTGTAATGTATTTACTAAAGAATAACATTCAGACTAAAAGTTACCCTCTTCAAGTTGAGGAAATTACCAGCCTTGCAGTATCTAGCAGCAATCAAGATATAATAGACAATTTCAAACAACACATTCAACACAAACAGTGGGTTTTAGTCAATTACATATACAAGCAGATTCACTGACTAGGTTAAATATGTAGTCTATTTTCTCCCTTTAAATTATGGGCCAGATTGTGTTTTGATGAAAAGTAATGTCTCTGTTGAAGTAAATAGAAGTGTAACTATTTGACCGGGGTGGGGGGGAAGATCTGACACTACATTATAAAAAATATATCCTCTTTGATAGCACTTAGCTGTTAAAAATGCCTAATGATTTGCCTTGTCTGCTTATATCCTTGGACCAACCTGGGTACAACCAACAACTCTATTTACAGTAAAAGCTCCGTTAACCGGCACCTTACAAGCCAGCATGTTCTATTAACGGGCACGCAAGCCTGTAAAGGTAAAGTGAAACTGGAAGTGCCCACCATGGCACTTCGGGTTTCACCGAGCCCCTACAGCCCAGGGCAAAGCAGCCCGTGCTGCTGAGCCCCCATGGCCCAGGGCATAGCAGGCTGCATGGGGTTGACCTCCCTGTCCCTTGGTCCACAGGAGGGGTGGCGATGCTGTGGGAGGGGCGGCAATGCCCTGGATGTAGCAGGAGAAGCAGCAGCCCGAACAGCCAAACACGCCTGTTTGGGCCTCTCAAATAACCAATGTATTTTGTTATCCAGCACCCCCATACCCCATGGGTGCCAAATAACACAGCTTTTACTGTACACTTACATACATATTGGAAGTTGTTTTGCCTATGAGGATAACCAAACCGGGAGAATCCAATGAAGAATCCACTGTAAGTGTCTGGCTTGTTATGGAATGAACTGGAGTTTGATATACGGCGTAGAATTTCAGCGACCTAAACAACACAGTTATCGTCTCTTTTATCACAGTTGATATGATTTATTTAAGAATATGTATAAAACTTTAGCCAAATCATTCATTGCTCACAATAAGTGTCTATTGCTCTTCTTTATCATCAACCTCTGGAATGCTTCAAAAACTAGAGTGCTGTTTTAAATTTTATTGTGTAGTATCACAAACTCTGTCAAACAAAGAAAGCTAGGAATGCAAAGATGGAACACATTTATTGAAAAGATCAGCTTCCATTGTGTATTTTCCAAACTGTATTGGCTCAAAAGTTTACCATATATATATGTACAGTATCAGTATCATTCCGTTCTGGCTTATGTGTCAGCAACAGAACTGCCCACTTCCAATTGCAGAATCTGTTTTACTGATGGGACAGGATTTGATGTTCAGAACTCAACCAATGTTTGGTTAAATGAAAAGAGATCTTCAGAGGCGGGACAAAAATCTTTGTGATCACAGCAGATCTCGTATGGGGCCCATGACAAAAAAATGACAGCAGAACCCTCCAATGTCAGGCTTACAGTGTCACTTTTCAGAATGAAAGTATACAACAAAGTTTGGGAAATAAATGTGCAAACAGAAGTGGCAATTTTCACCCAGTCTGGCCACAGAAAGCAGTTTATAGCTGTGACCAAACAAGCACATGGCTGCAAACAGCTTAAAAAATTGCTGAATGGGTGAAAATCTGACCCCTCATTGCATGAGTTATCAGATAAAGACATTTCAAAATGTACTGTCTTTTGTAATGTGTGCCTGTGGAGCTCCCAGCCTGTCACTATTTTCAGAATGGGAAGGGGGAAAGGGAGCAGAGGTCAGCTGGAAGATGGGTCAGCTGGGGGAGTGACTGGGGGAATGATTGGGGGAGCAAGCAGGGGCTGGGGCTGGGCAGGGGGCAATTGGGGGGGCAAGTGGGTGCTGAGGCGAGGCAGAGATCATCTGGATCATCTAGTCCAACCTGTTCCTGAGGCAGGAAGGTCTCATGTACCATGACCTTGTTGTTAATAGGACCATGCTCTAAACAACTGAGTTAATTGGGCACTCGGTTAATATGATGAGATTGTTGTTTGGGACATGGAAGGTAGTGTAATTTCTCAATGAATGGGCCCTCTGAGGTATGCATTCTAACCATTTAGGAACTATATTGAAAAATGTCATTGCACCCAAATATAAGAACTAATTCAAGTTCACTAACAGGAGAAATAGCCTGATTTTCTTCAGCTGTCACATGCAACAAAGACCAAAACCAATTAAGGTAAAGGATGGTAGGAAGATAAGGCCTGAAGCAAATGTTTATTCCTTTTATAAAACAAATTTTGTATTTATTTTAGTTCATACCATTTTTGTGGAGACAACATGGAATACCATACTATTGCTATTCTTATTCTGTTAAATGAACAGTGTTCCTGGGTTTTCCATTTAGAAAAAAAATTTTTTTTTGTTCTTTATACAGGCAGTCCTTGACTTTCATCTTTGAGTTACAACAAATGGCACTTACATTTATAAATTGACACCGTGTTTCAAGGTTCCAACAGGTTTTGACTTTATGATGCTGGATGTATACAGCTGTGTCCAGATGATAAATCTGTTGTGGTGGAAGGGAAGGGGGAAGGGAACGGAAGAGGTGTAGGGGGGGAGATCAAGGCCCTCTGTGGTGAGGGAGGGACTGGGACAGGGGCTGGGGCAAGCACTGCCCAGCCAGTGCAGGGCAGACACAGGACAGGGTCTCAGGGAGTCAGGGGCAGCGGCTCCTGCCGTGGCCATGGCTTTCTCAGTGGTTCCACTCACTGCTCCCACCGCTCCTCCGGGAGGGCATAGAAGGGGCATGTGCCCCTGGATCTGCACAGGGTGGGTTGGGGCAGGTGGGGCCAGGGCTGCGCTCTGGTGGGCAGTGGCGCTCAGAGTGGGGCTATGCCCTCCTACTGCTTGCCCTCCCAGGACAGGGCAGAGCAGGCATGGTAATGAACTACTGTGCTGCCTCTGGACGAGTGGTGCACAGTGGCAGGAGCCACCCCCCACCCTCTGTGTACAAGCCATGACTCTGTCCTGTGCCCACCCTGCCCTTGCTGGGCAAGCAACAGGAGGGCATGGGGGTGGGTGTGCCCCCAGACTGGGGAGAGGCAGGCAGCAGAACAGAGGCTATAGGGGGCTGCAGCCACCTGAAAATTTGCTATAGCCCCCATATAGCTCCCACCACCCACCCAGAGTACAGCCTGGGCGTGTGCCCCCAGATCTCCATGGGAGCTGCACAGAGCCCAGCAACCCCGGCGAGGGGGCCCATGCAGATCTGGGGGCACACGCCCCACCCATGCTTTCCCAGCAAGCAGCAGCAGCACTGGGAGCAGGGGCTATGGCCTCCCACAGCTCACCCAGCCAGGGCAGATGTGGAATGGAGCTGCAACTCATCTGTGGGGGGGGAGAGGAGGGCAGCTCCTGCTGCTGCTCATTTGGAGGCAGTGCAGGGGCTCAGCCCCACACCTGCCTGTCCTGCCCTACCCCAGCTGGGTGAATGGCAGGAGGACATAGCCACCACTCCAAGCTCAGCCTGGTGCAGCCCTGGCCTTGCCCTGTGCAGATCTGGGGTCAACCCCCCCCATGCCTTCCTGGATGAGCAGTGGGAGCAGCCACTGCAGCCACTGGACAAGCTGCACCCACAGCAGGAGCCACAAGCCTCCCCTCACTGTGGCTCCATTCCTTACCTGCTTGCCCCAGCCCGTCCCAGTCCCTCCCTCACTGCAGGGGGCCTTGATATGCCCCCCTCCCCAGCCCTTTCTCCTCTCCTTCCACCACAACAGACTTACCAGATGGATGCAGCTGTATCCAGCATGGTAAAAGAACCAATCCTCCATTCATAACATTGTTCCTACGGGAAAATTGGTTCTGACTCACGACATTCCGACTTAAGACACAGTTTTCAGGAACCAGCTGTGTCTGAAGGCTGCCTGTATTTGGGTTGATGTACATAAATAAATTACTTGTTTTCCTCCTCTGCTTTTGTAACCCCATAGACTACATGCTATAAAATTTATCTCAGAAAGCTTTCTTGTTTAACAGTACATGAGTTACCATATTTCAATTCTGCTCTGAACAATTTCAGTGCTGAAAAAGCTATCAAGTAGCAGAGGAAGTTACTACAATACTCATTTTAGATACCAACAACCTTGGTGTAGACAGGTAGTAAAGTAACTTTCATTACAGTCTTTTACAGCCATCTGCCATGAAACTTCAGTCAGCCTGAAAACTTCCATTCCACATGGTGAGATGTTCTTCTAATTAGCCAAGGAATGCGTGTGAAAGAACCACCCTCGTATTTAAGAGGCCTGCACTCTCCTCTTCAATATTTCATCAGACAGCATGCTCAGCTGCTCAGTTTTTCGGTGGGGGTCACTGATAGGGCCTGAGGGATGTTAATCAAATATCGGTTTCGTAAAATTGTACTGAACCATTTCTGGGCCTCCCTTCTCAATGGGTACACAGGTATATAGGTACACAGACATTCCTGCTGTTGCCACTTCCTGAGTTCACCAATGGAGGAACTCTCTCTGAGTCTTCAGCAGGGGTGGCATCTGCATCAATTTAGCACTTAGGAAGGATTTTTAATACTCCCAATGTGAGATGGCAGCCTCTGCTGACTCTGTATCCAGCTTCATCTTCAGCCTCTCTCCCACTACCCAGGGTGTTAACCAGATTATATTTCTATCAATCTTGTGCAAGCTGAATATTTCTAAACTGGCTCCCCCAGTCTCACAGTCTGAATCGCTATCTTTATCCACAGCATGCATATTTTTATTTAGTCTCCCATCCTTCAAGAATGATTTTTCTTTACCCTTCCCTAAGCAGCAAACTCTTTGGATGTGCCCTTTTTTATTACACCTACTCAAACCCTAACCTTTAAATCTACATTCAGAAGGGTTATGGAAAGCTTGCCTAGAATGGTAACATGTTTCTGCCTGCTTAGAATTCTTCCACTTACTGTTTGGTGGTGTGATTATTTTATGCTGCTTGCCTTCTGTCTTAACACTAGGCTGAAACTCTATTGCATCTCTTACTGCAGTTTCCATAGACACAGCAGTTTCAATGGCACAGTAAAATTTGAGGTCTGCCTTAGTCAAAATCCTTGGCTGTATATTTTCAGGATAGATTCCATATCCTAATCTGTCTTTCAATGCTTCATTCAAATGATCATGAAACCGGCAGTTTTCTGACAATTACCTTAATTCTTCAAGGGTGCAGGAGAGGAAACAGATTTGCCCTCCCATTGATTCCATTTATGAAACCTGAGCCTTTATAACTAGTGGCATAGGTGATAAAGGTTCTTGCAGATTTTTTATAATTTTGCCATTATTTTATCAGCTGCCTTTCTCTGGAGCAGACAAACTGAGCATGAGATGGCATGGTTTATTCTTTCCCCTTCCACTAAATTTTCACTGAGCATCAACTCTTTTTTCTGGCTCTATATCATTAACTTAGAAATACTACCCTTGCTATATATGTTGGCCAGCTATCTACACAGCAACTGCAGGTACTGGTTTTCTCATGTAACCTGTCGTTTTCCCCATAAGACTATTTACAAGTTATAATATTTGCACTTGAGGCCCAGGTGCAGTTAAGCTGAAAAATAAATGGATAATCCTTCCTACTTTCCTTCTTTCTGTCTCTGTCTCCGCAAAGGTAAAAATTCCTCATCGCCATATCTTGTGTCTTTGCTAAGCAGGAAGTAGACATTTAAATACAAGCAAGCAATATAAACCTGATAGGGGAGAAATGGGTTTTTCTTTACTACAAAAACCTGAAATACAACAGCCATGTCTCAGCAACAGATTTAAACAACCAGTAGCTGAGGTAATGCACATCAGTGATCGCTACTATACCTTACAGCAATGAAACCAGCCAAACCTTGTTCAGCATTTTGCCTAAAGGTGGGGAGGAATAAGCATTATGGATTTTATTCAATAATGGAAGAGTCTTATTTATGTAGAGCAATGGGATCAGAGAAGACATTTCAGGCACTGTCCAGGTAAATGCAATTTGTTAATTCAGGGCTGTCCAACTTCTAAGTGGTCATGGGCTGAACAGCTCATAGGCCACACCAGCAGAGGCTGCATGCCCAGGGGATACACCAGGGTAAGTCATGACCCCCCTGAGCTGCATACCATGTGGGCCTCCCTGTACTGCACCATGTGCCTGCAAAGGCAGTTCCATGCCTCCCTTCCCACTGTTGTACCACATGCCTGGATACGCCCTCACTGGGGGCCACAACTTAACCCTGGTGAACCACATGTGGCCTGTAGGCCTCCAGTTGGACAGCCCTGCATTAAATAAAAATGAAATACATACGATCAGATTTTAATTCTGGGATCATTATGAGGGAGCAGGTTATTATTCAACAGTTGCAACAAAATCTGAATGGCTCCAAACATCTCCTGTGGAGTTTCTCCAAATTATTCTATAGAATGCTTGCAGAATAAGGACAATGGCCCCTCCCTCAAAGCCACCAGGTTCATTAAGCTTGACAGTAAGCCCTTTCTGTCCCCCACTGGCTTCAGGAATGTTGGCTTTCAACCACATCAGCCCTTTAACCATCTGTCAGCCTGGTTTCAGTTTGCTGTCCTATCAGGAATTCCACCCAGATCATCTTTAGAAGGTTTCCATGTCATGGAGGAGCTGTGTTTAGCTGCCTTCTTTCTCCACCCAAAGGGTCTCAAGGAGGATGATGCATATCCCCCTAGGCTTCTCCCTTCTCAGCTATGGATGCCTAGGCACAGGCAATCTAGGAAGGTTTTGGAAAATGTTGGAGAGAACCTCCTGGTGTAAGTGTTGGAGGGACCAACTAGGGACTGTGCTCTTCCTGACCTGTTGCTCACAAACAGGGAATAATTTGTGAGGGGTGGAGAAATGGATGGCAACTTGAGGCGCAGTGACCACGAGATGATCGAGTTCAGGATCCTGACAAAAGGAAGAAAGGAGAGCAGCAGATTATGGACCCTGGACTTCAGAAAAGCACTTTGACTCACCCAGGGAACCGATGGGCAAGATCCCCTGGGAGGCCAGTCTGAGTGGGAAAGGAATCCAGGAGAACTGGTTTTATTTTAAAGAAATCTTACTGAAGAAAAAAACATCCTGATGTGCAGGAAGAACAGCAAATATGGCAAGTGACTAGCTTGGCTTAGCAGAAAACTCTTCAGAGAGCTTAAACACAAAAAAGAAGTTTACAAGTGGAAGCTAGGACAGATGACTAGGGAGGAGTATAACAGTATTGCTTGGACATGCCAGCATGAAATCAGGAAGGTCAGAGTACAATAGAGGTTGCAGTTAGCAAGGGATGTGAAGGGTAACATGAAGGGTCTCTACAGGTATGCTAGCAATAAAAGGAAGGCCTGAGAAAGTGTGGGTCCCTTACTGAATAAGGGAGACAATCTAATGACAGAGGATGAGGAAGAGGCTCAAGTAGTCAATGCTTTTTTACCTCAGTCTTCACAGGCAAGGTCAGTTCCCAAACTACTGCATTGGCCATCATTTATTAGTTGGTCTAATAAAAGATATTAGATTCACCCAAAGAGCCTATGTCCTTAGGCCAACACAGCTGCAACCAATACCCGTAACCTACCTGATTGCCTTCTATGATGAGACAAGTGGCTCTGAAGATGCAGGGAAAGCAGTAGGTGTGATATACGGTCTCCCACAGCATTCTTGCAAGCAAGCTAAGGAAGAATGAGTTGGATGAATGGATTGTAACATAGATAGAAAGCTAGCTCCATTTTGGGCTTAATGGGTAGCAACTGATAGCTCGAGGTCTAGTTGGCAGCCAATATATCAAGTGGAGTGCCCCAGGGGCCGCTCCTGGGGCCAGTTTTGTTCAATTTCTTCATTAATGATCTGGAAGATGGGATGGATTGAATCCTTAGCAAGTTTGCAGATGACATCAAGCTGGGGAGAGTAATAGATATACTTGAGGGTAGGGCTACAATTCAGAGTGACCTAGACAAATTGGAGGATTGGGACAAAAAAAATCTCATGAGGTTCAACAAAGACAAGTGCGAAGTCATGCACTTAGGACAGTAGAATGTACCATTACAGGCTGGGGACCAACTGGCTAAGCAACAGCTCTGCAGAAAAGAACCTGGGGGTTACAGTGGACAATAAACTGGACATGAGTCAACAGTGTGACCTTGTTGCCAAGAAGGCTAACAACATACTGGACTGCATTAGTAAATGGCTGGGTGGCTGGGGCACATGACTCATGAGGAGAGGCTGAGGGAACTGGGCTTATTTAGCCTGCAAAAGAGAAGACTGAGGGGGGTTGAATAGCAACTTTCAACTGCCTGAAAGGTGGTTCCAAAGAGCATGGAGCTAAACTGCTCTCAGTGGTGGCAGATGACAGAACAGAGAGGAATGGTCTCATGTTGCAACAAGGGAGATTTAGGTTGGATATTAGGAAAAACTTCTTCACTGGGAAGGTGGTGAAACACTGGAATGGGTTATTTTGAGAGGAGGTGGACTCTCCATCTTTGGAGGTTTTTAAGGCTCGGTTTGACTAAGCCCTGGCTGGGACGATCTAGTTGGGGATGGTCCTGCTTTGAGTAGGGGGTTGGATAGGATGACCTCCTGAGATCCCATCCAACCCTAATTTTCTATGATTCTATGATTTACAAGTAGAGCCACAAGCCCATTGGATGTTATTGTAGTGGGAGAAGAAGCAAAAGGTAATTTCTGTATGAAACTGAGCAGGAACACATGCAGGCTTTCCTGGGCAGGCGTGCTGTTTGTGTCAGGATTATCATGGACTAGTAGACATTCAAAGGGTCTTTAGGTCAGTGATCATGAACAGGGTCCTTATTTTAGAAGGAAAGCAGGAGCATCTGCAGAATACCTGGGAGTACTGTGCTTTGCCATTTGTAAATTCTTTCTTTCAATGTTGTTTGGCTTAAGAAATGCAATGTTAAATTTAATGGTTTTTCCTTACAGGAAACACTGGGCTGGCCAAAGCACTACTAATGCTTCTTGTAATGCCCCATCCCTGCATCTTCCTGTGCCTAATCCCTGCCCCCCACCCTCCCATCACTCTTCTACCCTCTGGATACCAACACTTCTGCTTATGACAACAGAACTAGCAATGACACTTGCCATATTTTATCTCTTCCTGTTTACCTCCTTTTCCTCCATTATTTTTTATTATTGTTTTAGAAAAAAACCCATCAAGGATGATATGATTTATAGTGGTTGCACATTGGCGGAGAAGAACTTGGCACTCAGGGGTTGTTGAAATTTTGCGAGATAAGCAGCATCCTAGATTTATAAACTAATCCAATGATTCAGCTGGACTAATGATGGCCTAACAAAAGGGAGATGATGTAGGAAAAGTCAGTCCACCATGCAAACTGAAGTAGTTGGCATAATGAAGAAGGGTTGAAAAGCAATAAAAAAACCAGAAGTAGTACTATGAAGGCATTGTTGCAGCAAAAGATACTCTCTGGACAATGGTTTTAGATCTCCAGGGAGCAGTGTGGTAACTGTGCCATTCCCAGAAAGGTTACAATGTACTTTTTTACTGAGGCCACTTAAGGAGGTGGCATCCCACCCCATTTGCAAAGAATAGTGCAAGCAGCAAGCAGCAGTGAAAATACCTGCATCTGCAAGCAAGGTATTTTACTGCATTCAGTTCTTCATCAACATAAATAAAGTGTATATGCAACACAGGCATGGGGTGTCAAAGAAGGAGAGAAGCATTTTGTGGGAAGAGCAAGAGGAGGACAAAGACAGAAACAGCTGAGTAACTTTTCCTGTTTTCTCTTCCTGATCCACAATAGAAAATCCTAAGAGAAAATGGATGTGAGATGCCATATGGATAAGGCATAGGGCTTGTTTTATAGGGGAGCTTGATTTTTTAATCTTGTGCCCCAAAGAAACTACTAAGCAGACAAATACTATCTGCACTGCCTAATGGAAAGCAGAGGTATAAAATAGACCCCAGAGCAGTCCATATATCTAGCTGTTGAATAAGCAGATGCTTTAGCCTCCTCCCCCCAGGAGGCTGAAATTCCCCTCATGAAGGGCCTTCTAACATTAATTGGAGAGACACAACCTGCCTTTTTGTAAGACAAATTAATAATTTCCTTAATCCTTCATCAGGAAAGATAGAAGGCTTTGATGATTTAATTCCCTTCCTGTGACCATGGCAACAACTAAACGGGGAAGGGAGGGCTTAATTTTCTCACACACGTAAATTTAGACAAATGTGATGTTAACATTCTTCCTATGTCAGTGAGTCTGTTTTGAAAAAGAAAACGGAGTTGTACAAAGGACAGGTGACATAATTGGGTGATTAAGATGAAAACTGAAGTGAGGAATATGCTACACTGTTCAGAAAAAACAGCAGAGGAATTTGGGGAGGTGAAATGTAGTCAGCCTTTGGGAAAAAGAATCAGTTCCTGCTAATGTCACCATGTAAGGGAGAAGTTACAGGAAGACTGTCAATTAAAGTTCAGAAAAGGGACCCTTTCAAATCATCGATAACATACCTTCTTCTAGAATATCTCCTTTTCACAATAGCTTTATAAAGACATATAGAAACAAAAGAATGAAAGGACACAACCCCTAGCCTAGAATAATGCAGTTACGTAAGTTGTAGAACTATTCAACTTGTACATTACATAAAACACAATACATACCATTAGTGATAATATAAGTCTCTACAACAGCTAAATTTTGGGTCATATGTTTGACTTTATGGGGTGTCCTTTTCTTCATTGAGGCCAGGGTTTCACTTCTTAAATTAATCATTTTTCATGAAAGCATGTTTAGATATGAGTCCTCTATTTTGTCTTTTGCATGT
Source organism: Crocodylus porosus (assembly GCF_001723895.1). NCBI lineage: Eukaryota > Metazoa > Chordata > Crocodylia > Crocodylidae > Crocodylus > Crocodylus porosus. The sequence goes on along the minus strand of NW_017728906.1, from coordinate 109,079,220 downwards.
CTATAGCCTAAGGGCTGGATTCTGATCCCATCACCTTACTCAAATTGACTCAAATGTGACTTTGGTGAGATTTCTTGAGATTGATGATTACTTATTGTAAGTAAGGGTACTGGAACAGGACTGTAACATTTATAAACCCAGTTTAACTGTGAGGAGTCTCCCACAGAAATGCTGGATACATTGAATTACAAAAGTTATTAGGATGTCAGCGTATTTTACAGGTCTTTTATTCACAGATATTAGCTGATTTGTGTAATCAGAGGGACATGCTCAATGTCAGTTTATTATGTGCCAGTGTGTGTGCAAATTCCATTTACTGTGTAATACTTGATACTTCCGCATCCTCCTAGTTCCAGCTGCCAAGTTGCATTAAAAGACAGCTAGACATACAGTAAACACATTACTAATGGTTTTCATGTAACCAGCTGTTGTAGATGCCACCAGCATGTAATATGATTACAAATGGGACAGATATTTGTCCATAAAGGTATGAATAGGAAGAGTGAAGTCAACATGAAAATCTGGTTTAAAATGTGATCTTCCATTGCAAAAAATCTGGGAAAGTCTCAGATAATGACAAATCTTCTAGAGTAGTGGTTTTCAACCTTATTCCATATTGCAGATCCCTAAAAAATTTTGAATGGAGGTGCAAACCCCTTTGGAAATTTCAAATGGAGGTGTGGACTCATTTGAATTGTAAGTCTGGGTATTCACATACCTACTGATTGATCATAGTCATCTTTCTCAGGCTTCTTAGACATAGTATACAGACCCCCAGGGGTCCACAGACTACAGGTTGAAAATCACTGTTCTAGAGCATGTCTGAGTGTAAAATGTCTGAAAAGCAGAACATTTCTGCTGAGACTTTTGTAGTCCATATTTTGTCTTCCCCCATGTGAATAATAACTTCACCATGTGGCAAGTGAAAAGTAGGACTATCTCTAATAATGGGAGGTCATTCCAAATATCACCTTCTATATCACCTGTTTATTCTTCTAGGCCACAGATGCCTAACTAGTGGCCAACAGGCCAAAGATAGCTAACTTTAAATTATCTCATTTGTGTACTTTATCTATAGGATCCTGCATAACATTCCTTGCTCCTTATTTCAAGATGATGTCATGGTTGAGCTTCCCTTAGCACGAAAGGCTCCATCTAACAGCTCCTACATGATTGGACCCCCATGCCCTTAATATTACAAGAAAAGCCAAAGGGACAGTCAAAACATCTGATATTGAGCTGAATACCCACCCACCATCTAATAGTTACACTTCAGTGCCTGTGTTTCTATTGAAAATAAGATGACTCCTAAGTACCACCCAAAGTAAAACGAAGTATCAGCTTTTGTGACTTATCAACACAGAATGAGTATATCATTAGGAATACAGTTTTAGAAACTCTCTTCTTCAACCATCGAAGGAATCCAATTGTTCAGACAAGTAACTTTTGCTGAAATTTTCACATGTTGAGAAAGTGAGCACTCTCAACAGGACCAAGAAAATAAAGGAAGATGTGAAACCCAGAATTTAGAGCTGTACATGTAGGCATGCATGACGGGCTAGTTGGGTGTTTGTGACAGATACGCTGTACAGCTTATGAAGTTTAAGAGAAGTTTATACACCCTTGCCTGTATTTTGTATTCAAAATATTTTATTTTATTCACTGCTCTGTGCATGTCCTTTCACACTATCTGATGAAGTGAGCTCAAGCTCATGACAGCTTATGCTATAGTTCATCTATAAGATACAAATCTACCCTGCCTTCTGCCTGTTATTACAGAAGCCATGATGCAATGTATGACATGCCTTTTTCTATATTCTTAATAGGCCTTTCTTTTGCAAATGCCAATGTACTGGGAAAGCCTGCTTACACATATAGGAAGCCAAATGCTGATCCCTATCTTAAAAATACAAAAACAATGAACTAGGCTTAAGAATGCCATATTAAAATGTTCTAGTAAATGCCATCTTCCTTGTTTCTGGGAGTAGCATATTCTGGTGATTCTTCTTGCAAGGAACTGCCTAGCAAGAGTCTGTATTTTAGCTCCATACATCTCTCAGTGCTTTCATTCACATTTTCTCCCAAGAGAAGGAAAGGAAGGGCAGGTAGTGACAACCTCTCTCGCTTTCTCTCTCTCTCTCCCCAAGATATACTTGATGGTAGTGATAGTGTTGCCACTTCATGCAGTGAGCGTTAGCAGTGATGATGGAAATTGCTTAGAGAAGCAATATGAAGAATGAATGTTTCTGAAATATGGACTAGTCCAGCTATTTGTAAGATCATGTACGTTCTCTAATGAGCAGTGATTATGGGAAGGAATTTGATTTTAATTAAACCTTTTCATATCCATAGGACTGAATTACATCTGTTGGCAGGAGTGTGAAAGGAGTGGGCTGCTACAGGAAGTTGAAATGCGTGTCTTTCCTCATTTTGGTTGCAGCATCTCTTGCAAAAAACCATTTGTTAAGCAGCTGGATTTGGACATTGTTTGGGAATGAGGCAGGGCTTCAGCCAAGATACAATGAAAGAATTAGTCAATGTATATATATGGAGCTTTGTAAACAGGCTGCGTAATTTTTTTAAGGTAAAAATCATGGGTGGATCTAGAATTTTGAATAGAGAGGTGGAGAGGGGAAGCGCATCATCATGAATAAAACAACCCATATTTTTCTCCAGTTAAAACTTTACTAATATGGTAGGGGCTTAGGACTGTATTATTCAGTTTAAGATTGAAGCAAAAACAAATACAACTTCATTGGAATGAGTAAAAACAATCCGCAGGGTTGTAAAATAGGACCTTCACTACCAGTAGCGGCTAATAGACAGCAGAATTGCAGAACAAAGGATAGTCTGATTGGTGGAACATCAAGACTGTTCATAAGAAGAGAGGGTAATTAGCACTGGGAAATAAAGAGCTGACAAGGATCAGGTAGATTATCATGAGCCATCATGTCAGCTGACTCCCTTGGCTGCCTGACTGGAAACGCTGCTTCTAATGCCAAGCGATTGTTTTTAAACTTTGGGTGGACCAGGAATCAATAGGTTGTCTTGACAGCCCCCCTCCAACCCTGGACTTTCCCCTGGTAAAAATAAACCAAAATAGCTTTTGCATTTAACAAAGAAAAACTTGGAAATGAATATACAAAATTAAGTTACATTAATTCAATACTGATTTACAGGCACAATTTTTGTGGTAGTTATGTCATATCCATGGTATAGAAAGCAGTGGCTTTTTCCCTCGGTTAGCAGCAGAATACATGTTGCTTGCCCAAATGGTGCTGATCAAAGTGATTTGAATTCAGCTGTTTTGGTGATTGCAAGCACATGAAGAGCCTCCCTGACTCTCTGCTGCATGCAGCCGAAGTACTGACAATTGTGCAAAGTTACCTAAAGTGTGTCAGTATTGACAAACCAGGCTGACTTTTATTTCAATTGAGCTTTCATGGAATGCACTGGCAGAAATTTCTGGGGGGTGGAGGGCAAGGGAGGTGTTAACTTGCTCTCAGTACAAACCCTTTAAAATTAACAAAGACCAAATTCTTGGTGTGATCTCTTTTTAAAAAAACAAATAAAAAAATCCTCTTTTGATGGTACTTCAACTTATTAAATCTCCAGATAGTATCTTTAAGTTGTCCTTTTAGAGTTCTTGCCTGGATTTGATTTGAATTTATTAAGGAAATTAGGGTTAGAACAAATAATCAACTTGGATGTTAAACACCTAATTTTTTGGGTGTAGCAACAGCATTGCAAATGGTCTGTCCTGGTTGGGATAACCTTGACACCCACTAGTCTTCTCCAGCCTGCACAGTTCAAAACTGGAAAAATACCAGTGACACTGCCTGAGGGTCATGTTCTTTCAAGCATGTCAAAGACTAAGGTCTTGCAAGTAGCTGCAGGAGAGATACCCCTAAGTGGATCAGGTGTGTGAAAAAACAGGTTGTCAGGGAATGCTTAAGAATGGTCCAGATGTGATAGGACAGCTGTCCTGGTATGGACATGCCCTTAGGTGCTGGTCCCAGAGCAGATTGTAGAACCCTGAGTGCCCACCATGTACGGAGGGGATAAAACAGCTCAGCATGGGATCTAAGACCCGTCACACTGAGCAGGGGACCACCTAAAGTCATGAGGTACAGCCAACAGGAGACGCTGAAGAAAGAGGCTCCTCTTTAAAGAAAGGTATTTTTGTTCACTCAGTATCCAAACCTAAAACCATCTCCTGAGGGTAGGCATCTGTGTGTTTTGTTTCAAAAGAAAGGACTCAACTTTTCTTTTAAGACACAGCAGGGAAAAGAGGAGGAAGAAGAAGGTGCCCATATGTGACTATCTAGTGGTTAGACTCAGGCTGAGTTCCCTTGACAGCCCAAGGAAATTAAAACTCACATCTTACACCATCCAGGAGAGTGGGATATGGTGCAGCCAAGAGTGCAATAGTCATGACCTCAGAAAGGAAGTACAAGAAGAATCTGACTCTGTAGCCTAGGAAACTCAACTAAGAGTAGGTAGTCCTGGGTTCTGGTCCTTGTTCCCAGAATGCTTTTTTAAAAATTTTTTATCCAGTGACTGTTACAATGCAAACAGTCCTGGGGAACAGAGACCTAAATCCAGGTTTCTGAGTCAGGATTCCTCATGTTTCTCTTTACCTGTCTAGAAAGATTCTTGCATTCTTGGCTTTACTATGATCCAGAAGGCTAAGCAGTGCATTAGGCTGGTGGTTACATCACTTTCTAGGAATGCAGGAGATGTAGATTTGAACACTTAGTTTTTTGGATCCCAATCAAACTTTGATGTCAAAGTTGGAGCTGACCTGGACATGTCCAAAGGCACAACTCTAGGCACTTACTGAATTTTAAGGTTGAAAAGGAACCACCTGGACATCTTCAGGCTTAGGGAGCAGCCAAACAGGGGGGTATTCAGAATTGCAATTTTGGATTTAGACACTTAAATTTCATTGACGGTGTCACTTTTTTGGGGATCAGGTCCAAAAAATACTAGTCTCCAGTATATGCAAAACTGGAGTTGTTACTTTTCTGGGGATTGGTACCGAGTGGCATTAAGGGACATAATACACTTTATGAGATGTTATATAACAGATGAACAACAAAAAAACCCCACTAAACGCCTCAGATAATAAGTAACGTTACTGAAGTCATCCCAGGTGATTCTTAATTGCAATGGAAGAAGCAAGCTCTCTCCAAATAAAAGCTTATAACAGTACCATTTCCCCTGTCTTCATTTCTGTATTGGTTGGGTTGATGAACTTGTGCTCAGTTTATGTTCCTTCAAATCTTAGATCAGGCTCCTCAAATGAAAGAAGAACAAAGAGTAGTGCAACTGGTTTAACAAGGTCTCTGTTAGAAGTACAAACCCCTCAAGATGGACAAGATGAAGCACTGATAAGTAGCAAACACGTAGCCAAAGGGTCACACAGAGCAAATATTTATTATTACTTGGTTAAAATGTTTTCACCTTTGGAAAACCTTCATTACAGATGGGGAAAAATGTAACCAATAAATATTAATACACAACAATAGAAGTTTACCTCAATAATTATTGGGTGACTGATATTCTCCTCTTGGAAGATGATGATGGAGGGAAAAAAGCAACCTTTTGGGTGGATCCTTGACAAAAGCATCAGCAACTTGGACTAGTTTATCATTAGTTACAGTGTTGGCAACCCATGAAAGGCACCTCTCAAGGCTGTAAAAATCTCTCTGTTAATCAGTGGAGTTCAACTAACAAGCATTCATATTCATTGGGCTATCGCTTAGGTTCCTCCATCAGCCAATTAAGCATATCACGAGAAGGTTTTGTAGCCATTGTTAGATACTAAACATCCCACACCAGGCACCCTGAAGCTTCACAATGGCTGGTCACACCACACCTTTCTCTAAAAAGTCTAATCCCTCTATTAAAAGTAGTAAGATAACAGTTCTTTGTTCAAACCACTGGGGCCCGCTGCAGGAAAATCTTCATGCTGTAACTTCTGCCACTCCCTCTACAAACCCACTCACTTTCCCTAGAGGGGCTCTAATTCTATGGGGTTCATGAGAATGAACCACTGAATTCTAAAAGGGCTCTAGGTCCTTTTTCTCTTCCAGGGCTTTGTAGGAATGAGTCTGATTTTTCTCCAAGGAGCACAGGGAGCTCCTTGGTCTCTACACTTTGGTGCTCTTGTGAAAATGACACTAATTCCACTCTGGGAGCATGCTTGAATCCTGTCTCCTTCTCTGGACTCAATGAAGTAATGGCTGTGATTGCTCTACAGAGGTGATTTAATCTTTCACTTTCTGCTTTCAACCATTGCAACTAATTCTACAAAGCCCTAGTCACTGTCACAACTACTTATAAGCATACAGACTTATTCAAAATCTGCCCAATGAGAGAAAATGGTAGCTATATATATAATCACGCCAAATCTACGGTATATGTTCAAACAGCACTAATGCAAGGAACTGTGAAAGAGGGCACTGACCATCTTCTTCGCTCTAGATTAGAGATGTCAAACATACGAAGTGACCCTCCATTTTTTCCTGAAATTTCCACTTGGGATTCTTAGCACATATTGCAAACTTTATATTGAAAAAAGAGTTGGAGGTGGCCTTGCTTTCTTTCACCACTGTAAATCAAATGATATTGCTCTCTGGTTGATCTACCCCAGCATTATTTAGATCACCTATGTGCCAGTTCCTTGTGTTCATCTTTCTTTCCTCAGTTTCTTTTTTTTTTTTTGCATTAGTACATCCCAATAAGTATGGCTTATCTCCATATTAGCCCACCCATCTCTCTCTACTCCTTATCTCCATCCATTCTGTATCCAATGGTAACACAGATGGAAAAGAAAATACCAATGAACTCATGGTAACCTAAGTCTTTCTCAAAGAAAGAGTGCTGGAACATCCCAGACATTTTGAGAAATATTTAAGCATGATATAAGTGACAAAGTTCAGAAGGCTGTTGTTGTTGACAAGCAGTAGTCATGAGAGAAGAGTTGAATCTGTATGTGTAGGGTGACACTGTAGAAACACAATATTTGGAATAAAAAGAATTTGAAAATACAACAGTGGTGTTATTTCTAAGACTTATACCCATGTTTGTAACAATATCATTAGCAATTTTTGTATAAGCCACATGAAGTGCACCATGTCATGTCTTATATATTTGTGTTAACTGTAGCTATCACATAAAGAGGATATTTAAGGTACATGTTTTTCAGGAGAAATGGGAGCTCTCATACTTCTTCACAGAAGTGAATGGAAAGCCCATACATCTGATTTGTAAGCAAGCAGGGGCTGCTTCTAAAGAACACAAGGTTAAGAAACATTGAAACCATCATGGTGTCAAGTATGACAAGCTATAGAATCAAGTGTGATCAGAGCTATCTTCCAAAGATAAATTGAGTGAATTCTAAAAGCCATTGAAAAAGTAACAATTTATCTTCCCAAAAGCACTTCACATTTGTGGTGGAGAAAGCAGTGAGAGCTAGCTATGTCCTTTCTCAAAAAAACAGCTGCTTCTGCAAATGCCTTCTCTAAGGGAGAATTCTGCAAGAAACATATGATGGAGGCTGAAGACTGTTGCACCACGTAACCAGTGTACCCTTGACCTGCGAGCCTGGGTTGGCATGACCGGCTTGGCGCAGAAGGGATCGATAAGCGGACAGGTGGGGATTAATGGCGAGGAGGAGTCAGGCTACTTAAGCATATTAGTTACAAAAATATTTATTGTACTTATGCTACCGATGGTCACAGCGTAGGCAGGATAGCTGACTTGTTCAGTTACAGTGCATAAAACAGAACTGTCTAAAGGGGTCTGTTGGTTCACAGGGTTCCTGAGCTGAGCCCTTGCTTTCTAACCCGGAGGCTAGGTGCGGCTGCCGGACTCAATAGTCCCAGAACTGGTCAACAGCTCATGCACAGGGAAAAATTATAATGCACTTTCGATCACTAAACTTCCGAGAGCTCTTTGACGAGAAGGACAGATGAACCGGTGAGAAACGAATACGCCAAAATGAAGGTCGGTGGCGGGGAGATGTCTACAGGTGGCCAGTCTGCTGACTGTGTCTCCTTCGTGTGCTCAGAGTTCTCTGCTTAATGGCGGGAATCTGCTCTTAGTTATAGTCAGCAGTGACCAATCACTTCATGCCAATTGTGAATATTTACTGACCGCCAATTACGTTCTTACACAGTGACCTAGATACATATTCATCTGACCTAGATACCTATTCATTTGACCTAGATACATTATACATCTGGCTGCCCTCAGTGGGTTCAAAAGGTCAACCTTATGATTGGCACCTGCAATACTTATCATTGCAGACAACAAGCTCCTTAAGTGTGGAGAACAAACTTTTAACAAACTCCAACTGCAATGCTTCTTTTAGCAAAGAAATAAAGGCTACTAGTGCTGAGGGGTCTTTATGGCCTGCGTCCTTTCTAAGTTATTATGGTCTTTTGCTTTGCTGGCATCGGCACTCTAACCGACAGGTAAAACTCAGACATGACAAAGACATTCAGCAAGATTCTGGAAATATCGGCCTCCAGAAAAAAACAAAGGTATTTTTTAAAATAGCATTTGACAAAAGTAGAGATATAAGCAACACTGCACAACTAGCTGTACTTGTTTGGGGTAGTGTTTCCCAACCAGTGTGCCGCAGTGCAAAAGTGTGCCGTCAGAAAGGAACAGGTATGCCATGGAATTTTGCCATGGCAAGGAACTACAATAGGTATGAGGATGGGGAATGCCTTAACTGGTGTGCCGCAGAAAATTGTTATTAATGTAAGTGTGCCTTGAGCTGGAAAAGGGTGGGAAACACTGGTTTGGGGTGCTGATCGAGATATGAATGAAACAAGTTCATGGAGTTACTGCTGATGAAAGACACAACTATGGGTTAGGACATTTCCAACAAACTGACCACAGTTTTGGACAAATCAGGTGTGAAAAAGACAGTGAGTGTTGCAACAGATGAGGCTCATTCCATGGGAGGCAGGCAACATTCGTGGTGGAACTCAAAAACAACGTGCATAGATGTGGATCCATGACATGAGCTGTATGGACCATGTGATGGTTGTTGTGGCAAAAACTCTCAATTTTATCTGAACCAGGGATTTCAATCAATGACGATTCATCCAGGTCTTGGAGGAAGATTTCTGTTTTACGCTGAAGTGCCCTGGCAGAGTTGTGGGCCTTTCTTAAAGAACTTTTTTGAACTGTGATGCAAGACAGAAGTGTTTAAGAGCTAGAAAGAGAAACCTCTGGCTGAATTACAAGATGAAGAATGGTTGTAGGACCTGCCTTCTTGATGGACATAACAGGTCATCTCAATACTCTCAACATGAGAATGTAGGGTCACAGAACCAAGTTGTGATCAGGTTTTACGATGCTGAATGTGCTTTTGAAAAGAAGCAGTCTCTTTGGGAGAACAGTGCTCCTATTGCAACGGAGTACATTTCCCCACCTTGAAGTCACTGTTCAGTGCCACTGGAACTGAAGGTGGTGATGGCTTGGAGCAAGCAGTATGTAGTCACAATGGCAGATCTCAGGAATTACTTCTAAGACAGGTTCTCTGACTTAGAGTCATGGACCAGAGTTCATACTTTTCTCTGTTCCTTCGGAAGTTGTCCTTGAGGAACTGCAAATGGAACTCATTGGTATTCAGTGTAACACTACCTTGAAAGATTAGTTTTCATCCATTAAAAGAAATTAATTCTATTGATACTTAGGAGAAAACTATTCAGCAATAGAATCTTTTGCTTCAAAGATGTTATCCATGTTCATAAGTGTGTGTGTGTGCTAGTAGATCTCAGTGATGAATATCAACAGTGCAAAACTGCACTCAAGAGTCAAGTGACAAAAACTTGAATGCCATCCTGGAAGTGGCCTTAGCACAGACCTTCCAGCCAAACATCAAGGAACTAGTTTCAGTGAAGGGGTGCCAGGTGTCCAGAAGCAGAACTTGTAGTAAGATGTTAGTGTATGCAGAAGATTGTTTGTGTTTTTAATTCATCATATGTTCCCTTCATTTTCCCTATAAGAGATGTTGCAAATACTTTTTGAAAATAAATCCAGTTCTTCACACTTTGTAATAATTTTTTATACATCCACAAGTTAAAATAAGATGTATGCTGAAAACTGCTATTGATACAAGCACACACACACACACACACACACATACGTGTGTGTGTGGGGGGTATCCATAGTTGTTAGGGTTGGATGGGACTTCAAAAGATCACTGAGTCTGGCCCCTTGCCTTGGGCAGGAAAGAGTGTTGGAGTCATATGACCCCAGCCAGGTGCTTGTCCAGTCTCCTCTTAAAGATCCCCAAGGTAGAAGAGAGCACCACCACTCTTGGAAGCCCATTTCAGATGCTGGCAACCCTTACTGTAAAGAAATTCTTCCTCATGTCCAACCTAAATCTGCTCTCTGTCAGTTTGTGGCTGTTGTTCCTGGTTATTCCAAGTGTGTTCTGGTAAACAGAACATCTCCTATTTTTTGCTGAACCCCAATGAATTTGTAAATGGTCACAAGATCACTTCTCAGACCTTCTCTTGCAGAGGCTGAAGAGATCCAGGTCCCTCTGTCCCTCCTCGTAGGGCCTTACTTGCAGGCCCCTAACCACTTGAGTTGCCCTCCTCTGGACCCTCTCAAGGTTGTCCACATACCTCTTGAAGTGCGGCACCCAGAACTGAACACAGTACTACAAATGCGGCCTGATCACTGCTGCATAGAAAGGAAGTATCACCTCCCTGGACCTGTTTGTGATGCACCTGCTAATGTATGATAGAGTGCAGTCAGTTTTACTGATTACTTCATCACATTGATGGCTCATATTCATCTTGGAGTCAACTATGACTTCGAGATCCCTTTCTGCCGCTGTGCTGCTGCTAGCCTATAGGTGTGTTGGTGATTCCTTCTCCCTAGATGTAACACTTTGCACTTGTCTTTGTTGAACTGCATCTTATTGTTTTCTGCCCACTTTTCCAGCCTGTCCAGGTCCACCTGGATTCAATCCCTTCCTACTAGTGTGTTCACTTACCCCATAATTTCTTGTCATCTGCAAATTTGGATAGAGTGCTCTCCACACCCTCATTCAAGTCACTGATAAAGACATTGAATAGCACAGGTCCAAGGACTGAGCTTTGGGAGACCCCACTGCCCACATCTTTCCAGGTTGCTATCAACCTGTCAACCACCACTTTTGCAGCCTGTCCAGGTCCACCCTTAAGCCAATTTGTCACCCACCTGACCATGTAATCAGCTACATCACAGCTGCTAAGTTTGTTTATGAGAACAGGATGAGATACCGTATCAAAGGCCTTCTTAAAATCCAAGTAGATGACATCTACCTTGACTTCTGCCTCTCAACATTTTGTGACACACACACACGCACACGCATGCACACATGCACAGAGAGCTTACACAACATGTAAGTTGAGCTAATAAACAAGTTTTAGGAAAAAAAATAGGGGTGCAGTGCATCGGTACCTGCAAGGCAAAGAATAGGGCCCACCAACCAATTTGAATTGGATGTCTCGGCTCCAAATCACATCATTTGCTAAGAAACTTTCACAGCTTCTTCTGGGTTCAACAAGAGTTTTCATCCCTCCTGACATACTTGCTTCTAGAACAAGAACAGTCTTTCCTATAAACAACCATTTGAACTTCTAAACAGCTTTGCAACATCCATGTTTGTGCTTCCCATTGCTTTGACTTGCCATGTTTGTTCCAGTAGATTGAGCATTCCTGACATCAGTGATCCCAGATACTGAAATTCAGAAGCTACATGCCCAGGCAGTCACACTAACCAAATTGAAATTTATAGGAACAGGTATTCATACCAAATGAACGAAACTGAAGCAATTCCCAGGTGACTTCTTTGATCAATTATAAATACCACCTCTAACAATGGTAATTCTTAATCAAGTGTTCCCAGGGAACTGTTTGCAATAGACATAAAAAACCCTGCATAAAGGTTCAGAGTACTGTATTTTAAATAAAGAAAGAATGTGAGGAAGTCACACTTGTGGAAAGAGGCAAATAATTTGGTGATTAAGTGATAGATTATGATTTACTTGCATAACTCTACTTGCAGCAATCACGTGTCTTTGAGGCCCTTGTGTTTAATGTAGGGTTCCCGTTTTTGGAACACACTATGAAATATGGTTGCAAATCACCATTGCTAGCCCTGAGAAAAATCACACTGTGCTCATAACCTGCAAGGCGGACACAAGCTTACTCAAAAACTCATTCCCTAGCCTTTCCTTGTCTTGTTCACACTCAGGACATGCACTGATGGGAAGAAACTGGTAGTATTTACTGACATCAAGATCCTGACTGGAAGTCCAAGGTGTGTGCTCTTCCTTCACGCATTCCAACCTACAGCCATAAAGGACAGTAATTGTCATTTATATAATTTTAGGAATATTGGCTGCTGTCATGTTGAAAATTACCTTGCTATTCTTACTTCAGATTTCTTTCTGAATACCTCAACTTTTTCTTTCTTTGCCATCAAATAATTGAAACATAAGGTACCTAAACACTTACTGAAATTACACAAATGAAAAAGATGCATGACATACCACATTAGGGCATTTCTAGCCTGTCTGCTGTGAATTATAATCATTCCTTTGCATTACACCTCAATATTTCTCTGAACTTTTGCATCAATCTAAGATATTAAAGTTATGAATTTCTTACCCACATAGGTTGTTTGGGGATGAAAGCAGGAACACACATACTTTGATCTTCTACTTATCTGCTGTTGTTTTCTAGAGAGAAAAAAAAATCCCTATCTTGACAATATTACTGGATTTCATAGATTTCGTAGACATTTGGGCTGGAAGGGACCCTGGAGGATCATTGAGTCCAGCCCCCTGCCCTGGGGATAGGAAGTCAGCAGGGATCATAGGATCCCAGCAAGATAAACATCCAAATGTGTCTTGAAGGCATTCAAAGTGGGTGCTTGAACTGCCTCAGGTAGCAGTCTGTTTCAAACCTTGGGGGCTCGGACAGTGAAGAAGTTCTTCCTTATGTCTAGCCTGAATTGGTCACAGTGGAGTTTGTGACCGTTTGATCTTGTCATCCCTTGGGGCGCTCTGGTGAACAGATGTTCCCCCCAGATCCTGATGAGCACCCCTGATAAACTCATAGGTGGCCACCCAATCACCCAAGCCTGCGTTTTTCCAGGGTGAATAGCCCCATTGCTCTCAGCCTCTCATCATAAGGTCTGTTTTCCTAACCTCTGATCATAAGCATAGCTCTCCTCTGCACCCTCTCAAGCTTCTCCATATCCCTTTTGAATTGTGGACCCCAAAACTGGACATAGTACTCCAGCTGTGGCCTCACCAAGATGAAGAACAGCAGGAGAACTTTTATGATCAACAACCAGGTTACTGATGCAAATTTGGAAACACATGCTCCAAGAGGATATTTTATATCTAATTATTTTGCCTATTACATTGGGACAACATATTAGTATCAAGCCAAACTAGTTTTGGGGAACATAAAATAGTTAATCTATTATCTTGGCTGAAAGACTTTTGAGGAAGATAGGAAAAATAGGTTTACCATAAAGACCAGAGCCATATCTTGTGGGAGGATGTGTAACATACCTGCTGCACCAGACCTAGAAACTGAGTTGAGCCTTCTTTATCAAATATAATTAACATGCTATGGCCTGAACTTTGAACAAGGTTCAAATTTAGATGCTTAAGAAAGGGCCTTAAACCCATTCTTAAGCAAAACTATGTATTGTATATGACATATAACAGAGTATGTTAGTAACTCAGTTAATGAGGCAATGCAGTCAATGCTAGGAAGAGGACTGGAAGTCCAAAGAACAGGATTGGAGCTTTATCACTAACCTGCAACATAATTTTAGGTAACCTTCTGCATGGTTTTCTTTCTTCCCTTTATCTGGTGTGTTCAGGTTGTGAGCTATTTTTTATTGTGCACTGGTGTAACATATAGGACAGTAATGGTAAATTTTTATAGGGCTTGCCTACACTAAGGCAGCAGCTGTTCTGGCCAGATTGGACCCACCCATCCATACCTGTAGGCGTACCTCAAGTCAGAAGTCTGCTGGTGACACTACTTGAAAGCATCCCTCAAAGCCTGTTCTCCAGTTCTTGATCTCTGGTGTCCTTGACAGTGACTGCTCTGGACAAGCCTGGACCAGTTTCATGTACATAGTTCTCAATTTGGATGTGCCTTCAGCCATGAATGGGCAGGCTATTGAATGGTGTAGACAATCCCTTAACAGTCTCAATTTATTAATTTGTGAAAATCTGTTTCCAACTTTTGCTTGCTTGCTCTTTCTAAACTTAGTTTGTAGCCTTCTTGTTTGGGGAAAATGCTTAAAAGTGTGATCTAGGAAGGCTCAGGAACCAAAGGACAAATACTAGCAACACAAAATTCACTATTATAATGCTTTTTTGCATCCTAACAAGTGCACTTTCAAGACCTGGAATTGGCAATGCAGCAAAAGGTGTTGGGTTGGGGCTCAAGATGCTGCCATAAACCAAACCATTTCAAAAGCAGCAAAAGCAGAAATTCAGGATGTTCCACTTTGTGTAATCATTGCAACAGGAGTCTATGCTTTTGAGGATTTTATAATCATATTTTATTGTGTAAGAGCTTCATTGTAAATAGCCAACTAAAAAACCTTCCATGACAACATCGTAAGGAAATCATTACACAAAAATGTTCACCACAGAAAACAGAGTTTGAATGGTCAAAGAGTGTTACATTACAGATACTAAAGTGTACATAAAACTCCATTCTTCTGCTATGATGTCAGAAGCACATCATCATTATTACTGGAAGTAACTGGTCTTTTTTAAGAGAAGAGACATCAAAACAGACATCACAAAATCAGGTTCTTGTTGGGGAGAGAGAGAGGGTGATGTGAAAAGCAAGATTGGCAGGAAGGTTTGTACCTTACTTGGCTCCTCTATTTCCAGCCTATGTTTACCCACAAGCATAATATTACTACCATTTTAAGCACAGACTGGGAAAGTTGTTAGAATCAGTCAACATCACTCAGATAACCAGAATAACTGATTTTGGCCAAATTAAGCACCTGTCTCTTCTAAGGATGGGGAACAATGTTAGTGGCAGTATGTCAGCCTACATCTGAAAAGTGACTTGGTATCTTCAAAAGGAATGGATTTGACAGAACTTTGCTTATAGACTTACTGGGCCAGAGAAAAACACTGTTTTAAAGAAGACTCTGTGTTGGTATAGAATTTTTCTCTCTTTTACACAAAGATCTAAGTTATAACAAAAATGCACAGGTATTTCATCTGAAGTACAATTTTTTAAAGCATAAATGGGGGCATTTCCCAGTCTCTTACACTCAACAATGACAAAAAAGAGTTATATAGTGGTGATTTTCAGCATATTATTATAATATAATACAAAAATCTGACCTTGTGATGTCTGTTTTGATGTCTCTTCTCTTAAAAAAGACCAGTTACTTCCAGTAATATATTCGAATGAAGACTCTAGTGAATTTTAAGGGAATTGTTGTTGAAGAAATACGCTAAAGGCTTTACTAACTTACATGACTGAGTTCATTCCCATGAAATCCCTGTTTAGGCATGTAAATTTTGTGCAGTTTTGTTGTTGCAAATAAATTAAATGCATTTTCAAATGTGGATACCACGGTGTGTTTGAATCCTACCTGAAGAGGAAATGAAAAAGGCTGGCCTGGGGAGAGATTTCATACATTAAGCAATCAAGAGGCTCACTGAATGAAAGACAAAGTCCATCCTACATCTTAAATAACTACCAGGTTTAATTACGCTGTTAATAGTGCAGTGCAATAACAAATATTTTGCTTGCCTGAAGATATATGGATCAACCACTGTTACTATCAATAATCATTTAAATACAACTGCAACAGACATTAAGGAACAAACTGAATAACAATTTCTTGGTGAAATCTAACTTACGACAATGTAGCTTATCTTTTTGTAAAGAAAGAGTGAAATATAGATGTAACAAATTGCAAGAGGTTACCAGACTATGAAAGTACTAGTACCAATTGTGCTTTTTTACAGGTTACATTGTTTTTCAGTTTGTGTTACATTGAGATTTCATATATACAGTCAGCCGTGTCCTGTCAAAACATGTTAAGCAGAAAAATCAGCATTCTCAAAGATGCCTAAGATTCTGTGTACATTCAAAAAACTACAATATCAAGTTAATTCTGCTAAGTAGACTATGCTAGTTCATTGCCTGATATATTAGGATTTCTCTAGTTTTCAACCCAGAAAGCCTGAGGAAGACAAAAACTTTTGGTTCTACTCAAGTGTTATTGCCACAGATGTATTTTTAGCTGAAGTGACCTAGCACCACCTTATATCCTTGATCCATACACATAATTCTCCTTGAAAGTGATGCAAATTGTGGCCAAAGAGTCGGCACTTGCTTATTTCATTTACAAAAATCTACAACATACAACACAGAGCAAGCACAACACTTTTCTTCAGCCATGTCTAGACTGCCAGCTTAATAGACCTGGCAGTGGCACCCTTAAAACACACTGTGTTGCTCTGAAAGGGCTGTTTCCTGAATCAGAAGCAGTGTAATTGCACCTTTGTCTCATGAGCACTGTCAAGGCAAAGCAAACTTACCATGTCAAGCAGCAGAGCTTTCAAACATGCTTCATATAGGCTGCTGCTTGAACCAGCAGCATTGTGGCTATATTCACATGGCATTGAAGAAAAGCTAAACAGCATGGCTGCATGATGCTGCTATGCTAATGACCCTCCTCACAGCATGGTGGAAACAGGGCTACACTTTCTCAGTTCAGAAGTCAGCTCATATTTGAATGCACCGCTGCTTGGAGCAGTAAGTTTTCTGTGCAGATGTGACCTCTCAGCCATTTAAAACTTGCTATGTTGTAAGTCCAGAAGTAACTACATGGCAGTTACATGATTGTGATACAATTACATGATTGCAGAACAAGGTTGGGTAAGACTAGACTCCAGCCAAACTTACAGACCAGAATATGAGACCCTCATATTAGGACTAGCATCATATAAAATGTAGCCCCACTGACTTCAGTGATAATTACTATGGAATGAGGTGCTATTCATTAAAAGGATGGAGTTTCATTTTGGAACTTGCTATTAACTGTGAAACATTACAAGAAACCATAATACCACAACTAGGCAGATGGACAAATCGGAATCAAAAGTAGCAGAACTGTAGTGCTTTAGTTTAGGCAAATGTCCCAAGCCACAGAAAACCCTACAGAGGGAGTGCTGCACCTTTTGCATGTCACAAAGCACAGTTCTCCAGGAGTGACTTTCTGCTTTAAACGTATGTAGTATACAGGAGTATACCCTGTTGACTATTTGCTCTTTTCTCTCCTTTTCCTACAGCAGTGCAGCAAGCCCTGTTATATAGAAAACTACTGCAGGAAAGGAATGAAGATTCTGTCCCTTAACTTTGCCAGTGTTGGATAGGACAAACTTTGTTAGGTGTCTATGGGACAAAGCTCTTTGAAATCAGCCTTGCTTCTGTGGCGTGGGGTCTGCCTTGAATTTATTACAGAGAGTAGTTTTGTATTTTCAATAGATAATCCCTGGTAGAAAGGTTTGAAACGAGATAGGCATGTGTTTGCCTTATTTTTATTCATTTTGGGACTTCTGGCTAACTTAAAAAAACATTACAAGGAACCATAATACCAGAACTAGGTGGACGGACAAATTGGAACCAAATGTAGCAGAAATGGATTGCTTTGCTTTAGGCCAGTGTCCTTGGGATGCTTGCCGAAGGGACCCATAGGAAAACAGCATGTACAACACAGTGCAATATCAATTTTTTGCAGCATTTTAAAAAACAACACCTTTTCTCCCACCAATATTTTCAGTGTGATTTGTGTTTTTCCATCTCTACACTTTAATAGCAGTAAATGCCCTTTAACAGCACTTTTATAAGTGCTCTAGGGGTGGGGAGCCAACACTTTAATTAGAACCGCTCCAAGAGCTGCTCTAATTCAAGTGCCACCACATCTTGTAGATCAACATCCCTAAACTTTAAAATGGCAGTGGGGGTACTTGAACTAAAGCTCGTTTGAGCAGCCTCTGTGCTTGTATATAGGTGCACTCTAACTATAAGACAAATAGGCTTAGACTGCATTGAATATCAAATTGCAGGCATCTTTCTGAAATGCAAAGAACATAATTCACTTACTTATTTTTATTAGTTGTGCACATAGTGCTATGAGTTAAAGTAACTTGCTGAATCAGGGCATAACAGATCTCTCTTTCATAAAATTCTTCTTAAACGTTAGCAGGGGCCATTCAACAATTCTAGCTGTTTTTACCCTTCTATGCATGTGCACCGAAATGACAATTTCAAGAGCTTCAATTAAATAGGTATAATCCCTGATACAAGATAATTAAATATACTCATTTTAAACATTAAAAAGTATATTGAATCAATTTGCTGCATTAACTGCAGTTAGAGTTTTGGCTTGAAGGCACAAATATTAAGGCACAATAGATGCAAATAATGTATACATTTCAATGTGCTGTGCTGAAGATAACTTTCTATTACAAAATATTTGCTTATGACTACTAGTTCAAATGTTTCAAGTTATTTTAATACTTTTTTCCTTGATTACCTGGATAAAGTGGAATGCAAGTTAATTATTTAAATATTTGTGTAGTGCAAATATGCAAAATGTGAACATTTTCATTATAGTTCAGTAAGTTAACATAGCTTCTTTTGCATTTTGATCTTAGGAAAGAAAATGGCAATTTTTACATTCATTTTTGGACAATGAATGCACATTGCTACATTTAATTAAAAAATTAATTTAACATGCCAATACATGGATATTTATTTCCTCTATTAAATGTACTTTTGGCTTTTTCAGTTCTTGTTTTTGCCTATTCACAAAGGTGTGTAAAAATATGAAGTAAGAATATATATGTATATATAAAATGCTGCCTTAGACAACTGAGTTATAGATTATCAAAATTGCTGTAGGAAAGTTAACATTTTAATGCAAACTCAAAAATGTTTTTGCATGTTTCCAAAAGACATAAGGGAATTCTAGTTTCTTAAAAACCTCCAAAAAGCATCCTAGTTTTGTTAAGTGTCCTGCACCTATTTTAATAAGAAAAGTCTCTAGATTAGCTTTCAAAGAGGATCTGTGTCTGTAACTCCTTTAGAAACAGAAATAATAAAAAAAAGAAAGTTATTGCACTGAAATTAACATAACCAGGACATGATATATTTTCTCACTAATAAATGGTATAGATGTCCAGTGCAAGAAACCACCCTCCTTTAAGCACCAGTCACCTAGGGTTTACTTGTTTCAGATTCATAGTTTCAGGATTGCAAATGTATAGAAAATAACGGTGTTTAATTGGGATCACAGTGCAGTCTCAGAAATGATGAATCCTGAGGAGGAATCTGGTGAAGAGTCCGCAACAACTTGACCATTTTGAATCACTTCTGGGTAATTCTTGCTGAAGTAGACCTAGGGATGCAAAATTATATACGAGTCAGTAATTAAATTCACTATTACACATCATTTAGTTTCAAAAGACAGTTACAGAGATTAATGTAATGTAAGTATAGAAATTAATTTCCTTAAGGAAACTGAACAAGAACTTTAGTTTAGCAGAATTCAATAAATAACTCTATTAATTGAGGAATTAGTAAAATTACTACCTGGTCTTACAATCACCGCAGCAAAGAGTGAATGAATCCTCACATGACCTGTAGATCCACTCAAGTTCCAATAAATCAGATCCATAGATATATTTTATCACTTTACATTAAACTGATAAGTAAAATCATTTTACTGGCTCAAAACATGAAGATAAATTAAAAACAGTGTGACAAAGAAGCTGTGAAATCTTGCGTCTGCACAAGGGTTTCTCATTTTCACACATAAAATGAACACAATGGATTTGGATGTTAATATCAGGTTGTAATCCCTATATTTTACAAACTATGATTGACAACCATTGAAAGTTCGCGGTATATGTATGAAATATCCCAGCGTTTAATTTGTACTACAGAGCAGTTATAGGGCCTATAGAAATGTGATCTCTGGATAGTGCACCACAATAATGAAAGGAGAAGCAAAAGCTTTAACAATGACTCAACCAAGCAACTTCTCTAAAATGTAAGATGATACCAAATAATAGGACAGTTCTTTGCCAAGCCTTTGAGTTCTTGAATTCTACCAATTTCTAGCTGAACTAGAAGAGATACAGGTTTCCTGATAAATGTATAATCAGAACATAAAGGAAATGAAATGCTGTCAAGTTTCAGTGTTCCACAATCATCAGTTTTTAGTAGCTGTATCATATCTCTGTTCCTTGACAGATGCGCATAACAAAATGAAATAATGTCAAGACTTGTGTGCTCTTATCTAAAAATGTGTTTGGGTGAAAAAGGACTTCAAATGTAATTTTTTAAAAGAAGAATGTGAAAAGTTTTGTTTGAGTCTTTAAAAACAGAAAATACACTATCTTTCCAAGGCTGACATATGTCATGACTTACGGCTTATACTCACACTGTTCTGAATACGGCTTATGAAACATTTCTCCAATTTATATTTGGGGGCACTGTCAACAAAGTTAGGTTTGTTTGATAATAATGTTCTTTTCATACATGAATAAATGTATAAGACATGCAGTACAAAAAAGAAATGGTTATATTATATAAGAACTCCTATAAGTATCACAGTCTTCCTTTGTGCATACACGTTGACATAGTGTCTATGTAGTTCCACAATTTTCAGAGAATATTAAGGTTATGATTTGAATCAAGAACAGGACTCGAAGTCCTGTTGCAAAGCATTCTCCAGTAACCAGCAACGACAGGGAGCAACAGAGGAAAGTTAATTTGGTGCCTGGCTGCATATAACATTACTAAGACTCCAATCTTCACTGTATATTTCCATCCTTTTACTAGTTTAAGACACAACTTTAACATACTTTAACTGAAGCTTTTAAAAGTGAATTTTCTTTAAGAAAGTTAATAGAAAATCATACCATAGTACCACAGATATAATGAAACAGCACAAACTTTTCAACCATCTCAATGCAAATATATAGGACTCTTTTCAATGGACCTGATTCTGCAAAATACTGAATTCCCACAATTTGAGAAGGAATGATACATGGCACTTCATAGAAGACTAGTCCTATAATATGATTCTTCCCCTAGCAAAAGAGCTGTAACTTCATAACAACTTCAAAAGGGTAAATGCTATCCATGTGCAACAATTGATTGATAATTGATATTTTAAAAATTATCTCTCTCTCATTGGAAAAACCAACCATTCCCCTTCCCTCACCCCCAACTTTTCTCCCATGTCTCCAAAAGCCATTAAAACAGCAAGGGTCATTCAGTAGAGGCAGAAGAAAGATCCAAATGGTGAATTTACTTATCCAGACAACTGAATACACTAATGATTCTTTCTCACTTTCTTAGAATTTTTTTTTTAATAGCTTCTTGTAAAAATGAACAGTGACCAAATCTTTACATGGAGCTCAGCCACGCAGAGAAGTTTGTCAGCATTGATTATTACTATATAGCTTTCAGACTCATAAGCTACTCAGCATGTGCTTAGCAGGGTACATTTAGAGCTGCATTATACTGTACTCCAATCTGGACTCTAACTCAGACAACACAGAGATCTATGAAACTTGTTACAAGCAGTGTCACCCTTGAATTGGGCTTGTCAGCCATAAACAGACTCATCTGAGTAGACCTCTTAGGTGTAGACCATAATCCAGAGAATAAGTAGTTGCATTCCATGCTGTACGAGGGATACTGAATGACTAAAATGGTTGTAAGAGTCTGCAGAGTTGAAGGAATTTAGAAGCCCAGGACAAGATTTGTAAAAGTATCTAGAGAACACAAATTTCTGAATCCTTGGATTCTTACTATGGAACATCTGTAAAGTGTCATTTTCTAAAAATCAGGCCCCTTTGTTTTATGTTTCAAGTTAGGCACCCAGCATTTAGGGCACACATTTCCAAGTCACCTGAGATAATACTGGTTCTGGTTATAAAGATTTACCTGCTCTTTGTTTAAGTTAGAATTGCAACAACCACACTGCTTTATAGAATTTACTTTAAGTCTCAACTTATATAGATAATTATTCTCTGTATGTTGAATTATTTTCTGCATGCTCAATTTAGGCAACCTTGATGCACAACTTAGAAAAGGATGTTGTTGGCAAGCCTGGTTGCATTCTGAACCACTCTGGTTAGTGAACATACTGGTATGGCTTTTGAAAATGCGCTCATATTTGACAGTCTGATTATTGCCATTTATTAAGTTGCAGTTTTTTAAATTTCGTATTAGAAATTAAAGCAGGAATGTGGAAAACCACCCATAATATACTGTAACAAACATATAACTGTAGAGGAGTCATTAAGATGAGCACTTGTGACTAAACAATTTCTGTAATATACATGAAGCACAGAAAACACTAATCAGCAAATTCTTGAGTAATGTTTCCTACCCCTTTAATGAGAAGGCTATATTAACCACAATTCTGATTAGCTGCTAAATAAGAGATTCTCTGTTCTCCCATTTTCTGGGCTGGGGAGAGGTAAGCCCCATGGCTCTACATACTTTAAATATGATTAAGCGTGTACCTGCCCTCTAGCTCAGGAGTTAGAAAACTTTCTAATGCTGTAAATATCTTAAGAGACTGATTCAGAGACCTCTCTGCTTCCTGTACACAATCAAACAACAAGGAGTAGAAAATGACTATGCAGCAAGCAATATTAGCCATCCAGGCATGTTATATATAGAGCTATCCACACATGCAGTTTTCTAACTGGAAAAAAGAGAGGTTGCACTACAAAGTTTAACTCTCTGCAGATATCTCAGGAGCTTTAACTCTTCCAGGTCCTGCAAGACTGATTCTATATTTTACTCAATGTGGTTCTTATTTTTGTAGATAAGTGCTGTTCTCTACATATAAATAGGTTTATTTTAACATAATTTATGTAAGCTCCAGAGATAATCATGTTAAATTAAACTTACTTTTCTATAAACCTACCTTTCACATGACTAATCCCTCTCTCTAATAATACACTAGGAGTTTCAATGCAACATCCTGGGCAAAACAGCAGGAACAGGAGCATGTTCTGGTTGTAAGACAACAAAAAGCCAGTTCCAGATTTCTACAATTAGTGCTACACATGAATTGCACTGTAAGATCTACTTTGCTTTCAACATTTGATAAACTTGTTCGCTAGCATGCATAATTTTGAATAAGGACCTATACACTCTACAGCTCTGGAATTTGCCACAAAAAAATTCCCATATGCACAATTGTCAGAATCTTTCCGTTTATTTAACAAAAAGAAGAAAGAATAGTCTTCATTTCTGTAAAGAACATCCAAAAAGTATGATGTAGTAGTCTCTTCCTGTATCTACATAGACATGAAAAAACAGCCTTGAAAAGCATGATATGCTCCATTCATCAAACCCAGGAGCCTGTGAAGTTCATGATGCCATACCTGCAGAATTTCACGTTTTTCAAAGGTACCAGAGACTTGCCCATTTTAGCCATGGAATTCACCATTTTGTAGCAGCCAGGCTTCTGCCCTTTTCGTTTCTGGTCCTCTGCCCTGCTGCCCACCTACTGCTAGCCAGTTTTCTCCATAAGGACAGTGAACTGAATTGTAATACATGCCCACCAACCTTGTTTCATGAAGCCAGGCAGGAGGGAAGGAGATGTGCCTATAAATCACAATACACTCTTTTTACTAACAAATTCATATAACTTCTCCCAACACTCAGGACCCTCTGATCATCATGGATCCTGGTTTTCTGATAAAAAAAATCCCCAGTTTAAAGGAACCCAAAATTCACATTTTTCCATGATCAACATGAAACACCACTATATATATTTTTATATTAGTGGTGTTTCATGTTAATAAAGGAAAATGTGGATCTATATACATATCTATATATTAGTGGTATTTAATTTAAATCATGGAAAAATGTAGATCTATACATATATTTGGGCTGTGCAAAGCTTCAGTAGCCAATTTGATTCGGAGGAGATTTGGCCCGATTCAGCAGCTGAACCTCCAAATCCGAATAGAATCAAAAGACTTATTAAAAGGTCTGAATCAAATCAGAAGCATCCAAATTGATCCAGAAAAGATTCGAAGATTCAGAAAGCAGGCTTGCAGGAAACAGAAACTAAGAAGAGGGAGGGGGTGGGAAAGACTGCTCTGATATTGACATCTGTAGCTGGCCAGCGACTGTGATCTTTCCCTGAGTTCCCTTCCAGTCAGTCCTCTGGGGGAGGAACATAGAAACAAGATATAAGGCTGTGTGTGAAATGATCTGTTCTGTGCCTTTTGCGAGCAGCAGCAGCAGCAGCAGCAGCAGCATCTGAAAGGTTCTGGCTTGGTAGCACTAGCTAGTCTCTTGCTAGAAGTTGTATCCAATCCTTTCCTACTTACCCCTGCATGCCATCCCTATTGTTATCCCTTTCAACTTATTCTTCCCCCAAAATCCTCTTATTTGTTCTTCTTAATCTGTCTTTTTTTCCCCCACACACAAAAAGAAATCTGTGTTTTCCCTGACAGTGTGTCATCACTGTGCAGGAAAGCACAACACACACACACGTTGCAGCACACCAAACATGAAGTGTGCTGGAAAGGCAGGTGCCAGGTCTTCTGGCAGGGAAGGGAGAGGGAACAGAAGGACAGCTGCAATCCCAAACCCCCCCAAACAAAGACACACCCTCTTTCCTAGTAGCAATGAGTTTTCTGCTGCTAGTGGGAGCAAGGAGGTGGGAGCAGTGTCCACTAACACCAGTAATAACCACCAGCACCAGCATGACAGTCTCTACCCCAATTTCAGTTCTCAGCACGAGCCTTCCAGTGCCAGAGAAAGAGCTGGATCTGCAAGCAGAGGAGCTCAGGGCCATAGCAAAGGAAATTCTGGGGAAGGAGGGGAAATCTGCATTTGTGCTCCACACCTCTCAGAGTTCCCCTAGAGGTAGGTCTCCTTCTCTAGAAGGCACTTCAAAGGAGGTTGTGGGGGCAGGTGGCTCAGCTCCTCTTCCAGGGGAGGAGAGGGATCAGGCAGGATCCCTACTCTCAACCGAGAAGCAGGTGGGTAGTGTAGTGTGGGATCATTGTGAGGTGGCAGATGATCCCACGTATGCTACCTGCCAACACTGCCAAAAGTGGATCAGCCGGGGTGAGGAGGTGAAACACTTCACCATCATGGCAATGCTGCTGCATTTCTGGAGGCACCACCCCTTTGCCCTTCTTCCTCCTCGGCCTGGTACTGGTGGGGGTGTGCCCAAACAGAAGTCCCCCTCTTGCTCCAAAGCCCCTGTCCCCAAGAAACCAGTGGGGAAAAGGCAGAGACGAAGTGGAGGTGCACATTCTCAAGGCAAGCAAAGTCACCCAGAGCACTGGAGAGATGCTTGTTCTGTATGGCCAGCCCTTCTCCTTTGTTGAGCGTCCAGGATTCAGGTGGCTCATGGCACTCAAGGCTCCATCCAACCAACTGCCTGCACGTACCACCTTTAGCAGGATGGTGGTGCACTCTCTGTATGAGGCATGCAGGGAATACCTGAGGGAGGAGCAACACAAGACAGGGCTGCAGGTAGCTTTCCACTTCACTTCGGACATCTGGAGCGGCCAGGGTGGAAATCATGCCTCTCTCTCCCTCCAGTCAGGCCATAGGTGGACTCTCCTTCAAGCAGAGGTGATGGATGAGTCCCACACAGCAAGGGAGATCATGGTGGCCATGAACTTCATGGTGCAGAGAGGGCTCATTGGACAGGGCAAGCTCACCTGTGGGTTCAGGGTCACCCCACAAAGGGGCCAATCTGGTGAAGGTGGTGCATGATGCCAACTTTGTTGGGCCCTATTTGATTCGGATTCAGGTCCAAAATCAGGGATAGCAATTCGATTAGTTGATTCAGATCACTGTCCCTGATTCGATTCAGCCGAATCCAAATCTGATGATTCAATGCTGCTTTGTAGAATCAGTGATTCAGCTATAGATACAGCTTAAGAACTTTTTTCTACATACCTTGAGGTAGCAGGCATGGCTTGTTATTGCTGCGATGCTGGTGCAGATGGAGCATCCCACAGGAGTGTGGGGGTCTGCTGGGGAGCATGGTGGGGGGCCCCCCACACACCTTGCTGGCTTGGCAATCAGCTACAGGGAGACCCCAAGTGCCCCCCCCAACCCAGGAGGCACCAGTCACCAAGCCAGGGGAGCGCGGAGGGGGGGCAGTGTGCTCCCTGGCAGATCTGAAAGTGTTTCCAGGTCTGTTGCCGAGTGTGCTGGGGACCCACCTCTCCTGCACTTCTGTGGGATGCTCCATGTGCCCCAGCACTGCAGCATTCACGAACTGCCAGTTACTTTGAAGTATGTAGAAAAAGCACTTAAAGCTGTGTCTATGCCTATGTCCGAATCTCTGGATCTTTCTGAATCTCCCTGAATTGATTTGGATGGTCCTGATTCAATTTGGATTTGGAGATTCAGCCACTGAAAGCTTTGAACAGCCTTAATATTATTTATATATATTAGTGGTGTTTCATTTTAATCATGGAAAAATGTGGATTTTGGGTTACTTTTTTAATATGAAAATTGGGGGTGGGTTTTAAATCACAGAAAACCAGGATCCTTGGTAATCATTCAATACATGAGAGAGCCAATGATGAGGGAATGAACCAGAACTGTATAGTAGAAGAGGCTGCTGTACAGAGTAGGTATCAGTAACCTACACCCCGCAGGATTCATCCAGTCTGCAAAGAAATTTTTTGCATCACTTCAGGCATGCCAAAAAATCCTGGGCCCCCAGGTGTCACCTTGGTCTTGCTACCATGCATGGAGCCCCCATAGCCTCCCCTTAGCCACTCTCACCTGTGGCTCCAAACCAGGCCCAGTGGTGTGAATGGCCAGGAGTGTCCTCACAGTTTTAGATCGGGTGAGTCAGAGCTGCTCAGACCCTGCTGACCCATCAGAGCTCTTACAGCTCCCCTACCCTGCCCAACATTTCCAAGACAAATGGAATTACTGGTGACATTTGCACAGTCTTGCTTCCCTCACTTCCCATTGGATGGGGAACTACACCCCACCAAAGCACTGCACCCTGGGAGCTATAATCCAGCCCACCTTAGAACCAAGTTTTGTTAATCTGGTCTGCTGTTATAGGGCGCTGACCTCTGGTCTAAAGGATCCCTTTATCTTTTGCTGCATAAGTTAGAAAATTTATAGTGATGTAACGAAAGGGGTCTGAAAGACCCCACAAGCAAGACCCAGAATCTCACAGGGGCTGAACAAGCCCCCAGTAAAACACAAAACTGACCCTGGGAGCAGGAAATGGCGAGGCAGCTGTTAACAAGCTGGGTGGCACTGGGGTGATGATGTCAGCCCCCAGTGCTGCCGCAGGAGATTGAAAAGACACCCGGAGTGCCAGAGAGGTGAGTGCAGAGCCTGCCCCTGTGCCAGTTAAGGCAGAGGCAGGCACAGGACACCGAGGCAGAGAAATGTTGGAGCCCTGGGGCTCAATGTATACTGAACAGTATAGGCTCCATGCTCCCAAGGCTAGGGAGTGAAGCCTCATTTACTAAACAAAACCTAGCAGCTTAAGCGAGCTGGGTGTGTTGCCGGCAGGCTAAGACCATTGTAGGCAACCATCATAGGAATTAGGTTCCTCTTCATTCCTTTCTTTTTTTTGGCTTTTTTCTTTTCTTTTTTTTTTGAGAGAAGGCCACCTAGGACCGGTGGAGTTCTAAGATCTGGCCTTAAGCTCAAGATCAACCTCTTGTCAGCAAGGGAGCAACAGAGTAATCCAGACAAGACTAGGAAATGCCTTCAGAATTTCCCCTTAGGTCAAAACCCAGATCATGCCAAGGTCCCGCATCAGTCCATTGTCTCAACACCAATAGCTAGCTTGTGGCTGGGGGTGTAGGGGAGGTGGAGTCCCTTCATCAGAAGCTCTCAGATCTGTGAGTAACCCCAAGTGGGACCCCTGTGTTGAACAACATTGAACCCCTCCTATCAAATTGTGTATTGTCAAAGTCATGACAGGAGAGTTGAGGGGAGGCCTATCTTGGTGGGGACTCAAGAAAAACCCACCCTTGGATAATTGGGAGCATTACAAGTGAATAATGCAAGGGAGCTCCATGAAGAAACAGGAAGGTCTCATGGTTCAACATGCGGAATGCTGCCTTGTAGAATTCCTTGTATTTTTTCGTCCTACTGCCCCACAGATGTTATGCTGGGAGAAACAGTAGTCACTAGGCATGTTCAGACATTGCCCTATGGCAATGTTGCTACTGTCCCATGCTTTAGAACTTCCAAAAGCACAGCACAGTAACTGTTCATATTGCACCATACAAGTGGTGCACAGTTATTTTTAGCAGCTACTTCACCATAGTGGCATGTTATAATGGGAGAGCCTGCCACTACAGCAAAGTAACTGCTGGCCACATGTAGGCATCAGATGCTACGTTGCCATAGCGCATCACTACAGCAATGTAGTGTCATGTGTAAACACACCCACTGAGTTCCCAACTTGAGATCTCACATCATATTAGCAGAAACTCTGAGCACTTTGAAAAACCACTAGAGATAATGAAACTGTGCTCTGGTATCTAAAAGGTGCTAAATTCTCTGAAAAAATAGGCCACAGGCTAATTAAATCAGGGCTCTCAACTTACTGAACGTTTTGTATCTCTGTCTCATCTTCACACTTCTCTGACCCCACCTCTGTCTTGCGAAAATAAATTAGTCTGTGTTGGTTAAACACCAAGTTTCTATAGCAAGGAGTTCAAGAGAATTAAGGAAATTGATAATTCTTCATTCAGAGAAGGTCCGAAGGGAGCAGAACATATAAGGAGACATGCATAGAACAATAAGGGGCTAACAAAACATGAACACTGGTCCTTAACTGAGCACCACCCAAGCTGTGCACAAAATGGAGCATGGGACCTTTTGGACAGGCAAACATGAAATACATAATTAAAGACTGTTCCATAATGTCTTAGTGCACACAGGGTCTTAGATTTAAGGTTGTATATGCATCCTTAGTTTGGATAACTAACTTCTTAGTGCTTGACTTAAAAAAAAAAAATTAAAAGAATTTAAGTTTGCAAAGTCATAGATGATGAACAAAGACCAATGTATGCCAGCTGATTTATACATACGTGTAAGTGCACACCATGCAGACTAATCTGGCAGCTCAAGATATTTATCATTTAAAACTCTAGATATATATTATTTTAAATCCCAAGTAATAAAACACTGAACATAAGGATTTAGAAGTGAAAAGCTGACGGATCTTTAACTAAAGCAGAGTGTATTGGGCTGGCTCCAACGCTGACTATGCTAACTTGTGAAAAATAACCTGTAGAGATAAATTTAAACTTAATTAGCACATCTTCAAATTACCCGTTCTGCTGTTTCAAACAGAGCAGCAGCTTCTGCCTTGCCCACTTGTTGCACCATCTTGTAAAACAGGCTCTCTCTCTCTTGTAGCAGAATGTATGGCTCATCGTATTCTTTCAGTCTTCCTGCATCCAAAACCTGTTAATCAGCAGAAACAAATCTATGAACACATGAAATTCTGAAACATACATTACCCTAAATATTACAATACAAAGAATGGTGAATGGATTTTTTTAAATATATACTCTGATTTATTGTTAAAAAAGGACAGAAAATTGAATACCTGAAGGCCCTTTATTGGGGTGGTAGTATATTTTCTTTTCTAGACTATTTGTACTATTTTCTAGGGTCCTACAGTCACATTATTGGTTATATGAATGCAATCAGAAATTCTTCAGAATATGGTAATTCATTAATGAAGCAAATTAAGTGGCTAACAAACTGTGGCATTAATTTTGTAATAAGAAAATTAGGATGGCATACTGAAAGTGAACCAAAGAGTCAATACTGAAGGTATTTAAAAAAAACCCTTGTTGCTTGGTTTAAGTACATTAGGAACAGGGAAGCTGCAACAGAACAGCTGGGCCTTTTGGGCTTCAGGGTAGAAGTGCAATTAAAAAAAGACATTGCTGAAAAAGTAAATTATCTCTTTCATTAGTCTTCACTAGATAATATTGTAAATCACTAGGACTAGATGATACAGGCTCATGAGTTCTAAAAAATGCAATAATAAAGTGACTGAGCTGTTGGGAAAGATGTTCATTCTCGCGTTTAAATCAGTCAGTCTGTTGAAGAACTGGAGAATATCAAAGTATATAAAAAACTGTACCTATATTTAAATAAAAAGGTGTACGAGGTGATTTGGGAAATTTACAGATCAATAAATCTCAATCCGTTACCTGCAATTTGGTTAAAATTATAACAGAAATATTAAATATGTGGTAGAACCTGATAAGATAACATTTACTCACAATTCAATTTTGTGAAAGAAAATTATACCTCACAAGTTTACCAGAATAAGTGAATGGGACAGCCAACAAGAAAAGAACAATTTAATAATGTTTTTGGACTTTGAAAAGGCAACTGAAGTAACAAAAATAGCTATGGTACAAAAGAAAAAAAATCTAAATGAATAAGAAACTAAGACAGAAAACTTAAATGGACAATTTTCACACTGGCAAAAGTCTAACAGCTGGGAGCCACAAATACTAGGACCATAAGTATTAATCTTCAGGAAAAGGCATCAAATAGCAAGGTGGCAAAACCTACAGATGACGGAAAAGTATTTAAGTTTAGACCAAGGAAGACTTCAGATAAACCTACCCAAGCTAAAATAAATGAGCAATACAATGGTAAATGAAAGCCAAAACTAACAAATGTGACAACATGCATTATTTTAATTAATCATACACTTTATGGGATTCTAAATTAACAGCAGTTAACAGCAATTAACAGACTTAGGAAAGAAACACAGGCATCATAGTGGGAAATCTGAACACTGTTTTAAGTGCAGAGCAGTCCCGGTCAAACCAAGGCTAGGCACAGACATTCAAAAAGCCTGAGGTGGAAGTGATCTAACTTACGTGTTTTACTCTAATCACTCTAGGTTAGATTGCTACCAAATAGAATGGATGCTTGGCCTTCAGTGAAGAGGGCAACACAGGCTACATGCACTGGCTGAGGCCAGCAGGTTGGGAGGTCCCCCTGCTGAGTATAGCCAAGTGCAGCCCAGTTACAGGGCCACCCCTGATTGGCTGCTGGGCAGGGCCAAGCATACCTTCTCCCACTACTGGCATCTGTCAACTGCAGGCAAGCTATGGAGGCAACTGGGCTCCCATACCCTGCAGCCAAGTTTGCTACCTGGCACTGCACCTGCTCATGGGTGCATGGGGAGGCTCTGAGTAGGCTCCTGCATACTGATCCAGGGCCTCCCCATGCACCCATGAGTGGGCGCAGCACCAGAGAGCCCAACTAGGCTGTGGGGCACAGAAAAGCACCCTTCCCCCATTAGCAGGGATCCTGGTTTTCTCTGATTAAAAAAAATCCCCAATTTTCAGGTTACAAAAAGTAACCCCAAACCCACATTTTTCCGGGATCAAAATGAAACACCACTAATACATAGATATATGTATAGTGGTATTTCATTCTGATCATGGAAAAATGTGAATTTTGGGTCACTTTTTTAACCCGAAAATTGGGGATTTTTTTTTAATCAGAGAAAACCAGGATCTCTGCCCATCATCAACAGCCTTAGGCATCTGCAGCCAGTCTGCTCCCTGGCACTGTGCCTGATCATGGGTGCATGGGGGGAGGCCAGAGTGGGTTCCTGCACATCCACCCAGGGACCTACATGCCCTGTGAGTGGGCACAGAGCCAAGAAGCTTGACTAGGCTGCAGGGCACAGAGGAGCACCCTTACCACTCCCCCATCAGCTTCAGCCACTGTGCTGACTTGGCTCTGAGAGAGCTTGGGGACAGAGCAGCCAAGGGTGGGCTGCAATGGCACCTCCCTAAGAGTGGGAGGCTAGTGGTGGGCCGCAAATGCCTCACATGCTAGTAGACTGTAATTTGAGTTGGGAGGGGATCTAGTACAGAAGTTCAATAGACCATTCTAAACTAAACTGCTTAAGTCTGATGCTACTTCCATCTAGGTCTATCCTGGACTGGGTTCTGCCATTTTTAAACCAGTCTAAGTTTGGTTAACTTCTGTTGTATTACAGGTTTAGATTGATTTCTGATCACTAATACTGGTTTATATGTAATGTCTGTACCTGGCCCATATGTTCAGATACATAAGGAATGAGACAAAACCATGCAGAAAATATTTTTTTTATACAATAAGCCCTTGGTATGGCCAGCACCAGGAAAAACAATCAGAAACATTTTCTTGAGATGAAGCATTTCTACAGAACCAGACTAGGTATTTTTTAAATAATGGCCTTTACATAAAACTTATTTTTTTTCTTTTTACTTTAAATCCACAACAAGGCTATATAGTTTCTTACTTAAAATACAGAAACATACACTAAAATCAGCATTGATATGGCTGAAACAGAAGAGGCACAGGAACAGGCAATAAGAATGATTGGGGGGCTTGGAAAAATGTATGTGGATATTTTTTTTAAACCCAAGATTGTTATACACCCTTCCCACATGAGGATACATCAAATGCATACATATGCCCAAGAGTGGCTACAAAGTGTAAATGGAAAAATGTTGATATTATATAATATACAAATGGGTCTTAATATATACTAAATATTCAAAGAATGCCACCTATGCCATTTAAGGGCACATATGGAGACATCTCAGTATACTTAGCACTATCCTATTTAAGGATAAATTGCACATGTAATTGTCTTTGCAATCTTTCAAATATTTTATTTATATATTATTTATATTACATATGAACACAGAGAGCAAGTCATAGTTAAGAACAGCTTTCTTTAGGATTCAAAGGTAACTATTATACGCACTACCTACATAATCATTAAAATATCATATAATTTTGCATTCCATATTAGGCATCTTGAACACGATGTGGGTTTTTTCACTAAGTATAGTATTGCAGCATGTAAACATCCCTTGTGAAATTAAAGAAAAAGCGCATTCTCTAAATATGCATCCTTCATGTGGAATGCGACAGAGAAAAGAAAGGTCCCTGGTTTACTACTCCTAATGCTATTTTTAACTATAATTTTAATATTGTTTCATATTATATTATATTAATAAAATATTGTAATGTAAATTGCATTTGTACTTTATAAGTATTTAAATTATGCAGGGAGGTGTTTAGCCACGTTAGTTTGAAGTTAAGCAGAAGGTAGGGCAGGGTAGCACCTTATAGACTAACTGGTTCAGAGAGTCAAGTGTGCCTGAGAACAACTGAAGCCTGGAGAGGTAGCATATTTTGACTTTGTGTAATGCTATACCTATGTAAAACTGCTTTTTACTATTATTAAATTCAGATTTTGCTAATGAGGCACAGAACTTTGAAAAATGCAGAAAACCAACCAGCCAACAGTAACTGGAAGCAAAGTATCTCCTCCAACGGGAGGGGAAAAGCCTACTCCATTTTTCTTTTATAAATTTTAACTGGGCAAATTAGCAGAATATCAGCAGAGGAGGGGAGAACATGTGCATGACTAACTTGAAAAGCAATGTTTGTATTTAACATATACAATTTTAAGTACACATTCTCCTCCAATCTTGAGGAAAAAGCCCCTGACTATAGTACAAAATGGAAGACAAGGTCAATGGAATAGAAAAATGTGTAACTTTTTAAACAATCACAAAGGAAAAAACCAAGGCAATACTACAGATAAGGCAATATTTTAAGTTATTTTCAGAGGGTCCATTATTCTTTGTTTATTAATGTGGGGGACCCCCTGTCAGTTGCTCTGATTGATGAAGTAGTGGGTAGAGCTTATGGTAGTGGTTTTGGCTTACAAGTATGCCTGAGATGTACTCATCTGAAAAGACCACCTTTCCTTGAATACCATACTATTGATGTAATTGTATTCATCAGTTATTGGTGAAGCCCTGTTGATATAAACAAATGAGCTAGGGACAGACAATATTTGCCAGTCAGTCTAACCTGCAAAGTTTGAAGAGATTTGGAGATGGATAAACATTCCTTTTTCATTCCAGAAATGCAGGCACATGCCTGCAGTGGCTCAGACTAGACTCCAGGTGGTACTAGAGCAGCCCTCCTTTCCCTTCCACAGAGCTGAGCTGAAGGCGAGGGGGGCAGGATGCTCTGATTATCCCAGCAGGGAATTGGTAACAGTGTTTATCACCCATAACTCAGTGTTCATCACCTCATTAAGAAAACAACAGAGGGACAATACCAGCTACCTGCTGATTCTGCCTTTGTCACAGCATGGACTGTAGCCAGCATGTGGTCTGCTAGCTAATACACACATACCTCTCAGCAAGACAGAGGGAAGAGGGGAATTCCTGCTCAGCAGGGAGTGTGTGGAGGGGGGTGGGGGCAGCCTGCATGTCTCTGCCAGAGCTGCAGCCAGGGAGCAGAGTGGAGGGGCCAGCTCTGCTGTGGAGCAGAGAGCCCTGCCCAGCCCAAAGAGCATGCCAGGATGCTGGGGGAGTCTGGTTTATCTCAAACTCAGCAAGGGGTCTGGGACAGATATAGCATAAACCGGTTTAGCCAAATCAGTTAACTCTGATACAACATTCAACCAGGTTTATCTCAGACTGGTTTAGGCATTTTCAAACTGGTTTATGTGCACTGAACATCTGTTCTGTTACAGGTTTAAACTAGTTTCAGATTACTTAAACCAGTATGTGTGTAATGTCTGTCCCTAGCCATGGAAACAGTTAGCCGGTGTCCCCAAGCAAGTACTCCTCAGCTTGAGCCTTGTTTCCCTCGCTTTGGTCCAGATCAGCTTTAGTTTATGAGCAGGAATTCTATTTTTCTCTGATTAAAAAAATCCCCAATTTTTGGCTTAAGAAAAGTAACCCCAAATCCACATTTTTCTGTGATTAAAATGAAACACCACTTATATACAGGTATTAATATAAAACATCACATATATACAGAACTAATTATTATATAGTAGTGTTTCACCTTAATCCCTGTTTATCAGTCATTAGTTTTTTTTTCTGGCTGTGAGGTAATGGGAATATTTCAGTAGAATTACTGAAGTTTTCATATATGTTTTTTGCTGCTGGGTTATCATTCACCAGTGTGAACAGTGATTGATAGTTGAAAGATGGAGGTTACAGGAGGGGGTTATTTGGTAGTTAAAGATTTAGGAATCATCAAGTCATGTCTAGGGTAAGGGGAAGGTACTCATTTTTGTGTGGATGCTCATGTAAAAATCAAATAAATAAAATGCTTTTGCTATGGTTCTGTTATGCTTATTTCAAATTTCATATACTTCAATTTATAGGCTTATTAGCATAATAAGGACTATGTATGAACTTGCATGATACTACATTGCAAAGAGAGGCAGAATCTGATCCTTAATTACTGATTACAATATTTTTGATCAAATTTCATAAGAAGCACAATTTCTATCACTAAATTGGCCTAGACAGATTCTAAAGTAGCTGCACCTGCTGAATTAAGTGTAGGAAAGTGAGACAGACTTGTAGTAAGTAAGATCAGACAACAGTAATTCAGGTACGGAAGAGAACAGTTCTTTCTCTGAACTTGAAGTCTGACCTCAACTTTTTCCAGAAACTGACATGAAAGTTATTTGTGGCATCTTGGACAAATCACATTTCTCAGTACCTGAGTTTCACAAGTAGTCAGATACAGAAAATAATCCCTCATGGAGATGCTGGAAGGATTAACTGCCCACAACATACTTTGAGATCCTAGACTAAAAAACAATGCATAAGCCCAAAACACTGGGTGTGTTTACAGGACACACGGTGGACTGTTCTATTGCACTTCATTACATCATAGCAAAAACGTCACTTCATCAATTTACTGGATATTTAGTCCATGATTTTTGTCTAGACACTGGATTTACGACACTTATAACCTGTTTAACATCTGGCTCCCCAAGTAAACCCTCCACTTTTTACCAGCTGTTCTCATTCCCTCCCCATCTCTCATGCATTGACTACAGCTACATTCATTCCCCTTTCCCTGCCCACCCCCCAGCTGTTTCTCACCTACTGACTACCTCAATTTACATTTTAGCTGACTGGCTTTCTTGCATACATACTGGCCTCTGGCTGCTTTACTACTCCATCCAGGAAGAGCACAGACCATCTGCAGACGCTTCCTCAGCCTGATGAAGGGTATTTGTATCCAAAAGCTTGCAAAGAAGAATTTTGCAACTATTTGAGTTGATCTAATAAAAGAGATTGGATTTACCCAAAGAACTTTGTCTGCCTATGTCCTTAGATCAACACCCCAGTAGCAAAGATGCATTAATGAACGTGTAGATGCACCCAGTGGCAAGCACGT
Source organism: Crocodylus porosus (assembly GCF_001723895.1). Lineage (NCBI taxonomy): Eukaryota > Metazoa > Chordata > Crocodylia > Crocodylidae > Crocodylus > Crocodylus porosus. The sequence continues at coordinate 109,042,845 of NW_017728906.1, read as the reverse complement.
TATGACCTGATTTTCCCTTGCTTTGTGCCTTGGGCAGCCAATTACATTTGGGCAGAGCAACACTACAAGCAGCCATTTTGATTTGGCATCATTTTTACTTGCTTTTTTAAAAAGCTTGTTCTAGTTCTGTGTACACAAGTATACTAGAGACAAACCTGAAGGGAGACAAATCTTTGGGCTAGTACTGTCAATACAGTACTAGAGTTCAGAGACTAGAGTTCTAGTCTCATGAGTAAAAGTTTATAGGAGAGAACTCCAATTATCACATAGAAGACTAAATAAACTTTAATTTAATGGAAGACATCCATTCACCTTCATATCCGAAGTACAACCAATTATTACTGAGATCTATTCTGAATGATATTTGTACTGAGGCAGCATTGGCCAGATACTTTACAATTTTTTAAAGACGTGTAAAAATGTATGCCAGTTCTGGAATAAAGCTTTCCAAATACTCTTGATCCACATAATGTTTTAACTCAGTTATAAAAGTATTCTGATACCTATCATCAGCCTCATTACTCTTCTTATTTTTGCCAAGAGGGCTAATGGTATTGGATATAAGGCAAGAAAGCAGTTTTCACATCCAACTCTTGTTTGACAGAAGGAGATTAACACTGAAAAAAACTAGGTTTTAAATAAAAAGTTAAAAGAGAAAGCAGCTATTTAAGTTTGCAGTGCTCCGCAAAAAAAAATAAAGTAAAGAAAAAAAATGTGAAGGCAGAGTTTTATCAACAAAAATGCTTCCAAATTATTTTTTTAGGAAGCTAAAAACGTTTTCATTACAACTTTTATTTATACATACACGCACACACATACCCTCACAAACCTGGTTAGTTTGAGCTTTAAGTATATCTTCATGGACAACTGGTTTCATATTTACATTTGCCATCCACTTAACAAGTAGAAAAGAAATCTGAAAACCTAAAATACCACATAAAGAAAAACTATATTAAAGGAAAAGTTATCAAAGGTCTCTTTGGTAAAGTGAAGAAGTGGAAAGCAACACACTGAAGGTCAAGAAAGTCAATTTTATATAGAACAAGACTGGATTCATGAATCAAAACATAAAGGAAAGTATATCTTTAGGCACAGTATTTACTCTTCCTTTTGCATACCATTATGTTAATACTAATTTTGAAAATGAATTTTCTCATTGAAGTAATGCAGTTAGCGCAGATCACATAAGAGAAACATCACTATTGAAAGGAAAAAAAAGAAACCATACAGATATTGAGAGTGATCTAATAAATATTGTATAAAAATGGTCCAAAAGATAACAATAGAGTTTTAAGTTTATTTTCTAACTTTCAGTGACAAAATCATACAGAAAGAATAAACAGTAATAAAACATTGAACGAAGTCAGAGTATAGGATAAAAGTGTTCAGCAAAAGAGAGATGAGATGGCATGCAAGTGTGTTCCAATTAAGGAAAAAATATTATTCTCATTCCCATTCATCCTCACTTCATAGCCAGAGAGAAAACCAGACCATTAAGGACTGACCTAAATGCTTTTATTTCCTCCTCAAAAGGGAAATAATTCAAGGAAATTATCTCTACTAAATAGGTCTTATTTTAAACTTAGATAAGGCATCTCCAAACAAATAATTATGAAGTTCAAAACTCTAACAGGAAATAATTGTTAACCGATGTTTTCTTCAAAGGACAGGGCAAAGTGATCTTCCACAAAATCCTAGGAGAGGCGTGTATTTAGGACACACTGGGCATGTCTATACATTGCCCTATGGCGACATTGTTACCACTGTGCTTTAGTAACTGCACCATACACATGGTACATGGTTATTTTTAGCACCTACTTCGCCATAGCTGCACACTATAACCGGGTAGTGCGCTGCTACAGCAAAGTAGCTGCTGGTCACATGTAGACACCTGTGGATGCTATGTTGCTATACTGTGTTGCTATGGCACCCACTTTTGGCTCCATCATAATTATAAGAAATAATTTACCCAAGACAGTATATAGCTTTGTGAGAAATCAGTCAGTAGCTTGTCTTCTATTTTGAATATATTCAGATTTAAGTATGTTCAGTCTTTTCCTCCTCCTCATGGTTTGCCAGGACTGATTATAAATAGTCAAAATAATTCTTATGAGAAATGTCCATGCATTTCATTCCAACTAGCACATGTTTACAAACATCTATGCCAGGGCTGTCCAACTGACAGTTAATATGGCTCCTGGGCTTGTACCCAGTTACTCCTCATATTATTCAATCCACAGCTAAGCCCATGATACCAACAGAACCCATGGTACAGTGAGATGTGGGGGCCACCTGAATGTATGGTGCAGGGGAAAGAGGGACACCACCCAAACACAATGAGGTGGAGATGCCTGCAGCCCTGTGCAGTGCAACAACTGTACATCACCTACATTTAATCTGAACGCTCCCTAAAACCTTTCAGGGATCAAGGTCAATTATGCCACTGCTAAGAACAGCCAAATTTGATATCAAACAGTGTTAAGATTTCAGTTTTTGTCTGCAGATTCTGTAGTCACTGTACAGCGTTCAGTATAACAAGGCCATTATTTTGAATACCTGTTTTTAATTGTCTTAATATTTCTCCACCAACCAGGTAGGAAGGACAGTGCTAGGTGATGAGTCAGGGCTGCTATTTTCCATTGGCTTTCTGCATACACTTTCTCTGTGCCTCAGAAAATGTCCATCTGGACAGGAAATCTATTAGTCTCAACTTGTTTCTGACATGCAACTCATCAGAAGTTGACCTACTAGCCTTAGTGGATGAAATGCTCAAAGTAGGGGCTCCCTTCTTTGTAGGCTTTACCAGTAGGTGCTTAAGTCTACTCTTTTTCTGGTCTCTTCATTTGATTGTATGTAACTACAGCTAGCTGTTATAATGGCACAAAAGTTATAGCTATATAGAATTTCTGTACTAGTACTCACTGTCTAAAACAACTCCCCATATATTCTATGTGGACAAAGTATCCACTTAGTAGTCATGGTGGATATCTTTGCATTCTTCAGTTTCCCCCAACCTAAAATATATGTAACATACCACTATAACACACAATTTCTATTATGCAATATACAAAGGTCTAGTGCTGCAGGTATGATGGTATGTTGAGGTCCTTAAAAGTGTGGCTTATCATGCCCTAAGAACACTAAATATTTAGGGCCTATTCTTCTATTTGTCCAATGCCAAAGCAGCAGTGATTTGGTCCTCTGCTCCTTCACTAAAGTGCACTGAATCAGTGATCCTTCTGTTTTCCAGTTCCTATAATTTCGTGTTCATACATTTGTCGCCTTTTAAAATCAGATATGTAAACCTGCTAGTTCCTCAAAGAATGTTCAACTTCCTCACAACTGTGGCATACATTCTTTCTTTTAGCAATGATAGTTTTCATTAGTGTAGACAAAACGGCTTTGGGGCAAACCTTAACTCTGTCAATTTCTTCTGTTTCCTGAAACTTGCCATAACCAACCAGAATCTATTTGCTTAAGGTAGCAGTGGCTACTATGTCCTATTCTGGACAACTATTAAATGTAAGCATAATTTCTGAAAAAGTAAAACTTTTTGTAGATTTGGTGGTGTGATGACATGGGGATATATATTATTGCCTACAGAGGAATGTGATATGACTACACATTACAGACTGACAGTTACCAGAATTCTATGCTATAAATAAGAAAGAATAATTTGTCTATCTGGAATTTGTCTATACCATGCTCAGATATATCCTGGTAGGGTACGCCTGGACACACCCCACTCCTGCTAGCACTTCCAAACACGTCTCCTCTGGGGCTGCTCTCAAGACTTCAGTATCCACCATGCTTGAGAGCCAATGTGGGAGGGATGCCCTCGGAATGTTTCCACAATTCTTTGTCTAAGTTTGGTGGGTGCAAGCAGGAAACGATGGATAGGGTATGCTTCAGACAATCCCTGCCAGGTCATGCTAGAAACACCATGTAGACATAACCCCTGGATGCACTGAACACTGGCCTTTCTTCTTGTAATTCAAACCCAAGACCACAGCCAGATGCTTTTAAGTGAACATATTGCTCAAGAAACAGCAACTTCCTGTGCCCCCCATGGAAACTCTGAGTCTGACTTGTTCTCTAGCATAACTATTTAGCAGTACCAATTTCTTTGAGGTATGGTTTTACACTTGGCAAGGTAAATTCAACAATCTTAATCTCTTTTCAAGATCAGCAGGATTTTGACAGTTTTGCCTTAGAGACTACTGCTAATTTTCTTTGGCTTCATATGGTCTGCCACATTTTTCAGCTGAAAGTATGTTATCAGTGACTTTAATGGTATTTGTTAGATATCTGGGGCATGCCACATACACTTGACACGTCCATCAACACCAGGCACAAACTTCAAGATGCCATCAAATGATGGGAGCTGTACCAAGTCCTGAATAGAACAATTACATTGGTTTTGACTATGATGTGCCAATGTTCCTCCTAGGACAAACCTGAAGATTCCTGACTGGAGGGTCTTGCACCATCCCCTTATCTGCCTCCTCCTGCTCACAGGTAGCCCGATCACCACATTTTGGGTTTAGGAAGAAGTCTGACACCAAATTTGTTTAGATTTGTACAGTCTGGGGGTTTTTTTTGTCTTCTTCTGTAGCAGGAGGTAGGTAGAAGGGTGGGGAAGGAAGGGTGGCCCTTTTCCTTGGCTGTCTCCAGCATATTTTAATTACTTTTGCAGCAGCAGGATGTTAGCCACCATGGTCCCACTGTTTTACCTGGGACAGGCTAGGGTGTTATGTATTGTGGTTGTATTAGTATTGACTTTATACTTTTTTCGAATAGGTTAAACAATGCATTTTTATAGAATGGTTTGAATAGGGGTGATCCTCGTTCAGACAGGGAACTGGACTACATGAGCTCTCAAGGTCCCTTCTAGCCCTACTTTTCTATGATTCTATTATTAAAAATGCTTCTTGAGCTAAGAGAATACCAAAGAGTAAGTGGATGAATGCACTTCTCTCTCGGGGAAATTAAATTGCAACTCAACATCAGAGGAATTTGAGATTGTAAAATTTGGTCTAATGCTGACTGGCAGCAAAAGCAAAGTTACAGAATTCTCTCCCACATGCCCAACTCTTTCCTAGGGCCCTTGAAAGCACAGCCAGCCAAGAAACTGAACCTTTCAAGTTCTCAGCTTTCTTTCAGCATATTAGATGTGGTACAAGTGAATCTAACCTCTGGAATCCCAAAGAGCTGGACAGGCAAGCAGCAGGAACCATGACTGGTCTCTAGTGAAGTTTCACCAAAATCTAAATATCCTCCATGAAGTATTTTCATTTAACTGAAGTAATTATTATTGGCCTTCTTTCCCAGACTTTCAAATCTGACCTTCAGGATACATGAAGTCTGGACATGCAAATAATTTACTTGTGATTTTACTGAATGGAAGAACACAATAGTGCTTCCAACTTGTTTCCATTTTTTATTGATAAGCCCCCCTAAATGATGTTTCTTTTTTGTCCCTGTGGCATCTCATCACCTACTTAGCAGAATCAGCTACACGTGACAATTACTTGCAAATTTCTGGGTCTCAACGTCTCTTAGTTGACGGACATTGGTGTAATCCATTGCACACATATTTGCAGTCTTTCATTAAATAATCTGTTTTAGCAGATATCAATGACACTACAGTATATTGCCTACTGATATTTAATTAGTTCACAACCTGGGGATAGATTCTGTGTTTTACAACATAAAACTGCATATGGTTTAGACTCTTCTTGCAATTTTGCCCACTTCTTGATTTTAAAGTGAACATAGGTCTGCTTGCAACTCTAAAACTGCCCTGACTTTTCAAGATACTTCAGGCTTTTCCCACTTACTGTATTGTCCTGCATCTTGTCAGCTGACTTATCTTGCTACCTGTTGCATAAGCAGAGCTCCTGACACAAAGTGGTGCTTGAATGACTCAGTATGTCCTATAGTCAGTAGTTCTCCACTTAAGAAATGACTCTAGACACATCCACTCAGGCAGAGAGAATCAATTTTACTGATGAATGTTCATTTTCTATGTAGAACTGCATTGCAACTAAGATCATACATTTCTGCAACATCAAACTGCCCACAGTCAGCTAAAGAGAAACTGTAACTTGTAATGCTGACATCCAGTGATGTCCAAAGATAAAAGAAAACCAATAAGAGTGAGAAGTTTCAGTATTCCCTCAATATAAACCAATAGATACTTTAAATTTAAAAAACAAACAAACAAAAATCCTATATATGAGATCCAGATTTTCTTCAAGAGAAAAAGGATACAATAAAGAATGTGTAATACTGGGTGCGTCTATAGCAAGTGCATCACTTCCTGGTTGGCATGCTTCTGAAAACTCCAGGGCTTTTGTTAAAAAAGACATTATGTTACTTCTGCTTAATATTTACATGTGGAATTGAAGCCAAGTTGCTATAAAAGCTCCCGACAGAGTGGATCAGATTGTGTTTAAGCATTTCCTAACAGAAAAATTAATATTGGCTAGTTGTTGCTTGAACTCTGGGTCTGACTGTGACATCTCATAGTCACTCTAGATATTAGTCATTTCACAATGTAATTACAACAGGATTTGCATAAAATAAGCAACCCTTCTCTCAAGATTCTTTTGCTCTAGCATTTCCCCCTTTAATTACATTGTTAAAAATACTACATTTTGTTCACATACAGAGTTTCCATTTTAAACAAACATTGCCTTGATAGGAAAAAATGTTTGGGAGGAGGCACCCCCAATCCTTGTGAATCTCTGCATAGATCTCTCAGCAATTCAAAGGTTTTTATAAGGTTTCCCAAGAAAAAAACAGAAGCAGAGAAAACAAAGCACAAGGACTTGATTATTTTTAGTTCTGCTACTAATGCACTATGGCCTTGGGCGAATCTCTTAATCCCTTCATCACTCATTTTTCTGATCTGTTAAATGGGAATTATAATATTATGGTGGCATTATTGTAGGGTTTTTTTTTGATAACCTACCTGACAAGTCTCTTTCAACTCTACTTTCAATAACTCCATGAGTACTTTCCTGCTTTAGCCAAGTGTTGAGGTTTAATTAATTAATGTTTATGAGGAGCTTTGAAATTTTCAGATGAAAGGTGCTATACAAACGCAAAATATTATTACTCATTGATGTCACTGTGTTAGAAGAGCATCGCTTACACAATACAGTTTTTGTTTCAATGACTTCAAGTGTTTGAAGTTTAGACACACTTTTATAATTATGATTGATACAGCGGAGATACTCTTAAGATGTGACCTGGATTATGAATCCAAAAGTATGGGTTTGGGAATGGAACAAACTTGAATTAAAACAACTCCTAAAGAAAGACCTGGCTGCACTTAGAGAAACCAGTCAGTTCCTCCATATCTTTCAGTAGGTTTCTTCCTTTTCTAAAATAGAACTGACTATGGTAGTGAGTATGAGTACACATGGTTGGTATCACTCAAGTTCAGTTCCAATATGCATACAAATGTAACTGTACTGCTTTTTTCACAATTGCTTAAAATATTCCTTTTGGTCTAAACTTTTTCATCGTTGGACATAGCCAAAACATTAATACATTAAAAAAATTAACATAATCAGTGGAATATTTAGGTATTTCAGTCTTCAAAATATATTCAGATTAAAGATCTTGCAGACTTTACTTACATTTGAAATTTCAACTTATTTTGCAGATTATGTTTAGCGCTAAAGTTTAAACCAAAGTGTTTTTGTGGGAGCTTGAAGTGCAATTTTATTCAAAAAACAACAGTACAGACAACAATAGGATTCTATCACTATTGTATATATTACTGATTTCTCACATCAAATTTACCAAGATTAAATAAAGATTTTTCTTCTCTAAGTGCCAACCCTGCAATTCACCCAGACTCTTGACAGTTAGCTTTGGTTCCTTTTTCTTAAAACTTACTAGTGCTAGTAAAGACTCTACAGCACATGTTAAATAAGCCTTCAGCTACAGGCATGGAAGGTCACTGGTTAGATAATACCCATTTGGGTCAGAAGGGATTTCACTAAAGGTAGACCACTACTATTAAAGCATATGGGGTCATCAATTTTCTTTTTATAAAACTGCTAATAACTATAATTGCTACAATTACTATAAGTTCAGCATGTATGCACTGAATGCCAGTATTCATACCTTGAAGCTTATTGAGATGTTAAAAAAAATTTGTTTCTTTTATGCCTTGGTGAAATTTATAAAAACAAGCTAAGTTTGAAGAAAATCACCAGTAGATTTAAAATTCTGGTGTAAGTCAGATCTATGAATCCTGAAAAGTTTTTAACAGATCAGAACTTGAGATAGCATTGATTTTGGATGGTCAGAAATGAAGGCTGTTTTGTTTTTACAAGCTTCAGATAAACAGATGTAAAACCTAAAATGGCTTGGAAATAAATTCAGTGGCTGGGGGGGTGGGCATTTCATGTTTTGCATTTTTATTTTTCAACCAATTTTGTCACGTGTATTATAACAATAAATGTGTACAATTTAAAATGGTGATACTGAAAGCCTATATGGTGATACTGAAACATAAGCACAGTGTTGGACTTTTGCATAACTGGCTTATTAACCATTTGGTTGGATTGCCAAATGTCCTGCTTTTAGAGGGAAGGTCCTGCTGATTTTTTAACAACACTTTTTTGGTTTTGGTTTTTACATACATTCCCATGATCTTGCTAAGCCTCTCTTACTAGGTGACCGCTCAAAAGTGCATGGATGTTGTATACACAATTTTTTCTTTTAGAAAAAGATACTGCATCACTTGGAAATATCCTTGCTACAGACACTGTCACTCTCAGTGTTGTGCAATACGTCTGACCTTTATGGAGACAGAGTTAATAGTATCATGCTGCTAGTACAGTGGGAGAAGACTGAGTGACACCCAATACTCAGACCTAAACCACTGAAGCTTTAAGCAGATCTCAAGCAGGAAAAAATCTACACTAGATCTTGAATTAAACAGATTTCTTAACATAACACAGATCAGTATGAGTTTTATCATTCTTTCTGTGTTATGCCTTACCCTAAAAATATGTTCAGAATTCAAGCCCATAATGAGAAAAACCACCTAAACTACCACAATTATAAATATTTATGAGCTATACAACTGACTGGGCAAGGTACATCTTGTAAGCCCTTTTCTTAATATACTCTAGAGAGGACAACAAATCTGCTAACGGGGCACATCCAGACAAACGCAGTCGTGCGGTATGTGGCACTTCAAACACTTTGCAGTGCCACATACCACACAATCCAGTGTTCTCTGCACTGCAAGGGCATGCTGCCTGAGCGTACACTGCACGGGGGGGGGGGCGGGTTCTGCAGGTTTTTTGATCCCTGGATATCCAGGGGTCAAAAAAGAAACCACAGAAGAAAACCCTGGTGCAATGCATACTCAGCCAGCATGCATTGCTGAAAAGTGGAGCTGGGCTGACCAGAGTTGCACTGCAGCTGCCGGCTAGGCTCTGCGCGGCAGAGTTGCTGAGGCTGCAGCCCTGGGAGCCCCTCAGGACCTCAGGTAAGGCTGCTGGGGTCAGCCCAGTGCTGGCCCCAGCCTCCCTTACCCCACCCAGGGCAACCTGCTGCATGCCAAAGCGCGTGTGGCATGGGTCTTCCCCGGGGACAAGCAGCGGTGGTGCAAGGTGCGCCATTGCCACTTATCCCCAGGGAAAAAAATGTCCACGCACTTCTGGGCATGTCCAGAGAATTCAAACTGAATAGTATGTGGACATAAAGGAAGCTATTGGAAAAGGGTTTTAAGGTCAAGGAGATAGTTCTAAAACCATACTAGAGGAATTATCTTGAGTAATAGCAGCATGTTGTGCAGGAACAAAAAAGAATTTTAATTTGGCTGCACTGCTCCTTCATTTTACAGCAAGAGCAAAGTATGCATTAGCTATCATTAGGTCTGCACCATGTTTAAGAAAGGCAAAATTAAGAAAACATCTTTATAAAAGCAGCATTCACAGCTTGACATGCTAATAGTGCTTAATGAACCAAAACCTGTGGAAATCCCTTTGGACAGCTAACATACAAACACAGCTATTATTAATTAGGTCACAGTTGTTTCTTAACAAGCCCTTTATTCAATTTAGTTGTAGTAAACGGAACCATATACATCAGTCTTTACAAGGAAGTATTCACCACTGAAGAAATTAATTTTTACACCTTAAATAGTTACAATTACATGACTTAGCATAACAACAATGCTTCATACCTAAACTATACTTTTCCATTCTTCAGAACACAAGAACTGTGCTTGATTTTTGCATACTTTATGTAACCGTGTATATTAACAGCACTGTCACTAGAGATAAGTATACTTGACTCTTCAGGGCCAGTTAAATCTTGGCCTTTCTGTTCACAAACAACAGTGACCTCCAGAATCATTCACCTTGTTGTTTTTTTTCAATGCAGAAAACAGCCAGGATCTTACAACAACTAACTGCATGGTTGCAACCATCAATCTATACACTGAGCCAAATTAATCTCATTTGCACTCTCTGAAGGAAGAGCAGCCTTATGTGAACTATCAGTTGAATGCCTGGGACCTAATATATTAGCTTGTGCCACAAATCCACATCTAGTATATTAGTTAGAGCTGCGAATTATTTTTGTTAGCTTGTATGAAAGGTAAGTTCACAAAAGCAAAAGAGAAAAGGTTCCACATGCCATTAAAACAATCCCCTTAACAAGCTATACAACTCTATATTGACATACAGTGCTCTTCCTAAAAACTGCCCCATTTTCAAGTTTGTTACAGTAATTCAATGCAAGTGATTGAAAAAACATGAGGAGCAAACAAGAAAATACAATTTATAGATATCTAATGGAAGAAAATAACATTGGAATGTAGTAATTCAAAAAAAACCCAACCAAACCAGTAGAGCTGGAAAACAAATGAGATAAGTCTTCAATACAACATGGGTGCATCTATATGAGGCATTTTATTGCACATTAGACTTATCTAATGTGCAGTAAAGTATCAACATCTACACAGGTGTGGGTCTTACTGTGCAGGAAATTAAGCTAATGCACCATTTGCTAGTACCAACAAACATGGACACTAGATTAATGGCGCAGTAGCGCATGTGTAGATGCTGACCAGGACCAATTTACTGCCAGTCAGGCTAGGCACCAAGGGGCGACAGTAGTGGGGGAGAGAGCTGTCTGCAGCTCCAGTGCAGAGCTTGGGATTGCAGCCCAGCTTGGTGGCACTGCCTTAGGGCAATACCCCATGGCCAAGCAGCAGCAGCAGCACTCTGAGCTCTCCCCTTGCTTGCTGATGAGATGGGGGAGCTGTCTGTCACCAGTCCCAGTACTGCTGACCCTCACATGTTTCCCCCTGGTCTTGGCACTGCTTACCCCACATATCTCCCCCCACCCAAGTCCCATCACTGCTCAGTTCCCAGCTCCCCCCAGGCACGAAGGTGGGAGATGGAGCCAACTGAAGCATGTACTGTGAGGGCAGCAGCCAGGCTGAGGGGATGTGGAAGCCCCCTGTCTATGGCCTGGTGCTGTGGGGACAGAGTGCTCCTCCATCCCAGTGCTGCTCAGTTCCCAGCTCCTGAAAACTCCCTCATTCCCTCAGCAAGCACGCTAAGGAAAACTTTAGGGTGCTGCTGTGCTTGGCCATGGGGCACTGACTCAAGCCATCGCTACTGAGCCAGGCTGTGATCCCAAGCTCCACATGGCTGGGAACCCTCCCCAACTCTGGGACAAGCTTCCTTCCCCCTGCTTCCCAAAGCTTAGGCCTGACCCCTGTGCCCCCTGCCACCCTGGGGTTAGCACCAGAGGGATCCTGGCACTTCCCCTAGCTGCTGGAGGGAGGCAGAAAACAGCAGGGGGGCTGGAGCAGCCCTGGACTGAACTGCTCTTGTTGGGAGCAAATCTGTTCCCAACGCAGGCGAATGTGTAGACACATTCCTGAGCACAGTTTACTACACCTTATTTTAATATGCAGTATCCTTAAGGTGCACTAATTACATGTATAGACATGCCCTATGGGATTACAAAAGCCAGCGTAAAGTTAGGCTGCACCAACAGTATTTTTTTTGCTATATGGTGCTGAGTCAACCTTCCGTGAAATACATTCAGTTCTGAACACGTTAGTGCCAGAAAGCTCCAGAAAACAAAATTGAAGAAATTTAGAATAACAAACATTTATCAGGATTTTTGAGGATCTTGCTTATGAGGGCAGATGCAAATGTCTCAGTGCTACATGCTCAGTTTATTGATAGAGAAAGATACACACACTTAAATTCTGTAAACAAGGACAGAAAGTCACAAGGAAGTAAGAAAGCTAGTCACAGTATTTACAGAAAGTTATTTTAAGGGTTTAATATCACTAAAACAGAAATCTCACAACATTGCTATTGAATAATAAGTTGCTCAAAGGAAGTGCAGAAAACCCCATCACAATGCAGTAGGGTTTGATATCCATATAGGAGGGGAGATGAGAAGAAAAATCTACCACAATATCTTTTAATTTTAAAAAAGTTGACTATACAACAATGAAGAAGCTAGTTAGACTGAAGTTAATCACTGATCACTGCGATCGCTGCAGCTGCTTCTGGGAGCAGCTGCAGTGATTGGCCGACGCTTGCTGCCAGAAGTGGCTGCAGCAATTGGCCATCATGGGATTGCCCGCGGGTCCCCCCACCACCAACAGGTCAGCAAGACTGGCCGCGCGGGGGGGGGGGGGGCACATGCCCCCCCCAACTAAGGCAGCACCAGTCACCCATGGATAAAAGGCTTCTTTCAAAAGGTGGAAATCAAGTCCTAAAGAGGAAAATAAGAGAGACCAGACTGGCGAATTAAATGTAAAAACACAAGACAAGCTAAGAAAAAAATTGAGGAGAAACTTGCTAGAGATATAAATTTCCTTAAGTACATTAGAAGCCGAAGAAATCCAAGGGCTTGGGCAGATTTTCTGAGTCATTCAAGAGCTTCAGGATGACAATTAGTCTCAAGAAGACTGTGATCATGTACCAAAGGGTGGAAGAATCATCCATCACTGTGGAGGATAAATCTTTTGGTGTCATTGACAGTTTTTGCTACTTGGGTTTGACAATCAGTAGGAATCTTTACCTTCAGACTGAGCTGAATCAGAAAAGCAGCTAAGAATTTTGGGCTATTAGAGAACTATGCATGGAATAAGAGCAAACTATCAGCTAAGGTGACTATGCGAATTTACGAGACTTGTGTGCTGTCATCTATCCCTGCTTTATGGTTCAGAAATGTGGATTACATTTGCTAGGCACATCAGGAGACTAAGCATCTCATGTGGAAGATGGTTAAGTAAGATCCTGAAAATAAAGTGGGAAGACAGAATACCAAACACAGAGATACTGGAGCATGCAGGACTGACACACTTAGAAGCCACTATCATGAAGAAGAGGTTGCAATCCATCAACCATGTCAGAAGAATGGAGATTGTATACCTGAGAATATTTTGTATAGAGAGATTTGAGATGATTCTAGAAAGCAGGGTTGTCCTCTATGGCAGTACCATGATGCATACAAAAATTTTATTAAGTCATTCAAACATCAGTGTAGAACGCTGGGAGGAGTGCATAAAATCCCACCAATCTGGAGAGAACATTTGGCAGTGGGTGCAGCTCAACATGAAGCAGCTTTGAGCCAGAGGATAAAAGCAAAATGAGAAAGAAGAAAGCAGCATAAACTTGGTATAAACTTGGACTGCAAGTCAGACAATACATGGATCTATGAAACTTGTATCAAGCTGTGTCACTCTCGAATTGGGTTTGTCAGCCACAATGGATTGTAAGTCTAGTCTCCTCAGGCATCTGACTAGACTTTTATGTGTACACCATGATCCAGAAGATTGACAGTTGCCTACTACTGTAACGGATGATCAGGGCATAAAGCAGGGGTGGGCAAAATGCAGCCCAAGGGCTGGATGCGGCCCACCAAGCCATTCTATCTGGCCTGTGGGGTCCCTAAAAAATTTAGAAAATTAATATTAATTTGCTCCCAGCTGCCCGTCATGCAGCCCTCGATGGCTTGCTGAAACTCAGTAAGCGGCCCTCTGCCTAAAATAATTGCCCGCCCCGGCATAAAGGCTAAAGGAAAACAGGCCATTGTGAATAAAATGCATTTTTTGCATCTGCCTTTACTGTGGAATATGTTAGGAAGATTCCCTTACCAGACCTACTCCTCTAGAGGGACACGTCAGTGGAAGTGACCCTAACTGAAGTTTCAGTAGCTGGTCAAATTGGAAACTGATAAACTAAACAGCAGCAAATCACCAAGACCTGATGGCATTCACCTTTGGGTCCTGAAGGAGCTCAGATTTGAAATTGCCAAACTCCCAAATGTAGTACACAACCTATTACACTAAAACTAGCTTTGATACCAGAGGACTAGCACAGTGGTGCTTGACTTTAGTAGAGCCAACTACGATGTGCTCAGGGCAGTAGTCAGGGAGGCACTCAGAGCCCAGGGGGTAGCTAGTGTGGAGGTCCAGGAAAGGTGGTGTTTCCTCAAGAAGGCTATCCTTAGGGCGCAGCAGGATGCAATTCCTCTGCACAGGAAGGTGGGAAAAGGGTCCAAGAAACCTTCATGGCTGAGTGCGGATATCCAGGCTGGCCTGAGGGCAAAGAAAAAAGTGTACTGTTGGTGGAAGCAGGGGGCAGGGACAAAGGAGGAGTACACCTCCTTGACCAGAGCTTGTAGGATTTTGGTGAGGAAGGCAAAAGCAGCACTAGAGCTTAGATTAGCTTCTGGGATTAAGGATAACAAAAACTCCTTCAAGTATATAGATAGCAAGAAGAAGTCTCGGGGTAACATTGAATCCCTACGAGGCAGGGCAGGGCAGCTGGTGACGGACATGCGAGAAAAGGCAGAACTCTTCTACAAGTTCTTTGCCTCCGTGTTCCTGTCTGCTGACAATGGGGTGCTCTTGGGTGATAGCATAGAGAGGCCCAGGAAGGATGCGAGTCCCCTGACTGTTAGTTCAGACCTAGTTAAGAATTACCTGGAGGGCTTAGATGTGTCCAAGTCAGTGGGCCCGGATGACCTTCATCCGCGGGTACTGAGGGAACTGGCTGGTGTTATCATGGAGCCATTGGCACGGCTGTTTGAGGACTCCTGGTGCTCGGGCCAAGTCCCTGAGGACTGGAAAAGGGCCAATG
>NW_017728906.1:109025497-109027587 GCF_001723895.1 Crocodylus porosus | reverse complement strand
CCCCCTAGTCCCAGCGTTACCCTGGCCCCTATCTCTTACCTGTTTATTTGCTTCGCTCGTTGGTCTGGGCTGGGCTGTAGTTGTGGGTGCTGTTTGGTCTGGCAGTCTGATGTTTTCTCCACCCTCATCTTCCCCTTCCCCTGACGATCTATATCTATATCTATATCTAGATATATATTTCATTTTAATCATGGAAAAATTCTGGATTTCAGGTTCCTTTTAAAAAAAAGAAAATTGGGGATTTTTTTTTTAAATTGGATAAAACCCTGCTTACCTGAATCTGTTCAGTCTCCACAAGAGAAGGCTGAGGGGGGATCTAGTGGCCATTTACAAGCTAGTTAGAGGGGACCAGCAGGCATTGGGAGAGTCCTTGTTCCCTTGAGCACTACCAGGAGTGACTAGAAATAATGGTCAGAAGCTGGCAG
The DNA here is from genome assembly GCF_001723895.1 of Crocodylus porosus. Lineage (NCBI taxonomy): Eukaryota > Metazoa > Chordata > Crocodylia > Crocodylidae > Crocodylus > Crocodylus porosus. The sequence continues at coordinate 109,027,162 of NW_017728906.1, read as the reverse complement.
AGGGTAAATTGAGATTAGACATCAGGAGGTGCTACTTCACTGTCAAGGCAGCTAGGATCTGGAACCAACTTCCAAGAGAAGTGGTGCTGGCTCCTAACCTGGGAGGAGGCTAGATGAACACCTTGCTGGGGTCATTTGACCCCAGTACTCTTTCCTGCCATGGCAGGGAGTCGTACTTGATGATGTGCTCAGGTCCCTTCTGACCCTACCAACTATGAAACTATATGGGATGATGCACCATGCTAGTTGCACCCCACTTTTCAAAATCCTAGATCTGCCCATGGTCATGGATTAAAAATTGGTTTACAGATAGAAAACAAAAAGTGAATATAAGTAGGATGGAAAGAAGTAAATAGAAAGTCCTGCAGAGATCCACATTGGGACTGGTGCTGTTTAACATATTCTTAAATGATCTGAAAAAGGGTGGCTGAATTAGTGAGATAGCCAGATTTGAAGAATCGACAAAATTATTCAAGGCGGTAAAGAACAAAGCAGACTGTGAGGAACTAGAAAAGGATATGGCGTAATTGAGTGAATGAATTTCATCTGCTATTAATTTGCCCGATGTAGATAAGTGTAAAGTAATGCATCTGGGCAAAAATAAATGCATATACCTACACTATGAAGGGCTCTGTATTAACTGTCACTACAAAGGAAGGAGATCTGAGAATCATTGTGGACAGTTCGCTGAAAGCATCAGCTCAGTGCTCAGCAGCCATCCAAAAGGCAATGTATTAGGGATTATTATGGAAATTATGAATAACAACTATATATATATACATATAGTTATGCTTCTTTGTAAATCCATAGCGTGTCCGCAGCTTGAATACTATGCACTGTTTTGGTCCCCATACTTTAAAAAGTAGATAGAAGAACTAGATAAGGGCAACAAAAATCATTAGTGTTATGGGACAATGTCCCATAGTGTGCAGATTCCAAGCAGACAGCACACCTCCTGGGACCCCAAATCTGGATGTCAAATTGGTGTTTCTGTTCCCTGCAGAAGGGAGTTTCCAATCACCAGCACTTTTCTTCACGGTATAATGGTTTTAGGGAAGGGGTAGGCAATTATTTCAGCTGGAGGTCCACTTAATGAGTCCTTGGAACCTATTGAGGGCCACATCCATCTCTTGTCTCTGTCTCACTCCCCCACATCTTCCCCTCCCCATCTTTTCTCCTCTCCTCACTGTCTCTCTCCTTTCTCTCCTCACTGTCTCCTGCTCCTTCCCTCCCTCCAGAACCTGGCTGAAGCTGTAGTTCATCAGCAGCCCCAAGGCTCAGCTCTGGACCCAGATGGGCCTTTCCATCTGGGTCCATAGCTGAGTGTCAGGACTCCTGGTGAACTGAAGCTTCAGCCAGGTTCTGGAGGGAGGGAAGGAGTGGGAGAGAGACAGAGAGAGACACTGCTGTCTACCCAGCACAACAGCAGCTCCTGCCTGGATCCAAAGGTGATGCTGGTGGCAGCTTCTGGGTTAGGGCTCCGGGTGGGAGCTTTCACTGCACTAGGAGAGCAGTGGTATTAGCTGTGGATGGCATTGGCAGGTTGTGCATCCAGGCTCCTGAACCTGCCTACAGCATCCACAGCTGACACTGCCAGTGGTTGGTTTGGTGAAAGTCCCAGCTGGGTGCACAGCTGATGTCTGATGCTGCTGGGTGAAAGCAGTC
>NW_017728906.1:109011070-109025397 GCF_001723895.1 Crocodylus porosus | reverse complement strand
AGCAGAAGCCCCACCCAGGTCCCTAGCTGATGCCTGATGCTGCTGGGTGGGAAAAGTGCCGCATGCCTACCCAGCACCACACAGTGGCCAGAGCTGCCAGCCACCCATAGGCCAGATCCAGAGAGTTGGCAGTTGTCCACCCATTGGCCAGACTGAATCTTCTGGCCATCTGAATCCGGCCCACAGGCCGTATTTTGTTCATCCCTGTTTTAAAGGTACCATCACTGGGCCCTGCACTTCCCACTTTCTGGACTGCTGAGTCTTCCGGGTCTTTCCTGCCAATGTCTTCACCTCTGCTTCTTTCTCAGCTGTTCCACTGCAGTGCTTGGAAGCATCTGCTAACTTGAATCTGTTCCTCTTGAATTCTGGGGGCCATTCTTCCTCAAGTGGTCACATAGTGCCACTTCTCTTCTTTTCCCTTTAGCCTCTTCAGTACCAGGCTCCCATGATTTCTATCCAAAATATCTTCATTTTTCTTACTAGTATGCAACATGGATACTCATGATACCAACCTTTTAATCTTTTCCTCCAAGACAAGACACAGGCTTACATTTGGTACAGATGAAATAGTCCTGACTCTCTGAAAGGAACGCAAACATAGCTCATTCCATGTAAGTCACAACTGCTGATCCAATTTTCATTTAAGCAAAAGAAGACCAGCCCAGAAGAAGAGTGAGGCTATTCTCTGCAGGGGAGAACTTGGAGAGACTGTGGGAGAATGCTCCAGTCCTGTCAATCAGCTGATTAATGGGATGGGGGGGGACGTTCTTGTGGGATGGGAACCCCCTCAGGTTATACTTTGAAAACTTTTATTAATTATATGTTCCTTTATTGATAATATTTTTAAGACACATTAAGTTGCTAGTCTTTAAGTTTGCAAAAATTACCTTGAAAATATGAACTGAGCCAAAGTCAATGTAATAATCCCTGCCTGAGTCTTCACACAACTTGGCTCAAGCTGCATAAAAATCTTAAATCAACGCCTGCAGTTCTACATTTACAGCTTTTATATTTCCAAAATGCTAAATATTATACAGTCACACTACATATTAATTTTTATAATCAAATTAATATATCCATATCTAGAGAAAGGTAATGTGAATATATATCTATATCTACATAAATAGACATAGGTATACATGTAGATATATTATGTGTGTTTATATGTTTCATATATACATACATATCTATTTATATCTGTGTATAGAAAGTTACTATGTATACAAATCAAATACATGTATGTATGAATATTAATACATTTTTGCTGGGTAATTCAATTTTTTACAGGTAGCTAAGCTTTTGCTTTTAGTTTTTTGCTGGTGATATTTTGTTTTTGTACTATCCTATTTGTTTCTCCACCAAGCTCCCCACTAAGTATTGTTTCTTTGAGCCCTACAGCTAGAAATGGATGCCACTATGAAACCAGGAAACTTCTTGTGGGGTTCAAAAGGTTGGGAGTGAGGGAGGGAAAGCAAAAGTTTAAGGTGGGAAGCTTATGCTTAGAAAGCCACAAGGCAGTTGAGCCCTGTGGAGTGGAGGATATGACCTACTGCAGCCAGATTCAAGAGAGTCTTTGCCTAAGCACATATGGGTAGAACATGTTAATGAGCTAGGCTAAACAACACTGCAGAAGCCAAGATTTAGGGCTTGTACCTACGCTGCCTATAGAACACAGCCAACCCCCACCCCATTCTTTGCAAATAATCAGAGTATGGCACAGCAGAATATATTTTTCAACTGTATGTAATAACACTTTTTGAGGGTGCATGGTGGACATTTCACAGCAACAAATAAATTAATATCACTGAAGAATACATGGAGCCCTGACTTTAGGGTACAATGATGTAACAGCACCAACATGGAAGGCACTGGGTGTTTTAACAGGCCTTCCCTCCATCCTTACATTCTGTGATTTTATAATCTGGCAGTAAATGTGGTTTTGTTAGGTATAAACATATAGAAGAACATTATCATCTTCCTATTTCTAGGTCTAAGTAAAATTCAGTGTAAAAAAAAAAATCCCATTCAATCTTATTGAAAAAAGAGACTTGGACAGATGCTGTTTGCACTCTTACCATAATCTTGTCACTGTCAATAATTGTGTTCAACCTGTGTGCAATTGTCAGCACAGTGCACTGGGCAAACTTTTCACGAATTGTCTTCTGAATCAATTCGTCTGTTCTGAAACACAAAAAGAGCAACACAAATAGACATAATTAGACATTTACGTGACTAATCAGACTGCAGAGAAGCTTTATTATTTTCTTGTAAACCCCTTTTAAAAAAAATCAAGAAATGTAAGCTTACAGAGCATCTATTTTTCTTCATTAGGTTTTAAACTTGCAGAATTATGAGCACACACACGGGCAGTTCTAAAATTTTGGAAAGGGGGGTGGTGCAGACATTACATATAAAACAACACACATTTTTCTCCAGTTAAACTAGAAGTTTTACTAATATGCAAGGGGGTTGGGGTTGGAGCTGTATTATTCAATTTAAGATTGAAGCAAAGACAAATATAACTTAATTGGAATAAGTTAAAAACAATCTGCAGGTTGTGAAATAGGAGCTTCATCACCAGGAACAGCTAATTCATTACCAGGACAGCAGAACTGCAGAACAAAGGATAGCTTGATTGGTAGAACATCAAGACCATTTAAAAGAAGAGAAGGTCATTAACAAATATGGAATGAAGAGTTTAGAATGGATCAGGTAGACTATAATGAGCCCTGAAGTCAAATGACTTCCTCAGCACTGCCTGAATAGAAATGCTGCTGCCACTGCTAGGCAGGCTGCCTTTAAACTTTGACTGGATATCGAATTGATGTGGGGTGCAAGAGCACCCTTCCTGGATCTGCCTCTGCATACACACAAGGAGGATGCAATAGGTAAACACTGGAAATGAAAGGCTACAAACTATGGGACTCTTTAGCCTGGAGAAGTGCAGGCTCAGGGGTGACTTGGTGGCACCTTATAAGTACACAAGGGGTGTGCATTAGGATCTGGGGGGATGCCTTTTCACCAGTGAACCCCACATAATGACAAGGTCCAACAGTCACAAACTCCTGCAAGACCATTTTAAGCTGGACGTGAAGAAAAACTTCTTTACTGTCCAAGCCCCCAAGGACTGGAACAGACTCCACCAGTGGTGGTGCAAGCAGCTACTCTGGACACTTTTAAGAAACATTTGGATGCTTATCTTGCTGGGATCCTTTGACTCTTGCCAACTTCCTGCCCCCTGGACCTGATGATCTTACGAGGTCCCTTCCAGCCCTAATGTCTATGAAATCTATGAAATGCTTCTTTTTGGGGGAAAAAAATACTTGTACTATAGTGTGTCAATCAGAGATTTTTCTTCCTAGATAAAAAATGGAGAATAAGTGCTAATAATAATGGTTGGACCCAGTTATTGCTGGATGTGATAGCAGATTCCTTCAAAGTCACTAACCAACAAAACATGATGTTATTTTATACAGTGAAGTCGCATCATATGTGCATTTAACTTAAGTGAATTCAACTATATGTGCTCAGCAAAAAAAAGGGAAAAAAAGAGAGAAAAACAATTTAAATAGTGTGGGCGATTCTGTCCACCATTCCACTCAATAAGCGTATGCCCTGGAGCGAGCGTGAGATGTTTGGTCTTAGTTCCCACGTGCCTCTCATAGTGTGAACATCTTGCCACGCTGAGTGTGATTCTAGCATTTAAAGATACATATTTTTCGTACAACATGGCCCCTAAATGCAAGCCAACTACTTCATCTGGTGCTCAACTGAAGAAACAGTGATCTGTTCCAACTCTGGAGGAAAAACTGGCTGTGTTGGACTTAGTGAGAGACAGTATGTTGGTCTCCAATGTGGCACATAAATATGGCCGCAACAAATCTAGCACCCGTGCCATCAAGATTTGAGAGAGAGAAATTCGTCAAGCCGTGGCATCAAGTGCTCCAATAACTGCTAAGGTGATGAGCCAAGTGTGTGATAAGACTTTAGTTAAGACTGAAAAGGCATTAAACTTATGGCTGGAAGACATGAACCATAAACGTGTACCTATCGATGGCAACACATTGCAAGAAAAGGCTCTTAGCCTCTATGCGCTGTTCAAACCTCCCACCGAAGAAGGACAGCCTTCTGATGAGAAGGAATTCAAAGCTAGCCAAGGTTGGCTTAACAGTTTTAGGAACTGCTTCAACTTCAAAAATGTGCAGACTACTGGTGAAGCTACATCTGCCGATGAAGAGGCAGCAAAACCCTACCCCAAACAATTGAAGAAAATCATAGAAGAAAAGGGCTAGCTTCCGGAACAAGGTTTTAATGCTCATGAGACTGGGCTCTTCTGGAAAAAAATGCCCAACCGCACTTACATTTCAAAATCAGAAAGCCCCTGGCTTCAAAACAGCTAAAGACCGTGTGACTGTATTGTTTTGTGGCAATGCAGCTGGGCATTTAATAAAGCCGGGCTTGCTCTACAGGGCTGCAAATCCCCGTGCCCTAAAAGGCAAGAACAAAAATCTCCTGCCTGGGTTCTGGCAATCAAATAAAAAGGCTTGGGTGATGGCAGCCTTATTTCTGGATTGGTTCCACAAGTGTTTCATTCCAAAGGTCAAGCGGTACCTGGAAGAGAAAGGACTTGACTTTAAAGTGTTGCTGATTGTAGCCAATGCTCCTGGCCATCCTGAGGCACCCAATTTGCGCATAACAACGTTGAAGTTGTCTTTCTCCCCTGCAATATCACCTCCATCCTCCAACCTCTCAACCAAGGCATGCTTCGCTGTTTCAAGGCCAAGTACACAAGGCTTATGTTCTCATGGATACCTAGTGCTATGGATGCTGATCTCAATCGTAATGTGATGGAGTGTTGGAAGTCCTTCAATATTGATGATTGCATCACTTATATTAAACAGGCAACGGATGCAATCAAGCCTAAAACAGTCAATGCATGTTGGCGAAACCCATGGAAAGAATGTGTGAATGATTTTAAGGGTTTTCTGACCACTGACAAAGAAGTGAAACACATTGTTCAGGTGGCCAGGCAAATGGCCTCCTTGACATCCTTGAGGAAGAAATTGAAGAATTACTTGAGGGCCGTAGAGAAACATGGACTAACGAAGAGTTAGAGGAACTGATAAAATCATCTACAGAAGATGAAGATGACGATAACGAACAGCAAGAGCCAGCAAATTGGAATCATAAATTTGCTGAAGTGTTCCAAGCAGTGAAACACTTGAATGATGTAGTTTCTGAATACGATCCCTCTATGGAACGAAGCCTCAAAATCACATATTATGGACGATTTGAGACCGTACCAAGAAATGTTTGAGCAGCTCAACAGACAAAAGCGACAGTTGCCGATTAACATGTTTTTCAAGAAAAAACAACCAGCAGCAGATGAGCTTACGCAATCATCTTCTCGAGCTGAACCAGAGCCAACCACTTCGGCTACAACTCACTCTCTGTAATTTTGACTATATGCGATTTTCGCCTTACGTGCTGACTTTAGAACCTAACCCCCGTGTAATATGGGACTCCACTGTATTGGGATTTGGTAACTAGGACATTAGAGAACTGATCATAGAAAGGCTTGGATCAAATAATACAATTGATTCAGCTTAAATTAAATGACAAAATTAAAGAAAGAAAATCTGTAACTAAGATTATTGATTTCAAACAAGCATATTTTGAGAAATGAATGGAACTAGTTAGTGAAGTTAACCACACTGAAATGTTCAGGAAGTTAAATATGGAGGTGGTTTGGAATTTCTTTAAACTAAAATATGCAAAAACTACTGCGAATTTATCTCACAAATAAGCAGAAACAAAAGAAAAAGTACTTACACAGTTGCAAATAAACTTAACAAAATAAATTCCAAGTTAAACTACATACCTCTAAACTACATATCCACATTTTTGTAGCATTAGGCTTACAGCTGACACAAGGTAAACATTTACCCTAATATATACTGCAGGACACATTAAGCAAGATTAATTAAATGCAGGGTATAAGTTAAAAAAAATCAAGATTCAAAATAGGGAGGATGAGTAAAAAGTATTACATTTCCATTGTGCTTATTAATCAGTTATTATCACTCCTTATGCAAAAGTAAACAAGCCCAAAATCTTTGGAGAGGGAATGGCACTAGTTTAAAGGTCTTACAGATAAAATGGACACTTAACTGCAAAGCTGGCACCACTTCCTTCCAAGGATGAAGTTATAAAAATGAGTCATGGCCAGATGACAAACATAATGCATTTAACATGAGGGACTCATAGTTTTATTGTTCTTTTAGGACTTTTGTGTTCTTCAAGCCATAGCTTGGTAGAACTATATATATTCAGCTCAAACTAACTGATGCAGGACATTTTCAGTTTTTTCTAAAATAAATTCCATTTTCACTTTATTTTTTAGTTCCTGAGGTGTTTCAGAATAAGTTGTATTTGACAAATATATTTAATAGGTTTTATCTGTAATTTCTAGTATATATGGTCTGATATGCTAAGTATTTTAAACAGATGGCACCTAATAAAAATGGTACATGTTGCTATTTTTTTTATAGTCATTCTTTCGTTACTAAGACACTGAAAGAGGTAAAGCACTCTCCAAGTATTATTTGACCCAATATGGCAGAGCACCTTTGGGTGCCTACCACTTTAAAAGCAGAGGCAGGCAGCTACCAGATGCCTGATGAGGGCAGCCATTTTGGGAACACTAGGTATATAAGGCCCAGGCAGATACATTGCCTGGCTGAGAGGCATGGAACATCTAGATGTGAGAGTAGGAGGCTCTTGGTCTTTGGCTGACCTAAAACTGCACCGCGCCGGGGAAGGGTAGACTGGTGGGGCTTCTAGTGGTGTGGGAGCCCCCAGGAAATGCCAGGGCAGTTACCTCCCTGGTGAAAGGTGGGTAGGGGTGCCTTAAATCCAGCCCTCACCATCTGGTGGGTAATTCTGAGTGCTGGACGAATAGTGGGGGTCAGGTATGCCCATGTGTAGGCACCTGAGAACCAGCAGGGATGCAGATCCTGGAGACCCCAAAGTGGGTAATGTGTAGAGCACCGGGAGGCCCCATACAGAGTAGGGCTAAACTCAGAGTAGGCCCGAAGGGCTGTGCATGTGATGGGGATGAGTAGGGCTAAAGTGGGAGTAGGCCTGAAGGCCAGTTCCAGGGGCAGGCTGAGTAGGGCTGAATGGGAGTAAGCCTGAAGGTCAGCGCAAAGGTCAGCCCCATGAGAAGTTGGTTGCAAGCATGAGATAGAGACCCCAGGGTGGGGTATAGTGTAAAGTTGCCTGATGAAGGGTCTGAGTCAGAATTAGCTCAGGGTTTCATAGATTTCATAGACATTAGGGCTGGAAGGGACCTTGGAAGATCATGGAGTCCAGCCCCCCACCCAAAGGGCAGGAAGTCGGCTGGGGTCATAGGATCCCAGCAAGATAAGCATCCAATTTGCTCTTGAAGGTGTTCAGAGTAGGTGCTTGAACCACCTCCGCTGGCAGACTGTTCCAGACCTTGGGGGCTTGGACAGTAAAGAAATTCTTCCTTACATCCAGCCTGAAACAGTCTCGCAGTAGTTTATGACCATTCAACCTCGTCATTCCTTGGGGCGCTCTGGTGAACAAATGTTCCCCCAGATCCTGGTGGTCACCCCTGATAAACTTATAGGTGGCCATCAGATCAGCCCTGAGCCTACGCTTTTCCAGGCTAAAGAGCCCCATGGCTCTAAGCCTGTCATCATAAGGTCTGTTTTCCTGATCTCTGATGATACGCGTGGTTCTTCTCTGGACTCTCTCAAGCTTCTCCACATCCTTTTTGAATTGTGAAGCCCAAAACTGGATGCAGTACTCTAGCTGCGGCCCCACCAAGGCCAAGTACAAGGGGAGAATGACGTCCCAGGATTTGCTTGAGAAGCATCTATGGATGCAAGCCAGCATTTTGGTTTACTTTACTAGTCGCAGCACCACACTGCAGGCTCATGTTCATCTTGTGGTCAATGATGACCCCCAAGTCTCTTTCTTCTGTAGTGCTAGCCAGCGTAGCACTGCCAAGCCTATAAGGATGCTGCAGGTTTTTCTTCCCAAAAAAAGGTTTGGCACAAGGCCAGTCCACCTAGAGTAGGGAAAATCACGGGAACCAAAGGACTGTGTGGCGAGGCCTGCAAGTGAGTAACGAAGTCTGATGGTCCAAGAGGGGCTGCTCAATGAGGAGCAACAGCAGTTGAGTATGGCCCAGTAATGGGCAGTATGCCAGGGGCCCTTTTGAGAGGGGGGTGGAGTGGAAAAGGCCTCCTGTGAGAGAGGAGGTGGTACGAATAATGGGGGGTCAGACTTGAAGATTTATAAGGTCCCTTCCGACCCTACTTCTATGATTCTATGAATGACCAGATGTGTGGAGCCTGACTTTGGACTGGGTTTGCTCTGGTCTCAGACCAGGGAACAATATTAATCTGGATGCCATCTGCAGGCATGGGCTGCAGTGTAGGGCAGGTTCAGAACTGCAGATAACTCCCCCTGGCATTGGGGCAGGGAATGGACATCTTCCTGCATTATACCATCAGTTTATGGGAACAACAAAGTTGTGGCTAGTGAGACTGGGCAGACTGTCCCAGAGAGACAGGCAGGCAAGCCAGCATGAGACCTGGTCCCTAGAGAAGCCCCCTGTTACACCCAAATTTTGAGGTCATTTTTGCAAACAAGCAGTCATCTAGGTAAGAAAAATGTTGCAGGCTTTTGTTTCCCAAGATGTGTGGGTATAATCAAGAGGTGAAGATTCCCAGAGCTGCAGAAAACTTGAGAAGACCTTTTACTGGTAATAGTCCTGTCCCACTGCAAACTGAAGGAATTTCAGTGCAAACGCTTTAAGGCAACATAAATATATATTTCCTGTAAGTCAAGAAGTGAAAACCAATCTCCTTAATAAGGGAATGACATGAGCCCCATCACCATCCTGAAGTTGATCATTTAGATCTTTTTTAGGTTCACCTGGATCATCATCATTGATTTCCCTTTGGGATCAGAAAATAAGTGCTGTACAACCCCTTTCCCTTGAGGTACTGGGGTTCCTTTTTTAAAAGGGAAGACATTTCTTTCTGTAATGACTTCTTGCAAGAATGTTCCATTTAAAGAGATGGAGAAATGTGTTTTGGAACTGGGAGCAACGTAAAGTGTATGGGCTATCTATGCACTATCACTTTGAGGACTGAACAGTCCAAAGTGTTATTGGGACAGGTGTTAATATAATGGTCCACACACTTTATGTATTTATATGATTAATTTATATGCCATCCTTTCCAAGAAGAGCTTATGATGGCTTACAGTAAAAGACAAAATAACTTATAAAAGCAGATGAAACATTAAGATAAGAGGCCTGAAGAGACCACATTTTCTTGCATACATTATGTACCTTCCCACCCCACACCCCAATCGAGGTATGTGTATTCAGTTGGAAAGCTGATGTTGTGCCAAAGACAGAAGCACCCTGTTTTAATTCCTGCTTCACAACGCATGAGCTCCGGTATTACTATTCAGACATCTGAGGGAGTCAATAGCCCATTAATGGGGTACTGATTTAATGGCTCACTGCTCTTCACTTCACAGTTGTTAAAAATTCTCTCTCCTTTTTAACAGACATACCACTAATGAAACTAACCTTTCTTAGGGTATTTTGCTGTCTGTGAGGGCTTCTGGTCTCTTCTCCTATTTCACAGCTCTTTAGCTCTTTTCAAGTTCATAGCCAGGGATCCTGTTATTTCTGATTTAAAAAATCCCCAATTTACATACCCCATATTAGTGGCATTTCATTTTAATCACAGAAAAATGTGGATTTTATGTTATATTTTTATCCAAAAATTAGGGATTTTTCTTTTAAATCAGAGAAGACCACGATCCCTGGTCATAGATGAACCCATGGAGACCAGGCTTCAGCAATAGCTGGGATTTTAGTTAAGAAAGAAGGAAGGTTGAATTAGATGAAGAGTAGACTCTGTCCCTGCTCTCTGCAGTACTGACTCTGAAAAACAAATTTGTTCATAATGCCTTTCAAAAACAAGAGTGTATTATATTTGGAATGTGTGTTATATGTGTGAAAATATAGTATATTACTTTCCTTGACTACAACAAATTTTTTATTTGTGAGGAAGGGGTCCTGCAAGATGGGGAAGTAGATGGCCTTGTGTTCGTGTTTTTTGATGCTTCCTAAGCAGCTTAAACAATGACTGTGTTGTTTCAAACAGTAGATCTTAAAAGGGTACAAATTATTGAGAGACCCTTCTGTGTGAAGTGTGAGGCTGAAATGTTTGTGCTTGTTTGCACAAAGGAAAATAGACTGAAAAAGTTCAGTGAAGTGCTGGAGTAAGGTTCTTTACGTCATGTAATGATTTGTCTATGTCTTTAAATGGTAAACCTTCCATCATGGCTTGTACCTCTATCTGGAGACAAACATATGGAGCCAAAAGGTCCAAGTGTATCACAACAGCCAAAACCATTAACCTAAAAACAGTGTCAGCTGTATCCAATGGCCCTCACTGGTGTAACTCACTGGCCCTCTGAAATCAGGACAGCACTCACAGTTCTTAGGACCCTTCTACATGTTACATGTATTATGCAATTACCTGATTAATTGCACAATTTAGACTAGCGACATGTGCAAATTAGCTGTCACACCATGAAAAGGTTTAGCTAGCTATAAAGTTAGAGCTGGAAAATGTGTAATAACTTTTTAACTGGTTTCCATCCAGCTTTAAAATTTGCATGTGTAGCAAAGTATGTCCCCACAGCTGGTGGAGCTCCCAGCTGCAGTAGCATTCCACCCTGCCAAATGGTGGGACTCTCAGCCATGGCAGTGTCCTCTTATCATAACGAGGGGTCCCACTCTAGATGTTCAGGTAAAAATGTGATTGGATTGGATGCTGATTGGATCCCACAAAAGCGTGACAGTGTGGATCGCACATTGCATCCTATCACACCTTAACCTGAACATCAGGAGGGGTCCCTATTTTTGACTAGCATTACTAATAAAAAACAAATCCTAACACAGGCTACAGGAGATACGAAGGCTTTTTTCATTTCTAAGTTACGTTAAAACCAAATATATTTGGAAAGGATCATTACTTTCAATATGGCTATTTGTGTCTTACCTTGGGTCTACATTTGCTGTTGCTTCATCAATAATTAGTATTTGATTTTTTTTGAGAATTGCCCTGGCAAGGCACACAAGTTGTCTCTGACCAACACTGAAATTAGATCCAGATTCTGCTAATTGTGTCTCCATTTTATCAGGTAGTTCTTCCACAGCCTCCTTCAGTTGCACCTATGCATATCAGAACATTAGAGGATAAGGAGCTCATTTCTGAACAAAATATTGTTGGTTTGATCAGGATAGGTGCTTTATACAACAGTAAACATGTAATATTTACCTATCATGTTTGTATGCATACACTATGTACTTCAATTCTAGAGTAATGAAGGTTAACAAAAATCATTACAATATATATTTTAAAATTTCATTCAAATTAAGATTATATGAATCAAAATTAACCAAAAAAGCACTACAGATGATAGAAAGACACTATACAAAAAGCAGACAGTTTGAAGATGGAGATACAATATACCAAACATGTTACCTTTTTTTCATTCAAATGGCATATCCTTAAAGGAATGATGAAACTAAGTCAAACGTCATATGCATAACCACTATTACGCTATGTTACTCCTCAAGTAAAGCAAACTATATATAAGTGTGTGTGTCTAGATTTTAAGTTACCTCTTCCAAGACATTCCACAGTTCTGCATCAGTGTATTCATTGAAAGGGTCCAGGTTTTTCCTCATAGTTCCCGTGAACAAAACAGGCTCCTAGAAACAAATGAAACATTTACATACTTTATACAGACATACTGGCTTTTTATACTACAGTAGAGAATGTAAATATATTAAATATTATGTTAAAACAGATATGACACATACATATATTACAGCAAATTATCTTTAGTGAGATGCAAGGAGAACATGTTGCTGTTCTTTTCATATAACAGAAGAAAGAAATATCTCATAGGTATTCAAGGAGGAAAAAAAAGATAAAGGCATAACAAATCTGCCTGAAGATATTTAAACAAACATGAAAAACCAAGCTACAGGTATCCTTGCAAAATTGGCATATGCAACAACAATTTATTCTGTCTGTACTTGAAATGGCATAATTTGGCTGCTTTAGACACCACACACTTTTCACTGTATATTTACAAGACACGTAATGAAGCCACCATAAAATAATTGCTATTTTTCTGACACTGCTAGTGGAAGAAAGCTGCAATAAAGGTCAATGAATGCCCACTCCAAACTCAACAGGCATTAAATTTTTAAATGCCCTACCTGCATAAGTACATAGAGAGGAAGGGCCTTGGGGGGGAGGGCCTGGGGATCCCCACACCTGTCCTGCAGGCACCCGCCTTAGGGCCCTGGAGGCGTGGGTGAGGGAGCTCCAGGAGGAGGTTAGCAGGCTGAGGGGAATCCGAGAGGCAGAGGAGGAAATTGACAGGTATTTTCTCTCCCTCCAGGGTTGTACGACCAAGGAAAATGCACTTCGAGACGTGCCCTCCACTGTTAAGTGGCAGACGGTCACCTCCTGTGCCAGGGCTGCTTGTACAACGGCAGCACCAGTTCCAGTCTGGCTGGAGAACAGGTACGAGGCACTGGCAGCCCTGGAGGAGGAGGAAAGAGAGGACGAAACCGGGGTGGAGGCAACTCCATGCTCACCATGTCCCAAGTGAGCTGAAGGAGACAAGCAGGCCAGGAGGAGGAAGTGTTGCATGATCGTCATTGGCGACTCCATCCTGAGAGGTACGGAGGGCCCCATCTGTCACCGGGACCCCTTGGCATCTGAGGTCTATTGCCTACCCGGAGCGAGGATTCAGGATGTGAAGCGGATGCTGCAGACTGTAATCCGGCCCACCGATTATTACCCCATCGTCCTAGTCCATGTGGGCACTAATGATGCGGCCAGGAGCACCCCTGATCGCCTGATGGAGGACTACCACGCTCTGGGGAGTGTGCTGACAGAGATGGGCACACAGGTGGTTTTCTCTTCTATCCTGCCAGTGAGTGGACGAGGCAGACGGCATGAAATGTGTATCGCGGAGACCAACTGGCGGCTACAGGATTGGTGCTTCGAGGTGGGCTTTGGCTTCCTCAGCCATGACCGGCACATCATGATGAGAGACATGCTTGGATGGGATGGGCTCCACCTTTCCCCTAAAGGTAAGTGTGTGTTCTCTTCTAGGTTGGCGGACCTCCTCCGGTGGGTTTTAAACTAGGCTCTTCGGGGGAAGGGGACAATGAGGGCGGAGTAAACATCAGAGTGCCAGACCAAACAACACCTGCAACTACAGCCCAGCCCAGACGAACAAGTGAGACAAGCAAACAGGTAGGCAATGGGGGCCAGGGCAATGCTGGGACTAGGGGGGCAGTACACACATCCACGGGGGGCCTCAAATGCCTCTACACAAACGCTCGTAGCATGGGAAACAAGCAGGAGGAACTCACCCTCCTGCTGGCTGACACCAGCCCGGACATAGTGGGGATTACGGAAACATGACGGGACTCTATGCATGACTGGGAGGTGAATATCAAGGGCTATAGGTTGTACAGGAGGAACAGGATAGGAAGGAGAGGTGGGGGCGTGGCACTCTATATTAAGGAGGAATACACATCCTCGTTAATTAGCAAGGTGTCAGAGGAGAGGCACTCTGAGGTGCTTTGGATTAGAGTACAAGGCAGTCAAGGGGTGAGAGATTTAACGGTGGGGGTCTACTACAGACCTCCCAACCAGGGAGAAGAGCTTGACCAGGGTTTCTTAGGTCAGCTCACAGAGGTAGTGAAGGCTAAGGATGTGGTAGTCATGGGGGACCTGAACTTCCCGGATATCTGCTGGGAAGAGCAGTAAGCCAGGTCTGACTGCTCATGTAAGTTCTTAGACAGAGTGCAGGACCTCCATCTAACCCAGGAGGTGCACAGCCCCACCGGGGGGATGCCCTGTTGGACCTAGTGCTGGCCACGGGTGATGACCTGGTGAGGGGGCTGTGGGTGCTCGACCACCTGGGCAACAGTGATCATCACCTGCTGGAATTTATCATCCAGCGCAAGGTGGCAAGGTCATGCAGTAAGGCAGCAGCCCTAGACTTTAGAAGGGCAAACTTCAGCGAGCTAAGGAGGATAGTTGGGGATGCACTGATGTCCCAGAGGGGAGGGGAGCCAGATGTCCAAGGAGAGTGGTTGCTCCTCAAGGGGGCGATCCTCCAAGCACAAAGGAAGGTAATCCCAACGAGGATCAAAGGGAGCAGGAGAG
>NW_017728906.1:108985654-109010970 GCF_001723895.1 Crocodylus porosus | reverse complement strand
CCTGGAAATCTTCAAGAGGAGACTGGATAGGCACCTGGCTGGAGTCTTATGACCCCTGCCACCCCCAGTGCTCCTTCCTGCCCATGGCAAGGGGTCAGACTCGATGATCTGTCTAGGTCCATTCCAACTCATTGATTCTATGATTCTATGAAAAGGGAAGTGTTAATTGGCTTCTGACTGTGACAAAGTTTCCTTCAAGACCCACTGTGTCCGGAACCAGCAGACACTGTGTCTGAGGAGAATGAATAAGTGGGCATACACAGGCTGGGAAACTGAAGACATGAACATTGTTCTATAACAGAAATAAGGGCCTTCACAGCATTAGGGCCAGGTTAAAGTGCCCAACTGCAGAGCCCTTGGCATTCCAGTTTCAGTAAATGCCCAAATTACGATGTATGTGCATGTGATGAGTTGGAAAAACAAAAAGAATATGCTGAAAGAACATAACGTGGACAGTATAACTGCTACAGGGAGACTAATCAACGATGCCCAGAGATGAAGAGTCAGAGGAGAGAAAGATTACGAAAGGAGGAATTTCAGAGTAGCAAAAGGTCCCTGAGAGGGGAACCCAAGGCCACCACAGATAGAGGGCACATCTCACCCATCCAACTGAGGGAGGGTGGGCCTCGGCCTTCGACCTCCAGCCTGCTGACATCTGACATACAAGAGAGAACCTCAGGGTGAAGCTTGCATACTGTCCAGATGTACCTTCCATCTGTGACAGCTTTAGAACTGGTAGATATAGAATTGTTTGCATTATTTTTATCTGCTATCACTGTGTATCAATAAAATGTTCCTGTTATTCAATGAAGAAATCATGATCGGTCTGAGGGGTTGGGTCCACCCAGAACAAGGTATATAGGTCATATATTCAGTGCCAACAAATGGGTACACAAATTGATGGCTCCAAGTTATTTCTTTTTTCTTAATTCAGAAATTGCTGGCAGATTTGTTACTAGTTGGTGTCAGAGCAGCAGCAGGAGATCTTGAGAAGAGGTTTGAAATAAAAGATCATCTTAGGTTGTGGACAGACTGAATGTTTACAGCAGTGTAAGATACTTCTGCATATGGAATGGTCAGATGATCTGATCTCCAAGGCAGCTGGGAGCAGGTCTCCCAAGGTAGGGTAATTCCTGACGGAGGCAAAGTTGAAGCAGCTCTGGAGGGCCTTGGAGCAGGCTTAACAGGCCCAGACAGCTCCTCCTGTTAGTGTGCTGAGTGATTAGTTCCTTTCAGTGTTTGAGACAATGTAGTTTAATGGGAAGTGAACTAATCTAGTTCTGGGGCACTTCCCATCTCAAAGCAATGGCCCAATGACTGTAGAGTTTCCCAAGTTCCTTCAGAACTTCCTCACAGGTAAAGCACTGTTTTGGCCTTTGGCTGGCATTTCTTGGCATCCTCTACTATGAAAAAAAGGGGGTAAGTAGCTTTCTAGGAAGGAAATTAATTGGAAAATCCAGGAGTCAAATGGTTTCAAAGCTCTGAAGAGAACAATAGACATGAAAATAAGCTTGCATCTGCCCCCGAAGAAAAAATAAGATGCAAAAGTTGCAAAAGTGAGAGACAGCTGAACCAAGTTTTGTTCCACAACCAGGCACTGATCATCTGGTCAATGGAGGTGGGGACAGAGAAGTAGGATTTTGCCACAGAAACCCCACTAATAGCCTGAAAGACCTTCAGTATCCACACACACCTTGCAAATATCTAAGCATCATAGGGGGAGACATTAGAGGAAAATAATATTTGGTACCATCACTAGCATACCTATGAGTGGACAAGCGGGACACCATCCCCGGGTGCCAATTTAGAGGGGGTACCAAAAGGACAGTCACTGGGGAGGCAGTGTTATAGTGGCAGCATGCGCTGGTATGCAGGAGACTGTGGGGCAGCAGTAGCAGCCATGGCAGCAACCACTAGGTTCTTTCAAGTCTGGCATAAAACTCACACCAGTGCAACATCCCTCCCTCCCTGTTCCACCCTATTCCTCTGGCCCTCAGACCCCTCTCCCACATGCTCTTTTATGCCTCTGGGTATAATATGAAAGCACAACTCAAGTAAAAAATAATGCTGTCAAGAATTGTAAACTATCTATTGAGTTACTGGAGCGCCTAAAGAAAGTCTACATTTTAAAAAAATATATTATATATACTTGCTTCTCTCTGATATTTTTTAAACTGCGGAGGTCATAAAGTTTAAACTCTGTACTGATTTACAATATGTTAATGCCCCAGTTTTTCCTGGATTGATGCAAGGGAATCAATGAAGGGAGAACATGGTACAATAAACAGACCATGCACAGAATGTGAATTTTTTTTTCTTATAACATTAGCTACTTGGAAATATTTGTTAAACTCACAAAGCTTCAATGAAAACCTGTTGAATGAGTGAAGAGTTAAACAAAACATTAACAGATTAAAAGAACATCATTTTAAAAAAACAAAGCAAGTAATTTGTTTAACAGTACATATTTTAATACAGTAGTTGATGCGTCTTGAACGTATTATTAAATTTATTTTCCATTTCAATCTATTTTTATAGGCTGGCAAAAGAAGAAGGTGAATTTATAAAATGCTCACAACTATTATAAAAGTCCTAACAGCAGACATGTACTGTACTGCAACAGTAGATAAGAATAATTTTTAATTATCATTTCTGACACAGATTATTATTTAAAATAACCTATTTTATGAGTGGAAGTTAATAAGACAAACTTGTAAATAACTGTTGTAAAAATGCTTGCAGTCAGGGGAGCAGACAATATTTGCAGAGAAAAGATTTACAGGCCAACACAGCCTTCACATAGCTCCATCCAAGCAAGCAATTAGAAGACTAAGCACATTTTTATTTCTCTGGGTATGTATTTAAACTTCTTTTTAAAAAACTGGAATCTTCACTCATTGCTTTCTGGGAGTGGTTCAGTTTATCAGCCTGTGTTATATATTTTACTAAGTCTTCCCCGGTTTTTCACATCCCTGTAAAATTGTAAGGGTTTATACAACAAAACAGTTGCCTCGTGTATAATCATTATTCTTTCTTCTCCATTCCCCTCCTTTGCCCCACAAAAGAGAGTCATTCCTTGGCCATAGACCTTTGCATATATTTAGTAGAAAACAAGCCTCTCTTTATCTGAAAAAGAAATCCTACCTGGTAACCTTCAGACACTTAAAACCCCAAGGGAACATGATGAAAAACATTCTATATAACCAGCAAGATAGAAGTCATAACATTTCACTGTAGTCAAATAATTTTAAGACTATGTCAGGAAATGCCCGCATGAATATATAGTTAATTACAAGCACCTGCAGGACTCAAGACCTGGAGACTGCATTTGATCAGCATTTTTCCTTCTGTAAAGCTATATTTTGTTCAACTATGTTCTGTTTCAAATGTGGAAATCACCTGAGATGGTCTTAGACTAAGTTTTCAAGAAACTCTCTAGCCCTTGAATGAACTGATCATCATCCATTTTCGAAGAAAAGAACATTGTGTACAAACAAAAGAAAAAGAATTTAAGTCCATGTAAAGTCCTCTTTAAATATAAAAAGGTCACTAACTCTAGTGAGTAGCACCACTGTGCATTAATGAAGCCTTCAGTGTGCAGAAACAAAAGGCAGCCTGCATTAGGCTGCAATCCAGTTGTATTTCTTTGCTAGTAATAGCATACCTACCTCTTTCTGTTTGGCTTCCATTCTTGAGAAAGAAAAAAGAAAGCTAGGTAATGAAGAGATGCTTTAGAAAGCCATTGTTAACCTTCTTAATCACACTCACAATTAGTTAAAGAAGAAAAAAAAAGATAATGAAATATAAAAAACACTACATTACAGGATGCCACCCTGATGTCTCTACCCCATTTAAAGTATCAGCAAACATTTAGACACAAACAGGGCCAAAGGCCTCTGAAATCCTCTTAGCTTGGAGGAACAAGGGTAAGAGAATGAAATCTGGAAAATTTAAATTAACCTGTTTCCCAGTAAAAAAATTCCTCTGGTTTTCAGTCCAGTGTCTCTTTCACCTTCCCCACCACCAAACAAGTAGGATGAGATTCCTGAAAACCACATGGCTGTGGGGCCATACCTTCAACAACAAAATAAGGTGTCAAAGAGGGAGCCTCCTCTGTTTGTAGTGTCTGAAGTCATATTCCTTTCCAGAAAAGAGAGATCAGATTCCCTGTGCACAGACTCTGCCTGCAGGAAACTCTTAGTTCATATCAAAACCATTATCTTGCACCAATGTTTTCTTAGTAGCATGATGCAGCAAAGCAGAATGGGATACTGAACCTACTAGGCAAGCTATCAGTCATTCCAAATCCTTCTCTTGCACCGATGTCTAGGAGCCTAAGCTCACAAAACCAACCACCACTATCGCTTCACATCCTCTTATGATCTTATTTCTAAAAACAGACTACATTTTTGTATCATACAAACATAAACAACAATAAAGCATAGAAGAGGAGGGGCCATGGGTGGATCCAGGGAAGGTGCAGTGGTGCAGTCGCAGCCCCCTTTTATTCCTGGTCCACCAACAATTTAAAACCAACTGCCTGAGAGTGACAGCAGCATTTCTATTCAGGCAGCAGGGAAAGGATTCATTTGACTTCATGGGTCATTATAAACTACCTGATGCCTTCTAAACTCTTCATTCCACAAGTGTTAACAACCCTCTCTCCTTTTTTAATGGTCTTGATATTCCATTAATTTAACTATCCTTTCTTCTGCAATTCTGCTGTTAGCTGCTCCTCTTAATGTAGTTCCTATTTCAGACCCTGGTAGACTGTTTTATCTCTAGGGAAAAACATTAATTCAGGTATGGAAACATTAAATTGGGTTAATATCAACACAGGTGTGAAAATAACTTTCAGTGAAGCATCAGACGCATTCTCAAGATGCTCAAGGTTTGATTTAGTTTCCTAGATTTCGTAGACATTAGGACTGGAAGGGATCTCACGTAAGATCATCGGGTCCAGCCCCTTACCCAAGGGGCAGGAAGTCAGCTAGGGTCAAAGGATTCCAGAAAGATAAGCATCCAAAAGTTTATTCAAAGTGTCCGGAGTAGGTGTTTGCACCACCTCTGGGGGAGTCTGTTCCAGGCCTTGGGGGCTTGGACAGTAAAGAATTTTTTCCTTATGTCCAGCCTAAAATGGTCTTGCAAGAGTTTATGACCATTACATCTTGTCATCCCTTGCATTGCTCTGGTGAACAGGTGTTCCCCCAGATCCTGATGCACACTCCTTATGTACTTATGGGCACCAAGTCACCCCTGAGCCTGCACTTCTCCAGGCTGAAGAGTCCCATAGCTTGCAGCGTCTCTTTGTAAGGCCTATTCTCTTGCCCTTCAATCATGCATATGGCTCTCCTCCAAACTCTTTCAAACTTATCCATGTCCTTCCTGAATTGTGAAGCCCAGAATTGGATGCAGTACTCCAGCTGCCGTCTCATCAAGGCTGAGTACAGCGGGAGGATGACATCTTGGGTTTTGCTTGAGATGCATCAGTAGATGCAAGCCAGAGTTTTGTTGCAGTATTGCATTGGTGGCTCATATTCATCTTATTGTCAATCATGATCCCCAAGTCTCTTTTGGTCATGGCACTAATGAGTGTAGCATTGCCGAGCATATAAGTGTCTCACCTTGCAAGCCTACTGAGGTCAGCCTGGATCAGCAGGCTATCCTCAAGTGTGGACACGCTTCCCCAAAGTTTGGTGTCAGCGAACTTGGCCAGTCTGTTTTTGACACCAGTGTCCAGATCATTTATGAAGACATTAAAGAGTACAGGTCCAAGAACAGAGCCGTGGGGGACACCACTAGTCACTGAGTGCCATGTTGATTTGGTTTGGTCATCTACTACTCTCTGGGTCTGACCTCGGAGCCAGTTCCCCAGCCACTGAAGAATGGAGTAGTCGAGGCTGCAATTGCCCAATTGTTCATGAGGACATTGTGGGATACCAAGTCAAAGGCTTTTTTAAAATCCAAATATATGACACCAACCTCTTCCCTTTTGTCCAGGTGATACATCAGCTGGTCATAGAAGGAAATGGGATTGGTCAAGCAAGGCCTACCTGCAACAAACCCATGCTGGCTATCCCTTAGAACACTGCTTTCCATTAGCCTGCTAAGAATGGTTTTTGATAATTTTTTTCCAAAATCTTCCCAGGGAATGAGGTCAAACCAATTGGCCTGTAGTTTCCTGGGTCTTCTTTCCTCCCTTTCTTAAAGATGGGCACCACACTGGCCCTCTTCCAATCTTCAGGTACTTCACCTGAGCGCCACAAGTTCTTGAATATCCTCACCAGTAGATGTGCTATGTCTGCCAGTTCCTTTAGCACTTTTGGGTGCAACCTATCTGGACCAGCTGATTTATGAATCTAGGAAAGATGTATATTTAATCTTAAAGACAAAAGTGGGCACATGTATACGAGATACATTACTAAGCAATAGCCTAGTTTACTGCTCAGTGCAGACGAGCTTCTACATGTGCATGCCCTTACTGCACAAGGCTAATCATGATTAAATTTGCAGATAGCAAATTTAATCATGATTAGTTACTGTGCAGTGATGAACATGTAGATGTGACCCAGCAGCAAATTTGCTTCCAGGTCTGCTCAGCCACTAGGGGGCTAGCCTGAGGCCACCCTCAGGGCTGCAGCCTAGGAACCTCTCCCGTCAGGCCTGGCACCACTCATGTGCACATGCCCGTGCCCTGCACCCAGGGCCCCAACTAGAACCAGAAGAAGGTAGGTAACCTCATGGCACTCTGCAATGACACAGAGGTGAAGAGGCAGCTCAAGTGGGGTGAGCGCTCCAACACCCACATTTATGAGGCCTTGTCAGGAGTGATGTGGGAGAGTGGGCATTCCTGGTCAGTGCAGCAGTGCTTGCAGGCACAGGGGGTGGCTGTAACTGACCACAATTGTAGGCTGTCAGCAGCACAAGCTTCTCCCTGGGTTGGGGGGCCGGGGGCAGCCAGGTGCTGCATGCTGCATATTGTGGGCTTAGGACCCCAAGCAGAGCTGGACACCATCACTGACGGAGAGGACCATACCAAGCCACCAGCCTTGCCAGACCCAAACATGTGGTAATCCCTGCACTGGGGGGAGGATACTCCCAGCCCCTACTCCTGCCCCTGGCCCCTGCCTTCCCTCCCTGGCTAGCCTACTTGCACTCCCCTGGTCCCAGGTTCCTCCTCACAGCACACGTGGGGGTGTTCAAGACTTTACTGAGCATCCCATGTCCCTTCAGCTGGGCAGGCACAGCTGAAGGGACATGGGATGCTCAATAAAGTTTTGAGTATCCTATGCCCCAGGGAAGGCATCGATATTGGCAACAATGTCCTCCTTAACAGCTGAGGGCAGTGGTATAGCACTGCCACAGGTAGTCCTCTGGGCAGCAGCACAGGTTGCAGGGCAGCCTGGGCTTGCCCCCCACACCATTGTAGCTCATGATCCCATACCAGGTGCACAGGTTCACCTGGGGCACCATAAGGATCAGAAGCAGCAGGGCATAGTGGGTCAGGCACCCCGCAGGCTGCACAAACAGCTCATGGGGCACACACAGTATAGGCACACTCAGATGCAGCAGAGGTGTGTGGGGGGGGTTAATGTTGGGGTGCCTCCTTGGAGAAGACCCCTGTGGGGAGGGCAGGGGCACAGCTAGCTCCTTGTCCCAGTTATCTGAGAGCCCTGTGGGCCCAAAGCCTGCGTGCCGTGGGCTGGGTGGCAGAACAGTAAGGTGGGTGGCCAGTAAGGGGAGAGGCGGGATGCAAGGTCTGGAGCCATGGCAGCAAGTGCTGTCACAAGTCTGGCCTGTTCTGCCCTGGGGATGTACTAAGGCAAGCAGCCAGTGAGCCACCTGGCTCAAGGGAGTACACGGGGATGTGGGGGCTCAGCTGCCAGCCATCTGAGCCAGGCCTGCCTGGCCTGACTTAACGTGGTTCCTGGGCACAAGTGTACAGCCAGCCCCTGATCTGAGGCCAGGCAGTGCACAGCACCTGGTGCAGAGCTTCTTATCTCTGAAATATTGCAAACTCTGACAAAAAGCTTTTGCCTTTTGGTTCAGCAGGGCCTGCATTTGAACATAAGGGAGAGGCCACGGCCCAGAGGGAATGGAAGCTCAGGGACACTGCCATCCAGTACTGGAGCCCTCTGGATGTGGTGGCCTCACCAAAAGTGCATGCAGGAATGAACTCTCCTCCTCCAGTGGCTGGTGGCTGTGGAAGAGGAGAGGCCAGATGATACCTGGGCCTGGCAGCAGGAGGACCTGGCCTGGCAGGGGAGGTGGTGGGAGAAGGACCTAGGCCATGAGGAGAGGTGGCACCAGAAGGATATCACCTGGGAGAAGGTGCAGGACTAGGCAGACTGAGAGCACTGGGATGAGCTCCTAGCCCTGGACCAGGAGCACCTCCAAATCCTGTAGGGCCAAAATAAGATCCTGAGCTTGGCCATGGGGGTCCTGGACAATGACCACCAGACCCTGGACACCGTCCTGGGCCTGACAGTTTCATGCATGCCCACTGCTGCCTGCTGCCCCATCTGGGCCAGGGAGGTCCTCCACCGCCTCCCGCCTGCAGAAACCCCTAGCCTGGCTCCTTCCCTAGGTCCATCACCACCTGCCTGGGCCCAGCCCACCATTCACCCTGGCTCCATACAGGTGTAGAGCCAAAGTAACCTGTAGTGGCACAAGGACTTGACATTGGCACTGCTGGGCCTGGACTCTGACAGCTGGAGGGGGAGCTGCCCACCCTGGAGGAGCACAGACTGTCATCACCCCTGGGTGAGCCCTCCACCTGCTGCAAGTGCCACAGTGTGTGCACCCACAGGGGAACAGCCCAAGGCCAGGGTGCTAGCCACCTGCCCCCAGGCTCTTCCCCCTAGGTGCCCCCCCCACAGCCCCTTAGCCTGGGACACAAAAACACAGACTCTGTACAGTTTTCAAACCGGGAAGAGCATTTTTTTATTGTTGGTGGGTGGTGAAGGGGCTGTTTGTTGGAAAGGGAGGCAAGAGAGATGGGGGTTGTGTACTGTGAGAGGAATAAAGATTTCTGTTTTGGATCTGTGTCTGGCATAACAGTGGTGCTGGGGGTGGGGTAAGGAGTAGGGGTCTGTGGGCAGTGAGGCAGGCGGGCTAGAGAGGGGAGTGCTCCAGTAAGTGGTCCACAAAAGCCTCCCACACCTGGTGCTCTGGCCTTTGCTGGCAGGTATGTGGCTCTCCTAGGGTCTCAGCAGGGGGGACCCCCAGCTGCTGCTGCAGCCGGTGCTCCCATTGTCAGGCCACCTCCATGTGCCAGACCTCTTCTACCAGGCTTCGCGGGACAACTTTTCCCAGGCCTTCCATACATTATGCAGCACACAGGCTGCAACAGTGACTCAGGGAAGTTTCTCCTCAGTGACACTGAAGTGGGCACTGAGAGAGCCTTGAGGCAGCTGAAGGCTCACTTGATCAGCGTGCAGGTCTGGTACAGGTTAAAATGGGCCTGGGCAGGGGTCCAGATGCCTGGTGCAGGGCATCAGCCAGAGCAGGAGTGAGCACGCAGGATCCCTGATGAGCAGGGGTGAGACGACGACGACAGTGCTCAGCTGCAGGTCCACCACCCTCGGCACAAAACGCCCACTCTCCACCTCTGCGGCCAGGCTGGAGTTCCTAAAAATATGGGCATCATGCACACTACCCATCCAGCCGGTGCTCATGTGCATGAATGTCACCTGGTGGTCTACAACAGCCCACAGGACTACAGAGTGGAGCCCCCTGTAGCTCTAATAGAGGCAGCCTCCATGGGGTGGGCAAGTAGCCAGTCTGTGGATCCCGTCCAGGGCCCTGATACACTGGGGCAACCCCAGTGCACAGAAGCCTGCCACCACTGCCTGGGGGTCATGGGCACAGAGGATGGTGTCCGCCAGCATGTCTTAAAGGGCACTGCACACATCCAGGATGGCCTCCGTTGCGATGGTTGTGTCCACACCAAACAGGTGGCCCACATACTGGAAGCTGGCAGATGTGGCCGCTTGAGCAGCACCAGGGCGAGGTAGGTGTTGGCAGCTTTGGCCAGGCACATGCCAGTATCCTGGCACTGTAGGTGGGGCCAGAGCTGGTAGAGCAGGTCCCTGAAGACAGCCTGGGTTATATGGAAGGCGTCCACCCACTGCTCATTGTCCCAGTTCTTCTGCAGCAAGGGCTGCCACCAGTGTTGGCTGAGGCGGCGGGCCCAGAGTTGGCAGGGCTGGAGGCCCAGGAGGGCAATGGTAGCCTCATGAAGCCCCTTGTCTGTGTCCCTGGTGGCAGCAAGTGCACAATAGTGGGGGCCCTGGGAGGGCATGCTGCAGTCAGGTAGGTGGTCGCTATGTGTGGGGTAGCCATGGTGATGGTCAGCGTAGCATGCCAGCAGGGTGACCAAGACAGCCAGCAGGATGCTGGGACCCTGTTTCTGGTTGCCAGGGCCAGGGTCTGGGGCAGCCATAGTGCAAGGAGGTACAGTGGACATGAACAGAGCTGCTGCGTGCTGCCCCTGAGCATGCCATGGTGCTCGTCTGAGCACAGGAGCTAGCTGCCCAGACAGCAAAGAGCAGGGTTGGGTCTTAAAGAAGATTGCTAGCCTGGTGGCAGCTGGAGCTGGAGCTTGGTGCTCCTCCCGGTGGCCACAGGAGTGTGTAGCAGGGTTGGAGGGACCTGGCAGCACATTTTCTGCCAGGTCCCCACACATGTAGACACTTAACCAAAATAGCTTACTGCGCAGTGCAGTAAATCTAGGCTGGAGTAAATGCATGTGTAGATGTGCCCAGCACTAAAGAAACATCTATTGATTATTTTTATCTAGTTGTATTTTTATACATTATAAATAATATAGCAAATGAATGCACACTCCAAAAAAGTTATACTTGCTTTCGCTTTGATCTTAAACTGAATATAGCCCTAGGCTCCTTGTACATTAGTAAAGCTTCCAATTTCTTTTTACCTGGAAAAAAGTGTGTATTATATGTGATGACACAGCACATCATCTGCACCCTCCTTTTCAAAATCCTGAATCTGCCCATGGGAGGAACTGAGAGTTCACAGTTACAGTTTTAGTGATCTTATTCCCAGTCAGCACCATAGTGAACTGCCATCTCCTCAAAGTCATGTCTATGCCTGGCTTCATCAAAATACGACATACAATACAAGAGGTAGGTACTCAGTCTTTAGGAAATGAGTTATTCATTATTATTATTATTATTAAATTATTATTTTTAAACAGTCCACCCCACTCCATCCCATCTGTCCTCAAGTCCATTTGGGTTTCTTTCAACAGTTCCACAGCCTATAAATGATGGTGACTTTCAGAGAGAGATGGCACACAGTGGTCCAATTCTGTGGGCCTCCTCTACATGTCACATATTCTCTACTACCAGACAGCTGATGGTCATGATCAAGCTTGCACCTTCCTAGACCAGGTATTCAACCCTGTCTAAAATTAAGCCCATCATTTGTCCCAGAACCAACTGCACTACACTTTGCCTATAAGTCACTGGCAGGAGGAAAGTACCATACAAAATGTTCCTTGTACTAAGTAACTGAGTAACAGGTGTTAGGGTTCCAAGCCTGCTCATTGTTTTGTTCCCTGCAGATCATATGCAATCTTATTTTTGTTTTTGCCCAGCAGAACCTTAAGTGGCAGAAACTTCTGTTACTATATTTCCTGAACTCATTATGAAAACCCCAGTTTCCAGCCGCTGGGATTGGGTTTTGGGGTTTTTTTAGAGGGGGAATATGGTAAATGCCTACTCCCTTGAAGAATAAAGGCTCCTTCCAGAACTATTGCAGGTACTTTTTACAACCAGCTCTAGGATGGTAATATGGATGCTTTTGTAACTCTCAACAGCTTCACCCATAAATAATATGTGACTTGTGCCTTTTCTGTTAAAAAACAGATAGCTTAATACTTCTTCCAATAAATACCACTGATCCTTTCTCAAAGGTGAGCCACAGAAGCTACCACCCAGTCCCATCTTGGCAGGTGAAGGGCTGGTATCTAATGGCTTGACTATCTAATGGTTGTCCTGGACTTCTGGAGCCTTCAGATGCTCTTGAAGAAACAGGCTGCAATTCCTAATAGGTCATTGCCTGGGCTTGCTCCTCCTTTGTCAACTTTAGCAAAGACAAAGTTCTGGTTTTGCTGCTGTAGTCCCATCATTCAATTTTCCGTTTTGCCTTTTATACCTCCTTTACAGAAGATGTCCAAAAGAAAAGTTACTTGCAATACCATAGGTTAATTATTCTATCCACTTGCCACAAAGGCTGGTCTCTTAAGGACAGGGAAGAAGCAAGACCTTTCTCCAAAAATGCGTCCAGTTTTGAATTGTCATCCCTTTATTAAGTCCACTAAAGTAGAAGATAATATTTAGGATATAACCTTGCTTTCAGACTTTGTTTTTAGCTGGGAGGTATGTTATCAGTTCTGGAATGAAGGTTAAGGTAGTTTAAATTAATATAAATGTTTCCAGATGTTTCTGAAAAGTGGAGGTGAGGCCTTATTTTAAGGCCATTGATAATGCATATATTATTTTTTATGCTTGCACACAGATGATTTGGTAAGTATTTCACAGTGAAAATAACCACATTTTTCAAATATTGATTTTATTTAGGTGACTGAATATTGATTTTTAAAATGCCCCATTTTCATTCAGAGTTGAGTACAAATACCTGGAAAATTAAAAAACCTCACATACACAAACCTCAAGACTTTGTTTTGCTGTATGTATGTATGTAAGAGGAACCTTTAGGGTTTTCTGAATCTTCTTTTTTTCTTTGAAAAAAAGCCAACAAGAATACTAAAGGAATCCCTGTAAGCCCATTCTTGGCTGTACTAGTTTCTAGTTAGCCCAATAGAGCAGTAGCATGGAAGGTACCAGGGAACCACTCTTAGTCCAGCCCCTTCCCTGATAAAGGTTGCATTTTGGGATTCTACAAGATTAGATTCCTAAAGCAGAAACATGTGGAGCAGACAAAAATCCACTTCATACCTGAGGTATAATTGAAATTTTCTTCCGCAAGTCATGGAGTCCTAGTTCTGTTGTCAGGTACTTATCAATCCAAATTCTTCCTTCAGGTTCAGCCAGCCGAAAGAGGGCTGCTATCAAAGAGCTCTTTCCAGCTCCTGTTCTTCCCACTATTCCAACCTGCAAAACCAACCAAACCAATATGACAAAATCCAGCAGCTTCTGAGACTGTATTTGTAGTGCTCTTCCATATGGAAAAATGAAATTTTGAATCGACTGATAAGCAAGACAACAGGATATATTTTTGTTAAAGTACATGCTCCCGTTCCACCTATGTGTAATCTTATTCCATTCTGCCCAAGTCCCTGAAAAACTAGAAACATCTACTTTTGTGACATGCCATTATCTTAGCCTTGAATCACAAAAGTGGTGAGGAGGAGTAGGACTTCCCCTGCTTTGGTGTTAATGGTTTTTCAGGCACTGGAGAAGGGTGGAATGGGTCACACTTAAACACCTAAGAGGTTGAATAGGATATAGCTCTAAAAGAACCTCAGCCTAGGATCACATGCCATTTTAAGCCTCAAAATAATCTAAATTAGATCAAAGGTGAAATAAGAAAACATTTGACAAAAAAACTGAAGGTTTCCCTTAATATGTGCTGTGGAATACATCGGAAGCAATGTAGCCTGGCAGGGAGAATGCTAGCCTGCAACTTGTCCAAGACAGGTCCTATTCTAAGCTTCTCTATTTTCCTACTGAGTGACCATGTGCAAGTCACTTCAGCTTTCTGTGCTTCATTATTCCATTAGCAAAAAGAGGAGAATGGTACTGACCTCTGTAAAGCACTCGGAGGTCAGCTTATTAACCGCTTTACTATTAAATAACCATTACCTAACAGAAATCAAGCTAGCTAAGCCATCATCTGGTAACCTTTCTCATGTCAAATATCAGGTTAATCAATGAGTATCCCTAATAAGATTAAAGCTAACAAAAGGATCACAACCAGTATAGAAATACAGATGTTGTCAGTGCTCATGGTTAGTTGCAGCAAATGAGGAATTAAGGTTGGTAGAAGCAGTGCATTTTGTACCATATATTTAGGCTTGGCAGGATTTGACTTTTATCAGTAAATGTTGATTTCATCTCACAATCACAGACGGATGAAAAAAATATTCCCATTGTTAATCATCAACATTTATAGAAAGGGGACATAAGAATAGGCAGCTGCTGTAGTGCCTGGGCAAGATCCTGCTGAGCAACAGTAAAAGGCAGCGGGGGAAGGCTGGGCTGTGCTTACCTGCCTGTGTCTGCCCCCACCCCTGCCCATGCATCCCTAGCTCAGTGCCTGCAGGGTACTAGCCAGCCAGGTCCTCCCTTGCAAACTTGGGTAGGAGCAAGCAGGCATAGCAAGCCACTGGCAACTTCCCCCATAGGAAAGAGAGAGAGAGTGTCTATTTCCACACCCCAAATTTCATGCAACCCTGAAAAATTTAAAAATCGATAAAAATTGAAACAAATGTTTAAAATGGCCATTGATTTTAGACAGCGAAATTATAAAAAATAAAACTCAAATTATGCCAAGTCTCTACAGGAAACAAAAAGAATGAAGAAGCCACCAGACAAATATAGTCACTCAGTAAAGAATTTCAGTGAAAACAAAAGACAAGAAAAATACAACATATGGAAATGCTAAGAAGCCTAAAGTCATACAATTGAGAAGACTTTTACCAATACATGAAATGGTAAAATGCTGGAGAGAAAGTAGGTCCATTAATACGAATGAAAAGGGATGACAAGTAATGGTAACTAAATATGACCCAGAAAAGAAACTTCTTTAAAAAAAAATTCTATCTTCAGCAAGAAATATGTAAGGGATTACTTAGGAAACCTGAGCATATTCCAATAAACTATATCACAGAGTACAGGAGGGCATAACTTGTTGCAACAGATCTGATCTGGCACCATCTGTTATATATTACATTTAGTTCTAGGGACCACATTCTCAGAAAGCTACTGGTAAGCTACAGGGAGTTCAGAGAAGAGGAACAAAAATTAATATGGGATGGAGATACTGATTTTAAACGAAATAATAGGGTTAAATATGTACAATACAGCTTCCCTAAATGACTAGAAAGGAATATGACTATAATTTATGAGTATATTAAGAGTACAAACATGGGAGGGCAATCATATAGTATACATTAATATGGTATGCAAATTTAGAGAATAACAAGGAGTACTGGAATGAAAGTAAAGAAAGGGAAACTTAACAACAAACACCAGGAAATAAAAAAACTCCATGATAGATTAAGCTCTGGAATGGGTTCTCCAGAAACTGGAATAAACCTCTGTTTAAACAAAACCATACAATGCACTATGAAATAAAATGTAAGGAGTGACTTGGGAGATAAATGTAAAAAAAATCCTTTCATATTATCCAGTTTAATAATCCTAATTCAATAACTTTATTAAACAATTAATCTAAATACGTGTGTGTGTGTGCATATACACATACACACTAATATATGCAGGTGCTTACTGTCATTTTATTACGTAATATGGAATCATTTATATACATGTGTTCAAAGACATGATATAGAAGAAAATAAATTCTACCATTTTGGTTGGAATTTAGATCACTGAAAAAAAGAAAAAAGGGAAATTGTGCCCAATTATACTCAAACTCCTTTTTCTTTCAAAGTATAAATAAAAAAGAAAAAGCAGAAGGGAAAAAACACACACAAAGAGTTATAAGAACAAGAATTCATTTGTTTCCTCTGAAATGTCAGTGATACACTATATTGTATTAGCAGTATACAGAAAAACATTAAACAAATAAAGTGATACTTAAAATAAAAGTGCAGCTGCTCTGAAAATTGTTAAAATCCCTCTTTCAGGCTGGCATCAAATGAAAGGACTGTGTTTGAGTTGTTAAATCTATTTGTATTTTCAGTCAAAATGCTGACAACTTCTAAAAAATCAACATGAATTTGAAACAGCTTTTAAGGGACAAAATTCCTTTATGAATTATTTTCTTTGGATGCTTATGTTCATACAAAATAATCAACTCTATCTTACAAATGAGCCCTAGCCCCATAACTTGAACAATAATGGCGGGCAGGGCTTTGTCCTGGCAGGGGACCTTATATGCACCAGAGTCTATGTGAAGGATGGATACCATGTTCAATAAATATCTCATTCAATTTGCTTTTCCTGTGTGGTACTAAGTGGGCTAATCATTTTACTCTTTGTCAAATTATTAGCCAACCTAAAATCATTGTTGTAGCCAGCATATACTAACACGGTTTTGAATACCATTTAGCAACTACCTTAAGCTTTTAAATACCACTTTTATTGCCTACAGTGCCAGAACTGGCCCTGTCTATACTAGGGACTAGGCAGGAATGGAATACTCATTTAATAAAAAATGGAACAAGTTCTTCCTTCAGTCCACACTACAGGTGTCTGCTGGACTAGCTATGCTGGTCACAGACCATCTGACAGAGCTAATCATGTAGGAAGTAACCCCAAATGAGAAAGCTTTTTGTATCACTAAAGCTTGTTACACAGGTGATTTTTACTAGAGACACAGATCTGCTGGTATAGCTGCATTGACAGTAAAAGCACTCTTCCAGTACAGTATACCAGTGTGACACTCCTAGTACAGATGAACATGTAGTCTACACAGGGTGTTAAAGGACAATGAAATATATGTTTCTCCATCATTAAAAACTAGGAAAGGTACATTAGTTGCTTGGGAGCCTATTATTTTTTAGCAGTGGCAGTTTGCTGTAATACTTTGCAAAGCATTACCAAAAACAATAGTTTCAAAAAGGAAGGAAAAAACACCAAATTTCTCTCCAGAGGTGGCAACTGGTTCAAACTGGGCAAAATTCTTTTAGAAAGGCAAACCCACAGCAGTCACATAGATCAAAAAACCCCAACAAGTATTTAGCTACACATTGTTAGCATCTGTTCTTTTCTTTTTCATCTGCTCTTTTATTTTATTTCTATTTCTTTCTCTGGTGTCACCAACCTCCTACTAAAAAAATTACATCTTCTTATCCACCATTATACTAGGTAGCTTATAACTGCTACAGAGCTAGCCGAAAGGTGAGAAAAGCACAGGAAAGAAAAATAATCCTTTTTACTACACTTTGCAAACATCCTGCCCTGAGTTCCTAACTACTTATTACCACCAGATTGCTTCTGTGAAGCACTGAAAGTCCAATTCTTGTAACATACATATTACTAAAATGGTTTGCTTGAGGAATGGAATGGGTTATTGGCGACAGGTAGAGGGTGCACACGGGTGCAGGTGCACCCCCTGTGAAAAGGCACCACCAACACTGCCAGTGGCATCTGCGGGCGGTTCGTGATCACCACTGGCCATTGCCAATGCTGCCGGCAGCATCTGCGGGTGGTTACCAACCACTGGTCAGCGCTTGTCCCCCTCCCTCCACTGCCAACAGCGCTGGGGCTGCCTGCAGTGGTTCTCCACTTAGTGCCATCACGCTCCTGGCACCGACAGCAGCACTGCCACCTGTGGGAGCTTGCCATAACCCCTCAGCTTCTAGGGGCACGTGGCATTCATGGAATGAGTTGAGGCTGAATGGAAGATGAGTTTCAAATAGGGCAGGGCAGTGATGGGCAGAGTAGGACAAAGCTCCCAAGTAAGGAATCTTAATTTTAAAAAAGTGTGTGTACATTTGAAATGCAGCAGAGCCTGAACTGACACTGAGTTCCTGTAATTTCTTTTTTTTTTCTATAATGGAGACCTCCCTCTGTAACAATACTTTTTAAGTTGGGGTAGTCTCAGAATAAGAAAGAGGAAGATTGGACAAGGAAGATTTTGTTTCTACATTTCTGTCAACTACCAATTTAATCATGGTAGGTTAAAGGAACTGAAATAAAATCCTCAATCATAAAATATCTTCTCTTCTTCATCATGTACATGCATGCATCTTCCTCTTAATTATCCTTA
This sequence comes from Crocodylus porosus, assembly GCF_001723895.1. Classification (NCBI taxonomy): domain Eukaryota; kingdom Metazoa; phylum Chordata; order Crocodylia; family Crocodylidae; genus Crocodylus; species Crocodylus porosus. The sequence goes on along the minus strand of NW_017728906.1, from coordinate 108,993,027 downwards.
TCCATCTATGAAAATGGATTACCTCCCACACTCTACGCACGTTCCCACAAGCATGCACGTGTGGTTTGTGGCGCTGCAGACCCATTTGCAGCAGTGCAAACTGCATGCACTACGTATGCAGGTGTTCACCACACTGCTAATTTGCAGCACAGTGGGTTATTTTGACAATGGGAGATCCTGGTATCAAAAAAACCTGCTCCAGAAAGAAGCAAGGTGGTGCAAGTGGCAACAGAGCACATTGCCTGAAACCAGAGCCTTGTCAGCTAGAGCCATACTCCAGCTGCCAACCGTGCTCCACACACCTAGATCACTGTTGCTGGAGCCCCAGGAGGTGCCCAGGACTCCAGGTAAGGCTGCTGGGTCGAGTCCAGGTGCTGGCCCTAGACTCCCCTACCACACCCAGGACAACTTGGCAGACGCCAGATCGCATGTGAAGGGGCATTCCCCAGGGCCAACTACCAGCAGCACAAAAGCAGAGATGCCATTTCTTTGCATCTTTACCCCTCTTCCTCAACAGCTCTGGCCCTATTTGCCTTGGATTCTCTGAAAGTTGGTCACATCCAAGGAGTTTCCAAAGCAACATTTAGGCTCAATGAAATGGCACTTTTCAACCCTCTCAACTCCTTAGTTTCTCAAACCACAAGGTAGGTTATTAACCCCAGAAAGCTACTTGTATTCCCAAAAGAAGTGTTTCTTTCTTTGTTATTACTAACATAATTACATTTTTAAGACTATGGCTTATTTATTCACAATATCATATTTTATATCAGTTAATATTTAACAACATGATGGGCCCAGTTGAAGCAAGCAGCAAATGCATACCTTTTCTTTTGATCTGATTAAGGCAGAAAAGTGCCTTAACACCAAAGGTCCATCTAAGCTGTAAGTGAAGTTAACATTTTCAAAAGCAATCATCCCTTGAGCTGGCCAGTCAGGTGGTGGGCGCCTAGTGGACTCCCAAGAAGCTTCTTTTTCAAGAGCTGTGTATTCCATTACTCTTTCTACTGATATCATCTGGAAAGTCATAAAAGCAACAGACCCCTGTTTATTTACAATCTTGAAAAATATTTTTGATTATAACATTGCATGCAAAATGATTACAGAACTTTTCTTTCAATCACAGATTCTGCAAAGGAGAGATCTTGGCAATGTCCTGTATTTATGGACTAGAAATAAAAAAGTGGAAGGGTTTGCCTTTTCCTCCTAACATAGGTTCCAATCCAGCATAATATTTAAGTGTATACATATTTTTAGCACCTGATTTGATTTGCTCTTCAAACTCATAATGAGTGAACTCCACTAATTCATACAAAAATATTTGCCAGTCTCTCCTCAGGTAAGTGTTATCAGTGTTATTAACTGATGTTTGGAAAGTGCTTTGAAAATGCAAATGTGCTATACAGTATAAATACAACACAAGACTATTATTAGCATTATTTATTGCTACATAAGGATGTGTTACTTTTTATCTAATATACTAGGTGTATATACTACACTATGTTGCAACAAATCATCATAATTACAAGTAAATTTCAAGTGTCACTACAAATGGAAAAGTAGATTTTTTCTGATGCAATGTGTTCTCTTTACAGTATTTGTTTGCTTCCACATTAATTTAAAAAGCTTAATATCCAGCATATATTTTCCTTATAAATCGCATAAATTGTTTTAGGATGTTCTACTACATATATTTGGGAAACACCAAAAATCAACTTATTTTATATAGCAAAGTAGTGAATTCAATAAAAAATTAATACTTTTTAAATATGCATCAACTCTAAACAAATTAACAGGCATAAACTTTTAGGCGTAAGTCACAGGCTCCTACAAATTCCATTAGCCCCAATGCAAAAATAACATTTCTAATGTATATTGTTTCACTTAACAGCAATTTGAAAAGACTAAAATGAAATAAATGTTACCAGATTTTCAACTTCAGCACTTTGTCTAACACCCCACTGGAACATTCCCATGAGAGTGATTGCATAGGACAATGCCAAGCCAACTTGTCCTGCATCCAGAGCTGGAGCATAAATTAAAAACAAAACACAAAAAAGAATTTATAGAACACCACAATACTCCAGTAAGCTCCTTTCTGAACCTAATGTATGATTGAAGTGGTAGGGACAGAGTGTTTTCTTTCACCTCAGTTTTATACCCGTATAAACAAAAGTGCCAAATAAAAATACCACAACAAATATTTTCTTAAGTTTTCAAAAATCTGTTAGAAAAAACAGTCTTCATTCGCTACTCAGGCCTCTGGTCTGAAGTAAGTTGGGGTAGACAAAGGGATTGTTCATCTAAAAATAGCCCCTGGTTCTAGGGTAGGGAGAAACTGACCCCCACATCCTGTCAAACTCCCCATGGAGCCACTAGCCCCACAATCTGCCCACCCTGACTTACATCAATCTGGCTCCCGGGACCAGTGAACACTGGTCAAACAGCACCAGGAGTAATTTATGGGATCGGGAGTAGTTTGGCCACACTGGAGGGATGGCGGGTAGAGAGCTAGAGGGCCAGGATGGTTTTTAGAGCCACTCTAATTAAAGAGTCCCCTACCCCGGAGCATGTGTAAAGATGCCCCTATTTTCCTTATCCTGAGCTGAGAGGAGACTCAGGCCATGGTTTTGAGTGCTCTTTATTCCAATCTAGTAACTTCAGTTCTAGTAGGAAATCTTCACTGTGATGCAATGTACATAATTTCATTATAGAAATAATATAGCCGATATATATTTTTATATAAAGCATTCAATATACTATATAATATATAATGACAATATACTATCTAACATAGAATCATAGAAATGTAGAAAATTAGGGTTGGAAGGGACCTCAGGGCATCATCTACACTAGTGCTAATCAACCCATGGGCTGCAACCCAAAAGTGGGTCGCAAGAATATTTCAAAGGGTCATTAGTAAGTGCCAGAAAAATTTGCAAAGTGCAGGTTTCCCTTTTCAGGCTGGCAGCACTCCAGCCTCCAAGTGGCTGCTTGGGGCATGATCAGCACACAGTCAGGCAGGGTTGTGGGAGCAGCCCCAGCTACCAGACGCAGATAAGTTCATGCTGAGTGGGGGTTGGAGGGCCAGGGCTTGGGGACTGTTGGGGGCTGGAGGGAGTGGTATGTACATGAGTGCATGCATGTGTGTGTGTGGGGAGGGGATGGGTGTGTAGCAGGGGGTGGGTGCCTGCTAACACTGGGGGAAGATGGCCAGGCACCAAGGCTGTGGCAGGACAGGAGGGCAGGGGGAAGGCACCTACCCCTTCAATGGGGGAAGTGGTAGAGGAGAGCTGCATGGCCAGACTGGCGACACCAGGACTGGGCCTGTGTTCATAGGGGCAGGGCAGCTGGGAAACGCTGCTTGGAAGGTGGGAGGGGCCGTGACCAGGCTGTCTGGCATGATGTATGCCAGCCTAGAGCAGGTGTGCCACAGGCCTCCCCTCCCCCTCCTCCTTCCAGCCTGTGCCAGGCCAACTCACTCTGCTGCCACCTGCATGAGCCAGAGCCACTGCAGCCACCATGTTGTGACCCAAGTGGGACGGGGGCAGCTGGAGGCCCCCTTCAGCAGGGCTGAGGGGGAAGAAGGCTGCAGGTTGGGAGCGAGGGGCCCAGCATGGCCTGGGAGGCCAGGGGACTGTGGGTCAGGCACCAACAGGGTCAGGGGGCTGTGGGTCAGGACAAGCCATCTATCTTGGCAAATGAGTACTGGTACGAAAAAGGCTGAGAACCACTGATCTAGTCCTACCCTTTGCCCACACAAGACTGTTCGCAATTATATCATCCCAGCCAAGACTTTGTCTACCAAGGATGAGATTTCCTAATTTTCTAATGTGTAATATGGATTATGCATATAAAATGTATCTAAAGGAAAACCAAAGGAAAGAAAATAGGAAATTACACTAATCTTCATGTCCAATTCCTTTTTTTTTTTAGTAACCATCCAGTTTTAAAGTTAGTATATCTACCTCAATTACATGTAGGATGATGAATAAAATAATGACTGCATGAGAATAACAATGAACACAAAAATTATTACAGGGCAATTTCCCTTCTGGGATAGACATCTCTTACTGACCCAACTCACTTGAGCTGCATCTTTCAACCTGCTGCTAGATTTAAATAATGTAGACAAGATATCATTTTCCTTTTGGAAGAAGATAATAAGTGATAAGTCTGAATCATCTTTAGGATTTATTCATTTTTTAAAGAGATGCAGTCCAACCCTGTGATTAGGATCTAGAAAGAAAAACTTAACTGCAATCCTTAAACTAGTAGAAGAAGCAATCTTTGAAAATGAACTAGACATTGCTATGAATATTAATTACAGTGCAAACATTTCTAATATGCATACTTACTCTTCGCAAGAAGGAGGGAACCGAAGGCAACCACTATAACAAAGATGGCACAGATGGCATCCAAACGCACAGCAAACCATCGTGAGGTTGTCAAAAAGAGAAACCAAGCCTCTAAAGAGTGTTGTGAAAGTCATAAAGAACAATGAGTTACAGGGGAAATAAGTTCCATGGCAAATCCCACAAAATTCAGCGTGAATTAATTCAATAAATTAAAAAAAAAAACCTTTCTTGGAGACTGGGAGGTGGGGGGCAGTGCCCCTGGTGATAAACATGCTTTGCTTTGCTTTACTTTGCTTTGCTTTGCTTTGCTAGAGAAGGCTGACCAGTCTTCAGATATTAATCTTTGTACTGCTCAACACAGCTGAAGTTAACATATTTAATAGTAATGAGTGCAGAAAGAAAAGGACCAAAATCTACTAATGTCAATGGAAAAATATTCTCATGGACTTTAGCAGACTTCAGGTGAGGGGCGAACTATGTGATGAAAAATACTACAGCTTTTCTTTCATTTAAGTTTCAGATAAAATGTGTCACAATAAATGTTAACTTAGTTGAACATTTTTAACATAATATATGTAATTTAGTATAAGGCTGAAGCAAAAAGCAGTATAAAAACACTAATAGAAACCGAAGCACTCAAACACAGGACCAGTTACAACAGCACCTGATGAAGTGAGCTCTGATGAAGTTTATACATCTCTGATTTAGTCTATAAGGTGCATCTCTATCCCGCCTTCTTCCAGGAACAGAGGTTATACATGTAAAAATTAAAATTTCACAGTAGGGTATCATGTGGTAAACTGGGATTATTCAAACAAAATGCAACTTAATATAGTCCAGTGCACTAATAATATACATGCAGATAGGGGGACCATACTCAGGAATGTGATGACTCTAAAAAGAACTCAGGAGTCAAAGGATATGCAACTGAACATGAGGTCTCAGTGTGAAGCCATGACACAAGGGCTAATCCAATCGTTGTTTACACAGTGGAGTTTTTATGCACAGTCTTACTATTATGCTTGTTCTTAGGTACACTAGAATGTTCCCCGATTACTTGCTTTGCTTTCGCAGGCTGATTCTTAGACTGGCAGCCTTGCAGATTCTGACTGGTTGGTCTAGAGCTGGCTCTAGGACAGAAAGAGCTGAAAGACCATAAGGAGTCAGATCCACTGGGGAGGAAAATGAACTACAAAAGGGGGCTTTAGAGGAGCTGAAATCTTTATTGGGTCTACCACCCACAGCTGCCACAGTAAACATGAAATATCCGCACAGAAATCTGAAAAGCTGCTTTGATGCTCACACTATTTTTCTGGAACATAGGAGTAAGGAAAGCAGTGGGATGAGGTCCTCAAATCAAGCAACAGTTTTACCTGGGGGTGGGAGCAGGCTGAGATTCCATGCCCTTTGACAGCTCAGGCTAGGTGATCTAACAGTAAATTTGGGTCTTAGATTTTTTTAATTAAAAAATGATAGGTAAAGTGTTTTAGGGTATAGTTGCATACCTTAAGACAGATAAAAGTTGAACATCTCATCTAACAATCATAAGATATTAATTCTTCTTCCTTATTCACCTGTAAATTATTCAAATTCCTACAAGAGATATTTACAGGAACTTGAATAATTTACTAAAAGGTCAGTAACCTTTCCTGTTACTTAGTTTGGTTAATTTCATTGCTAAAGGTCATGATATAAATCTAATTCAGATTTTTTTTTTTAGAAAGTATTAATATTATAGCCAAGATGACTTTAATCAAATTAATAACTGTAATCAAATCTGTATTTATATGGCAACGAACTATGAAAACTGTTCAAAGAATTAAAAACCTTATTTGCTGATTTGAAACTCTTTAAAAGCACATCATTATTATTAGATATGCTTTATAAAATAAAGTACAAATTGTTTTTCTCCCCAAAATGATATATACAGGAAGAAAAAGGATTCCCTAAATAGCCTTATCAGGCATATTTTAAAACATTTATTTTATAGATGATTAAAGATACAAGCTTGGGTATCTCAAATTGTACTACAGCCTAAAATGAATTATCAAACCAGGGAAAATAATAGGGAGATTTTGCCCTAGAGACACATGCACAACTCCTACTGAATTAAATGTAAGTGGAATATGTGCATCTGGGGGCAAAAGATATATCCATCCTACAGAGCTAAGAACTTGGTTGTTCATGCTGATTCATTACAAACCTGAGTGAAGGTCTTGGTGAGCATCAAATAATTTTTGAAACCTTTGCTCTGCCTTCAAAGCCCTAATAGTCCAAAGTCCCTGGAGAGAGGATGACAGGTGGGAAAATACCGGACTTCGAGCTACAAAGTAAAAAAGGAGAATCCCACTTTAGCTGAAGGGCAGTATTTAATTTTTTATGTTTGTGCTAGAGTAATTTCTAATCCTACTACTACTGTGTATTTACTGATGCAAGCTACTTTGTTGAATCTTTACCGTAAATATATAGTATCTTTAATTAAAAATTCCTGTTGCTCACTACAACCATTTGGATATGAGTGATAATTTACACACAATTTTCTTCAACAATAGTTGAAATTCAAGTATTTAAGTTCAAAATTTTCCTGTTTTGTGTCTTTTATTACTCAAATGATATATAGAGTTCTTTGTGAGGCTAGGTAACAAACAATTCTAATCTAATAAAAGGCTTAGTCTGTCTGTCTGTCTGTTTGTCTGTCCATAACGCTTCTAGTCAACTATGCATGCGCTGCTGAGATGACGGGAGGTGATTGGCTTGGTGGCCTGGGCTGGGCAGGCCCAAGTTTGCCCCACTGCCAGGGAAGTTTGGCAGTGGGGAACATGCCCCGGCCGCCCAAGCAACAGGGCTTCCCCCGTCTCCCTGCCTAAGGGTGAAGGGGAGGATCACAGTAGCAGCACCCTGCAGAACAGCCGTCAGGGAGGGGGAGGCAGTGTGCAGGGAAGGAGTGGGGGGAGCATGGCCACGAGCCAAGCAGACCTGAAGCAGTGGGGGAGTGAGGGAGGGGGGAACAGGGTTGGA
>NW_017728906.1:108976819-108985554 GCF_001723895.1 Crocodylus porosus | reverse complement strand
GCCCAGACTCAGGGCTTCAGCCCCCCCTCCCCATCATTCTTGATGGGCAATTTGCTAGTTCTAACATAGTAAAAGGCTTAGGGGGGAGCAGGGTGGACCTGAAGTAGCGGGGGGGGAGTGGGAGGAGTGGGGTTGGACCCAATGCGGTGGGTGGGGGGGAACGGCATTGAACCCAAAGTGCTGGGAGGGGGGTGTGGGTAGACAGGAACAAAAGAAAAAAATCTTGATCAACAGATAGCGTACAGAATTTTAGCATTCCATGAAATGAAATGTAGTTCAAACTTAAACCAGCTTTATACAAGTGACATACTTGTGGATTCCAGGCGTTTAATATCTCTCGATGTGGCTAAGAAATACCGTCGGAGAAAAATGAAAAGAATAAAAAGTGGAACTAAAGGGATGAGTATCCAAGGAATCACTGCCACTGCCACACCCACCACACCAAAAATCTGTAGGAGACTCTGCAACAACAAAGGGGGAAAAAAGTAAAATTCCATATCAAATAGAATTGTTCTTAAAATAATCACAAAGTGCAACTGGATGGAGAGATGTAAGAATTACCATCAATTAATATCAACAACTCTTACATTATTTGGATTGCATTTATTTTCAAACTGTAAGACGACTGATAGAACAGTTTATTCTATTTTCTGCCTTAATTGTACTAGCCTGCTTTGTTTGCTGTTCTGATGTGAGTGAATGTGAGAGGCCAGAAAGGATGTTCTGAAGGACCATTTTGTGCAAATAATTACTAAATGCTTGTCTATAAAGGCAAAGGACTGGACTAAATGGTTCAGGAGTCCCTGAAGTCACATTTCTAAATTTATCCCAGCACCACTGTCAAACCCCTTCCTATATCATCAGGAAAAGGAGCAAGACAGAAATGTTAGCATAGAGCAGCTCACATTTCATTTGTACTCTGACACTAGTGGATGATGAACTCAGTAAAAAGACTCCAAAACCATTCTCTTCCAAAATGCAACCAACTGTTCTGCTCTTCCATATCTGCAAGCTGTCTTAAGTTTAGACAGGGCTAAAGAGTCTCACCATGCCCACACTGGCTTTCCACAAGAATGACAATATCTGAAAGACATCCCCCGCTCCAGATTGCTTATGCCCGAATTTGCAAGTTTCTTACCCTCACCATTTGCCCTAATTCCTAGACAGTCACAAACCAGAGGCCTCTGCAGGATGCAGGACATCTGCCAGACACTATCAGTCAGACACGTAAAAGGAAGCACAGAAAGCTGCTCAAGGAATGAATTAGGAGGTAATCTGAACTTTAAAAAAAAGTAATAATAAATTCATATGGGAGCTTTAGCAATGACAATCTACGATATGTTGCAAACTGCCCCAGGGACAGGAGCAGCACTATTGAGATTAAGCTCATATAACAATGTCTTACAACAATGAAAATAAGGGGAAGGAAAAGATTGTTAAGATGACTAAAGTAAAAATCTGACACCACCTTTGGATGGAATTTTAGATGAGCCAGCACCACCTTATCATTACAAAATTTATGATAGGGTGGATCAGTCAAATGTGCTTTTTTGGAAAAACAAAACCTGCATATAAATTAACTCTTAATGAGGTAGTCTGAAAGCCAGACAACTGCTCTTAGATTATAATCAAGTAGTTATTGTATAAGGCAAGTGAAAGGTTCTAATTACTTAGGTTCACAACTGGCAACTAACCGCTTTGGTTAAAGACGTCATGAACTTCTAGTAGACTCCTTGAAAGAGGGTAGGAGAACCTGAGATAACATTTTGGATAAGACTAATAGGCTGATTATTAGACTTCTTCTCAAAAGTCTAGCTATGTGCTACTGAGATTCACAGTTTGTGGGCATTTACAGAAGTTATCTTTTCTGCACAAAAGTGCTCGACAGCAGTAACGTAACAAACATTCATGGCTCCAGAGCAGGTTCTATTTCCCCCACTCTGCCCCAGCTCCAGGCGTGGCAGCCTCTGCCACTGTCAAGACCTTACATGGGGGGGGGAAGAAGGGAGCCCCCCTTTGCCACATGCCCCCCCCACCTACCCCACTGCAGAGTTGGGGGGAGCCAGGCATATACTGTGGGGGGCTCCCTTTGTCTCTTCCCCCCACCCCACAAGCATCCTGACAGCATCACCCTCCTGACTGCTGTGCCTGGAGCTGGGAACAAAGCCCTCCCTGCCACCTCACAGGCCCAGCCTAGCTCCCCCCAAAAGCCTAGCAGGGGTAGCCAGGCTAGGCGTGCATGGGGGGAGAGGAGGGAAGAGGGAGGCTGCTGGAGCACTCCCACCTGCTGGCCTGGGGCAGTGCAGGTGGGCTCTGAGCACCCACATCCAACAGGGGAACCCGTGTTAGATTCAATAGGGGCCTAACTCATGGTGCTTTATGTACAGCATCATGAAGTAGAGTGCCGCCCCAACAGACTGCCTGCACTTGTGTACATACCCTGAATAGTTCTTCTAAACCAGGGGTACTCAATTTATGGCTTGCAGACCAGATCCATCACACAAGGTTGATCAGAGGGCCATAAAATTTGACAGCAGGGAATAGTGGCAGTGTTAATTGCAGCTTGTTATGGGAATTAACACTGCCTCCACTTCTGTATCACCAAATTTCTGGAACCTTGGGGAACCTACATGCAGGAACTGCCCTGTGTAGATGACCCTGCGGGCTGGATAGATTGAACAATGTTGTTCAAACTGATTCATGCCATTTCCCCAAGGTTTTCCAAAAGCCTATTCCTGGGGGGCCGGAAAGTGGTTTTAAGGAGAGAATATAATCCTTCCCAGCTGCAGTCATCTCAGAGAGGTGTAAAATATAAAACAAAAATTGGAATATTTGAATATTGATATTATTGTGCACAACAACATTCTGTCCCCATTATTTTTAAACAAAAAGCCAAAAAACTAAATGTAAAATCCTAAGGTAGTGTAAAGTTGGGGTTGAATATTTAAAACTGCAAAACTGCAAATGAGAAAGTTGTAATTTACATTAACACAACTGTGTCATCCATATGCATCTAAGGCTTGATCCTCGGTGCCCAGGGAATTCCTGGGGCATGCAGGATCAAGCTCTCAAATCTAGGAGCATCTGCCCAGGTTTCACTGTTTGCAGAGGTGTGCCCCAAGTCAGAATCCCTGAGCAAACCTCTGCAAGTGGCAATCCCCAAGATCCCCTTGTTTGCAGAGGCACTCCCAAAGGAACAGGGGTCCAACCCTGCAGGACAACAGGTAACATCTGTTTAGTCCAATGAAGCACATCAACTGCACCAGGACACATCTCAGCAAAGCTGATCTGCTTCATTTGGCAATATCTGTTTGTGGTTTGATTCCCAAAACGAGCCTACCAGCTCCTCGAAGCCCCTCCATCTTAGAGCAAGAACAGTTTTCTGAAGGGCATGAATTATGGGTGGGTTGAGCTTTCAGCTTTATTCTGTGCTTAAATCTTTATTCCACCTACCCCCTGGAAGGCTCTTCAGTTGTTTTGATGTCATGCCTTCAACTGAATGAACCCTTTTGACTCCAAATGTCAGATGCATTTTTAATTCAATCACTATTTTCTCCAGTACTGTTTGCTGTTTACCCATCCATTCCTTTAGTGCGGATTAGCTCAGCACAGTATGTCCTGAGATCACTCATTTATCTTTAACCATGGCTTATCTTTCAGTGCTGATATAACTTTCTGGCACCACACTGAGTGTGCACCTGCATCCTACTTAAAGCAAATAAACACCCATTTCCTTTGAGGATGACACTGCAGTCAGCTGGGACTACAATTTTTGTCTACTAGTCCAACACCAAGGTCCTCTGAGCTACTTGTTTTCTTCGCTCTACTACACACTCTCCTGGTACTTGCAAACTCTTGCGAAGTGATGGAATCCACTGCTTTTTGCCAAATGTTGGCCATGGTCTTAGCTTATGTAATAGAGTACATAAAGCTGTATATGATATTGGCTGCAGCTTTGATTTCTGCAAGCCTCTGTGGCAGGTGGCAGAGTCCATCCTCCATGACCTAATGTTACTCTTTTTGCCAGCTCTAGGTGCTCAGTCAAGAATTAGCTCTCTCTCTCTCTCTCTCCTCATATGTTTCATTACTCCTCAAATTTGTTGGAGAATTTCACAATTACTTTTCAGTAATTCAAGCAGAGGAGGGAACTATTTTAAAAAGTGCCTCAAATCTATCATTTTTTATGACGTTTCCAAGAAAATTCAGAAACACCCTTAGGAACAGGAGAAGGATTTAGAGCCCTCCCTTCAAAGCATCTTCTCACTTTCCTGAGTCACAGAATCAAGCTCTTTCTGACTTATTTTCCTACTGACTCCGTGACTATTTCAATGTTGATCGTCCAGTGGAACAGCTTCAGCAAAAGGTGATCTTGGCCCTGCTTAACCCATGACCTGGTTCTTAGGAAGTGAGAAAGAAGATTTAAACCAATTCTGGATTTCCTGCTTTCTGGGTAAGTACCCTATGCATTAGGGCAGGGGCTGGCAACCAATGGCCTTACGTGGCCTGATCCAGCCTGACAAACAATTTCATTCAGCTTACGAAGCCCAGATATTAGTGGCAGTTCAGCAGCAAGGAAATTCTGTGAAGGTTAGCAAAAGCAATTTGGAGCCAGGGAAAAGTAGCAACAGCCAGGTTACAAGCAAGAAATTTTACATCCTTTTTCAATCTTAGAGGGCACATCCAGATGAGCACACACGTGCATTTCCCCAGGAACAAATAGCAGTGGTATACAGTTGTGCCACTGCTACCCGTCCCCAGTGAATGCCTGCGCATCCACACTCTGGCATGTGGCAAGCAGAGATGTGGGGCAGAAAATTTTCAAGTGCTTTATTTTTCCATGGGAAATTTTCAATTTCTAAAAATTCATTGTTTCATAAAATTCATCAGTAACAATAAATGGATGCCAATACAATATTAGGCAAGCTTGGCAGTTTCAAAGTCGTAAGTAATGTTTTTCAGATAATTATCCCTAGAAAGTGTGTGAGAGAGTACGTATGTTTTATTGATTTGTAAACAGGAGGATAAATACATTCACATAATAATCCAAACTAAAAATCAAGTTATCAAGTTATTATTCACCTAATTGGCTGTGCACATCAAATCAAAACTAAAGCTAAAATTCTTATTTCATCTCCGGCTGCAAGTGAAAGCAAAACCAAAAGCTGTGATTAAACTAAACCTGTGATTAATTTTTGTTTCACTTTCAGTTCAGCAAGTGCACAGAGCAGTGTCTCGTTTCTTTTCTTGAGCTGGGGAAGTTGGAAGTGTTTGTATAAGATCTGTTAGTTTTTCATGTTTTTGGTCTGAAGTAGTCATAATAATGATAGTCATAATCATTATAGTGAAGTTCAAGCCACTGAAGGAAGGAAGAAAGTTGGTAGATGTAAATATTGTGGGCAGGAGTATGCTAACAATGCAACAAGAATGAAGAAACATTTAAAAACATGTAGAAATTGTCCTGAAAGAGCAGAAGCCATATACAAAAAGTTAATACAATGAAGTAGTGGAGCAACATCATCGAAGAAAAGTCTACTTCAGGAATCCTATGGAAGTAAACAAATTAATATGTTAAACAACACACAGTATAGATGAGCATCTATATTGTTTTGCAACATTATGATTTTAAAAGTTGTTAATGCAACTCTGGACTTTTATTTAGTTATTTATTTATAATATTTGTATCCTGTTTTTCTGCTTGCACTAAGCACCCAAAGTGACATAAGCTTAACAATATTTTTTTTAAATTATGTAATAGATAAATAGTTAACTATTTCAATCCAGCAGAGCGAGCTTAGTCCTCTGGCTGATGGCAGAGGCCAGACTATACTTCTCTTTGGCTTTGCAGCTCCAGGGCAACTGAGCAGTAAGTTGAGCAGCAAAGTACTCTTTCTGGCAGGGAGGGGAGAAGCAAGCTCCCTGCCGCTTCTCCTTCTCTTTCTGATGGATGAGGCCGGACTAGAATAGGCTAAAATAAAAATATTTCCCCCCATTTGTTGCAGGAACTTAGTAGCTCAAGTGAAATAGCAGATTTGCAAAAAGTGGAAAATGAAAATGGTGAGCTGTCAGATCTGGGGAAAGAAGCAACAGGATCCTCACTTTCAAGATCACTGTCACCAGATATGCAATCCACCATGAGTAGCTGTTCAAGACAGTCAAACTTTTAATCAAGCTTTGTGGACAAAATGTCAAAAGAAGATAAAGAAAAAGCAGATGAGACATTAGCTCGAGCTATATTTGCAAATGGCATACCTCTTTCCACAACTGAAAATCATTACTGGAAGGAACATTACAAACTCATTCGTCTATACATTACTGTCACATTATCACTTATCATCACATTCTCTTAGACAGAGAGTATGACAGAGTTCAAACAATGGTTATTCAAAGGATTGGTCAAGCAGAATCACTGACTCCAATGTCAGATGAATGGACTGATATACAAGGAAATCCTTTATTGAACATTATGTTAGCAACACCTGAACCAATATTCCTGAACACAATTGCTACCAACAACCTTCTTGTCATACAAGTGAATACACAGCAAATTACTGAGTGAAGAGCTTGTAAGCACAGGTCCCTCCAGGGTACAAGCCACCCTTGTAACTTATAAGGCAAGAAACATGAAAGCTGCATGGCAAATATTAAAGGAAAAGTATCCTCACTGGATCATGAAAATCTAATTGAGCTTTTGCCTTTTTTATCTCTATCCAAAAAAGAAGATGTAAAACAAATGTTTAATAAGAGATTTGAGTTTTGCTCTCATTGGGCACATCCACACACGCAAGCATGTGCGCTTGCAGCAGCTCAAATAGAAGCAGTGCAAATTTGAGCCAGGGCTTTTTGCCTCAGTGCATGTGCTTGGACATGCACTTTATTGTGGAGCAAACTGTGCCACTACAAACAAAATAACCCTGCCTGGCTCCTCCCGGATCTTCAGCCAGGGGGAGCTAGAGCCCTGGGCAAGCATCTGTGCTGTCCCCAGCAGTATAAAAAGCCACCCTGGCAAGTAGCTCAAGGCTACTAGCTCTCAAGAGCTTCTGGGGCCCAGCCAATTGCAGCCTATGGACACTACCCGTTGTGCCAGCTGGATTGCTGAAACAGCCCTGAGAGTTCCCTGCACTTTCTACCCACTGCAGCAGTCTGGCAGTGTGGGCTGCTGCCTGGCTGTGACCTCCTGTGCACTTGCCAGACTCAGACGGGACCTGCAGAGCCAGTAGAGGCATCTGCCCCGCTGGGCCAGCTGCCAGTGGAGTAAGGTTGCAGGGTTGGCCTCTGTGCGGCACTATTGCCATTTGTGCCCCCTGCCCAGCCATCTGAGCAGCTATCGCCCGGAAGATGTTCCGGGTGTGGTGGCCTGCTTGAACTATCAAAGCATGTCCTCCTGGCCCCATCTGGCCAGGAGGTCAGCCATAGCCAGATGGGTCCAAGGTGCCATCTCTGAGCAGGCAGGGTCCTGCCACTGGCCTCCCTAGCAGGAATCCTGGCGTTTCCTACTGGAAAACTGAAAAATCCCTGATAAAAAAAATTCCCCAAAATCACTCTCTAAAATACCTCCAAATCCATGTTCCTCCACAAGTAAAACAAAAGACCACTATAAAGAGAGAGAGAGAGAGAGTGAGATAGAGACAGCAATCAGTTGGACAATGTTTTACTGACATATCTACAGTGGTAAAGCAAGTCTCTTATCATAATAATAAAGTGAACTCTAAATACAGGTTTCATGAATTCATGAATACATATTTTGCTGCCCTCCCACAGGGCAATGGCCCCCACACAAGGGGTTGGTCCACCACACAAGGGCTACAGCCCCCCCAACACAGGGTTAAGCCCCCACAGAAGGGGTTCAGCCCCCATGGGCACCGCAGGGGCTAATCCCCTGCAAGGCCCACATGCCCCACCCCAGCACCCTGATTGGTGTCCCATCTGGCCCCATCCCCCACCAGCTGCTGCAGTACCGCTCTTCCGGGGATCGAAAGACACCAAGCCCCCAAGGCTACCCCCACAACCCCAGGCACCATCACTTAAAAAAAAAACAACAGAAAAAGAACAGAACTTTTGTCCTGTGTCAAAGGACACCACCAGGACTGTGGTGTTGACACCCACACAGTTAATTGGGTTGCCAACTGGCTGTAGGCCTTCACCCAGAGAGTGGTGGTAGAAGGGTCATTTTCGACTTGGAGGGATGTGGGCTGTGGGGTTCCGCAGGGCTCGGTCCTTGGGCCCGCACTGTTCAACATCTTCACCAGTGACTTGGATGAGGGGGTAATAAGCACCCTGTTCAAATTTGCTGATGACACTAAGATGTGGGGGGATGTGGGTATGCTAGAAGGGAGGAATAGGCTGAAATCGGACCTAGACAGGTTACAGGGGTGGGCGGATGAGAATAGGATGGGATTCAACACCATCAAGTGCAAAGTGATGCACCTGGGAAGGAACAACCGGCAGCATACCTACAGGTTGGGGAACTCCCTTCTTGTCAGTACAGAGGCAGAAAAGGATCTTGGAGTCATCACTGATTCCAAGATGAACATGGGCCGGCAGTGTGGGGCCAACAGCACCTTATCATGCATCCACAGATGCATCTCAAGGAGGTCCAAGGAGGTGATACTCCCCCTCTATGCGGCACTGGTCAGGCCACTCGCTGGAGTACTGCGTCCAGTTCTGGGCACCACACTTCAAGAGGGATGTGGACAACATGGAGAGGGTCCAGAGGAGGGCCACTCACATGATCAGGG
>NW_017728906.1:108916591-108975604 GCF_001723895.1 Crocodylus porosus | reverse complement strand
CACACATGCCTGTTGCCTCACCTCAAACAGGTTTGAGGCGGGGCAAGAGACACGTGCGTGTTCGTGTGGACACGCCCACCAGTTCATCTGGCAGCAAACCTTTTAGATCCTCAATATGGATGACAACATTTATCAAAAGATAAATTATCTACTGCTCTCAATACAATTATGGGAGTAGGTAAGAATATCCCCAACATCGATGAAATAGCCGTGATGACAGACATTGCCAAGTACCGTGCAAAAGAAAAACTTTGGAGCAAGGACATCATTTGGCAGGCAGCAAAGAATATGTCTCCACTCACATGGTGGAAGGGATACTGTAACACCCGAATGTTGTCCAGGATTGCTCTAAGAATCCTAAGCATTTCACCAACAGCAGCTTCTTGTGAATGGAACTGGAAGGGCTTTTAACTCAATCAAGACAAAAAAGAGAAACAGACTAACAAATGAATGCAAAATCTCTTGCTTCTGGAGAATCAGTCAGAAGCACAATTAGTGAACAAGATGCAGCATGATGATAGGTTGCCTTTGCCCATAGACTCATTGGTAAAACCATACTTAGAGAAAGAGAACATGGTTCAAGTAGTTCTGAATCAAACTTGCCTCAATCTGATTCTGGAATGGAACTAATAATTAGTGCAAGTGATTCTACAGATAGTGACAGTGAAACTGGAGGTGCTGCAATAACCTCAGGTGGAAGAGAGTTAAACTCTGTTGAAGTAGATGAATAGTGTATCACGCACAGTCCTTTCAATGTGCTAAAATTAGTGTGTCAACAATTTTCAGTGTCTTCTTTTTTTTCCTTAAAATTTAAACAAACAATGTAAGGGAAGTACACGTTACTGTGCATTGTCTTTACATTTTTACAAGTATTTCAATAAAAATAATTTCTTTCCACATAAAGTTTTGAATTTGTTTGAATATAACATTTAAACCACATTAAGTGTGCTGTATTTATTTTTTTTCCTAATCAAATATTTCAGTTCAAATACTTGTGGCTATTGGGACATAAAATTAACATGGGGTACTTTTTTAGTTTTGTTTACTAAATATAAGCCACATAAACATACTAACTCAGATCACGCTCTATTTAGGGCATTGGGCATTTTTTCTGGAAAATTTTCCAATTCAAAATTTTCCAGAAAGCCCACATCTCTGTTGACAAGTTGCCCTGGGTGGGGTAGGGGAGGCTGAGGCCAGCACCTAGGTTAACCCCAGCAGCCTTACCTGGGATCCTGGGGGCTGCCCAGGGCTCCAGCAGCAGCAATCCAGTAGCAGGGAGCCTGGCCAGCAGCCAAAGAGTGGCTCTGGCCAGCCAGGCTCCGGTTTTGGGCAAGATACACTGCCACCAGATGCACCACCCCAGTTTTTTCTAGCATGGTTTTTTCAACACTGGGATCTCCCAATGTCAACACCCCACTCCCAGAGCTGCAAATTAGCAACACAGGGAACACCGGGACATGCAGCATGTGCTGTGCCACAGACAAGTCTGCAGCACCACATACAGGATGTGCATACTCATCTGGATGCGCACAGAAAGGCTGCATTTTCTTCAGTACTAAACTGATCCATACTGCAGCTATTATTTTTGTATCCAAAAAGGACAAACTCTCCTTGGACTCCTCAGTACGCTCCTTAGTTTTCTGCAGTGTTCCCTCATCCAGCACTGTATCAGTTTCAGATCTCATGAAAAAAGGAAGAAAAAATCTTATATATGCATGAGATGCATACATAACCCTAGCAGCATATTTGTATGAAATACCATCTTTTCTCTTTCTTTATTTTTTTAAAAGATAATTTGTCCCTAGATTTGCATTTGGGGCATAAATATGCATCATTATCCAACACCCACACCAGTAAACATATTTTAGTAATTCAAATTATGCTCTAAGTTTTTTTTTTTCTATGAATCAAAAGAGAAATCTACAGTCCTTTTGCCAAAGAGTGAAATCCTACTTTGTTTGTAAGCACACAAGTCATATCTATAGTATATCAATAGTTTAAGGCAATGTAGAAGATTTGTACTTATCACCATTTGGAACAGGATTGTTACACTCTGTGACTGACAGAAGAATTAAAAGATTTCTATTTGCTGTGAAGTGTTAGAAATGTTAATGACCTTGATATGTCTCTTTCTAAATAATCAGGCTATGCTACAAATGTGAATAGTTATGAAAACTGCTTTAGAAGTTACATAAATAAGGGTTCCAAAATGGTACCAACTTAAATTTTGTATTTAACAAAAGACCAAAAATAAACTGGAGAAAGTATTTTCATTTTAGCATCTCTTTGCTGCCTTTCATACTGGCAAATGTCAGAACCCACTGTTTAGTTTTAAGAAGATTTAATTCAAGAAAATGCCTCTTGAAAGATCTCTAAAAACTAGTGTGCTCAACAGGTTAGATCCTCAGCTGCGGTGTAATTGGTGCAAATGAATGGACTTCAATTGATATTCAACTGTACCAGGTGAATGTCTCACGCAAAGTAAACTGGAAAGGAAAATAGTAATTCAACAGCAATTTGGAGAACAACAGAACCAACCTAATCCTTTATGCAGAGCTTGTTTCTATGAACTTAGTAGTAAATTCCAAACATACATTTTCCCCAATTCATTGAAAAAATGGGAAGAATAACCATGTTACAATAAGAAGGTCTTGTAAAATAAGCATCACACTAAGGTAAAAGAAAAAGAAAAAAGGGGTGAAAGCAGAGGCAAAAGGTAATAGCAAATTAACTGAAGAGGAACATATACATGTACATAGACTTTTATTTCCACAGTAGTAAAATTAGGAGGTACTTTATATTTTATACAAATAGAACCACTGTAAAACAAGAGAAGCCCAAAAATATTGAAATTGGTATCTGTGTTTGTTATATTTTCACATGCATTTTCTTATGCTACTGCTTGTCCTTGCCCAGATCTTTTCCAAGAGTCTATTTGCCTTGGCCTTGCTATTGAAAGACTGACACACATTTTTCTCCCCTTCTACTTTACTTTTTAAATGTTTGATATTATAATAATAGGGCTTCATCAGCATGAAAAATCCTGAGGATATATAGCATATATAAAATGGGTGAATTGGAGACTACTCAGCCTTGGATACTTTATCTTCAATATGGAAGACCCTCTCATTCAGATCAAGTGCAAGACGTTGTTTTTAAAAAAAAAGAAATAAAGGAAAGTGGATGTTAGCTATAGGTTTGGCATATATTACTCCTCAGTAGACATTTTGAGTTGATGATGACCAGCAGAGATTTAAAAACTGGAGCACTCAAAAATAAATAAATAAATAAGAGGTCAAATGAAGGGTTGCATTAGCTAGACAAACCAATTCAAATCTCATACCTGTATCATTTTGGTTTTCCAGACAGAAACCCATCTGAATCCCCTTCTCTCTTTTTTTCTGACATCAGTATAAATAGTCATTCTAATTCAACACTGAAAACGCAGACAAAATACTGAGTACAGAATAAGTAACTGCCTTCTTTGTAATGGGCGTATCAATTTCTCCATAATTCGAAACTAAAAGTAGCGCCAAATTAAAAATAAATACATTCACATTTCTCTTAGTTAGCCCTTTCTTGTATATTAAATGATGTGCTGCAGCATGCATGTTGGGAAAGAGAAATTGGAACATTACAGCTATGAAGAGGAAAGGTTCAACAAGTGCCAAGAGTTAAATGCCAACATGTCAATGTTCATTATACTCCCTTAGCTAAACCTCCTACCAAACATGACAATCACAAAATCTTTGGACTTCAGTAGCACCTATAAAAAAATCAGAGACTAGAAAAGCTAGAAAAGTCAACAGAGAAAGGTATTTCAAGATGGAGGTTTCTACCATCTGCTATACAAAAAAAAGGGACAGACTGATATTTAATACCTCCCCCTCTCATGACATATTTAAACATCATTTTTTGCAGGCAATAAAAACTATTCTTTAAATAGTTAACACAAGTATCTCTTAATATTATCTCATACACAAACACATACAAAACCTGACTAACCTGAAAAAAACTCCAAAAACATTGAAATCGTAAAATGACAAAAGTCATTGTTAGGCTAAAAGATGCTGGAATTCCTTCTACACACTTTCCCTGACATCTCCACACAATAAAATGCAAGGGTCAGTGGTACTGAAACAAGCAAAGGCAGTTCCACTCTTTTGCACTTATGAAAGCGAGTGACCCAAGCTATTATTCCAGTCTTAGGCACTTTTTGTTCTTAATATCCAGATGCAGGAGCTATTTTTTTTAAAAGAAATGACTGCGGACACCTCCTTCACATTTTCCTTTTCTTCAGCATTTTCACTTCATAAAGCTGCAGTCAATGTGTTTTGTGTGTGGTGAGAAGGGAATGACACATTCAGTGGTGGTCTCAGCCACAGCCTTCATTGGTGGCTCAAGTAGTCTCAGGATTAGGTCTTTGTGTGTAATGAAAAGATATGAAAAGTCAGTTATTTAAACTCAGTCAAGCTGTTGATTTTGGGGAGGAAAGAGGTTTTGCAATTCAGTTTTCCTCAATAAATCACTGCCCTTTTCCAAGGGCAGCTGCAGATAGCTCACATGTTCACAATGTTCTCCAGAAACAAAACATGTCTTGATTTTTTTCTTTCAGTCCAACAATGGGGAGGGAAAAGCCAAAATAAGTCATTTTATATGAACTTTTTATATTTGCTAGTTTCATTTGTTGTAGAAAAGTTCCACCTTGTAACTGTAAAAGCAACAAAGGATCCACAATAATTAGGATAAAATAAGAGAAAGGTGATATAAAAACAGGACAAAATAGGAAACCAGAAGAGATGGAAAAATGAGTTAATTTTATGGTGATGGTCATATTAGCCAAAAATGTCAAGTGCAACTAATATTAGGTAGCCAACCTGAAATACCTCAAAGTTAATTTCAAGGATGCTAAGTCCTTCAAGTCTATTTGAAGACTGTAACATGTAGGAATAAGTTCCTGAAGTGCTTCAAAATGGATAGTCAAAGATTTAGGCATCAAAAGTCAGTGGCCACTTATAAAAATCAGGGATATTTAAAATACAAAGTTATTTGATATGAGTTTATACCATAGATGGTCTTCTGAAACACTAAATGTTATACTATTCTGCAAAAGATTTTTTTCTTCAATGAATAAAGTCAATATATTAGTTTATGCTGGACACAAATGGACATTTTAACCACACCATATCTAAACTGAAGGTTCAAGTCCCTCAACCCACTCTACCTGGAGAGAAGCTTGTGACCCAGCAGTGCTTAGGCAGAGTTAGGATACTCTGTTGGCTCAGACATTAAGGAAAATTGTCTGGAATTTCTAGAGAAACCTAAAGGGCATCTATACAAGTGCTCTGGGAGTTGTGGTGGGGAGTGCTTTAATTACAGCGGCTCTAAGAACCTCTCTAATTAAATCACCTGGAACATCACGTGTATCAGAGTCCCCATGCTGAAAATGATGGTGGGGGCATTTTAACTAAAGTTGCTTGAATGAACTTTAGTTTAAAGGACCCCACTGCCATTTTCCAGCTTGGGGATGCTGATACATATGACACTGAAGCCTACTGAAGCATGGTAATTACTTTCGATTAATCAAGTCTGTTCCGACGTGCTGCAGTTACCTCACTGCACATGCATAGGCACCCAAAAGTGCCTAAATCCCATTCACTTTCAAAGGGGTTGGCCACCTAACTCTCCCAAGCCCCTTTAAAAATTCCACCTTTTTCATGGTCAACCACACAGATCTGTTAGCTAAAGGAAGAACATTTGTGATAATCAGGGAACCTGGTTCTGTCTGAAAAAAAATCCCAAATTTTCAGATTACAAAAAGTAACCTAAAATCCACATTTTTTCATGATCAAAATGAAACACCACTCTCTCTCTCTCTCATTTATATAAATAAGTGGTGTTTCATTTTAATCGTGGAAAAATGTGGATTTTAGGTTCCTTTTTTAAATCTGAAAATTGGGGATTTTTTTAAAATCAGAGAAAGCCAGGATCCCTGGTGATAATTTATATATTCTTTATATAATCTAGTAGTATCTCAAGAACAAAGTCACGACTAACATCTCATCATGCCAGACACAGCACAAATATATAACTAGATGAGGGATGAAAAAGAAGCAACTATGTGACACTGATGCTTAAATCCTATTGAAAGTCATTAATGTGCTTTGAAACATCTTGTCCATGGTCCCTGCCCTGAAGAGCTTACAACAGTTGAAACCAGATTCAAATTAATGTAATCCACCATAGGAAAAAGAAGAATGAAGAGTGAGAGGAACACAGCTATGATAAAAATATGCAAGATTTTGTCAAAACACTGCTAATATAATTTTGTTTTTCAAATATTTGCATTAACATAGTTATTTTAGGGATTGTTTTAAAAATTACCTAAATATATAAATATAGCATTAAAATGTAAACATAAATGATGAATGGCAAAAACAGTAAACATGGTACCTGTTATCTTTCAACAGAGAAAAGCTGGCCTAGAACTCCATCCCTACAGAGTCCATCCCAGGCTTAAGGACCCAGACCTATTTACCTTTCTGTAGAAACAGTCTTTAACATTAATGGCCAGCTCCAGAATCTACTAAAGACAATTAAAAGACTCCCATTGACTATAATGGGCTTTGAATCAGGCTCCAGCACATTTAGTTAACTATCACAATCAAACTTTGCACATAGAGACCCAACTTGTATCTGTATAGGAGGACAGAATCTTAAAATGTTTTCTCAAAAAAAAAAAAAGAAAAGATTTTTTCATATGCTGATGGAAGATATAATTCCAATAGTTAGTCATGGGCACTAATAAGATCCGTTTCATATCCCATTAAACATTTATAGAGCAGCACAAGAAAATAGTTTCCTCATATTGTAAAAGATAAAATCTTCTCTGGTGAAGACCTGCATGCTGAATTTTGGCAAAACAAGGAAAGCAGAACTTACCTGGAACTCCTGCTCTTTAACTCTCATATGTCTGAGAGTAAAGTACTACTTTGGATGCAATTTCAGACTGACGGTTTAGCAAAACATTATCTGTACTACAGCCTAAACACAAAAAGATGCATTTTTGTGCTTCTCATGTGCCCGTTCCACTTTTGTTTTGCCAACCCTAAAAATATATATAACACATTTCCATTCACTTTAAAAATAAAACCATAAAAAATGCAGAAAAGATAATGTAAGTTGTTTTAAAATACTAGTTTTATTAGATTAATCATACTCAGAATAATTTTAGCCCTGTGATTATAATATGATTTTATGAGACTGTTAGCAATTACCAATGTTACAAAATCCCTGAAGCCACTGGATTTATTTATTTATTGCTATGTATTTCTATTATGTTCATCCTTGTAGTACTCGAGTGCCCAGCCACATTTGGTTTATTTGCACAGGAATGAAACAGCCACTTGCTAATATAGTAACAGTCTGGAATGTTTCAAAATGACCCTTACGATAACTCAGAAAAAAAGACAAATTCTTCAATGCAAATCCTCTCAAGAAAAGCTTCTGCACACAAAGTAAGATGAACCAGTTACTGCATTGTTTATTAAGTTTCACTTGATTCCTCCTGACAACCATTTAAACAATGAATGTTGGGAAATGTCCCTCAAAGAATCAACAACAATGGTAGGGATCAGAGCTTTTATATTTAGCTAATACTGTTTTTAAAGAGGAGAAAATATTTCTTCCTGAAAGGATTATGGGAAGTCTTATAAAAGACACCTGCAAACAAAACAAGTGACAAAAGATCTTTATCATAATTGATAACAGTCATCCTTCCTACAAATTGATGCTTCCTTAGAAATAAATAATGTCATATACTGTTGGTATTGTATCCAAGATGCACTGATTAATCAGCCCAGCTGATAGTCTAGAGTAGAAAGTTTTACCAAAGAAGACTATGCTGAAGAGGAAACATTTTTCCCCTCATGCTCTGAGACAAAAAAAGTTAAATGCAAAAAACCCTATAGTGAAGTTCTAACTAACAACGCTTCTTTTTATGCCCAACAGAAATATTTAAGTGTTGAAAAAAATGTCATTGTAATAGATTGGATATGCATATATATTCTATTTTAACAAGCTCCTTATGGTTTCTATTACTGTACAATTTCAGAAACCTGTTTTTCACTTGCAAGGCAAACTTGAGAATATGTGCCATAATTTATTCAAATGACCTATTTGAAAGAGATTAAGCACTCATGAACATTAAGCTTTGGATGGGAAACCTTTCTAAATCACAGGTTTCACAATATGGATAAAAAACTTGATAGTGGTTAAAAGAATATTATATTCGCATTATGAAATGCTTTACTCTTTCATCTCAGATCAGTTTGGTTTTGGTACATGTGCAAGCCACTGGCATTGCCTCTATTAGACTACAGCATCTGGGTTCCTACTAACAACGGTTGTGGCTGCTTGAAGACGAATGTAATACATTACCCCCACTAGTTGGAAAGACCTGTGCCTAACAACCTCCAGCACTGCACAATAGGGCATGGGTCCATCTCCCGACTTGAGTGACAACACAGGATACTCAACCCTGTCAGACACAATATAAAAAAAATGCCCAACAACTGTTTCCCTCTGTTCCCTTCCCACACTAAACTTCACACCATCTCTACTTTCTTTTCTCCCCAATTGTTCTCCCAGTTCTACCCCTCTACCCACAAACTACTCTTCTCTTTGATGTGCTGGGAACAGTATCAGCTTTTGCAGCAACCCTTGGGAATTGAGCAAAGTGGAGTAGAGAGTTAGAGGTATGGCAGAGGAAGGAGAAGAGAAATGCTTGCTAATAAGTGGAGCCAATCGAGTCTCAGAAACAGCAGTAAAAATAGAGCCACACTGTCTAATAGTCCACTCTGCCTGAACTTAGCCAGCCCTGTGCACAGCAGGGGTAGCAATAAGCACAGTATGCCCAGGAGGCCACTGAGTAGGCAGTAAGTACTAAGTAGAATAAAGGAAGCCAGTGAGTAGGCAGACATGTTGTAGCATAAAAGCATGCAAAAGCATTGCCTTAAACCAGCTGAAATGAAGTCAGATTTTCTGTCCAATGAAGAACAGTTAATAACTCTGAAGAAATACATATCTAAATCCATATAAAACTGATGGAAATATATAGCCAAAATATAGATTCTTCATGTATTTTTAGAAACCTGTAAAATTCAAAATTTTGACAACTAGAATCAAGAAAATATCAGCAAACACAAAGTATTTAAACTAATGGAACTTCTCCAAGGACATAAACAAACACATTCCTTCTTTTTTCCTCTCCCAAATGATCTACTGTAGTGCGTTTTGAAAAACAGGACAGGAAGCTCCATCACCCTTAAGCTATGTATGCAGTAGAATAAAAAGATATCGTGTTAAAGCATGTTTTGACTAATAATAGCCTAAATTAGTTTTTCAGCAAAGTTTGAGTATTAATACTTTAAAAGATTATTTATTTTCTTTTAATGAATGTAAAGGGAAAAAAATTAAACACACAGGTGAAATCTTCATAAAGTGTCCTATAAACAGAGAAAATAAAATGCCCAGTAAATGTACTATAGAATACATTCTTGAATTGGTAGTGGTGAACCTACAGATGACCCAATACATCTTTTCCATGTCTAATTTTTATGATACTAAATTCAAAATATTAAAGGCAATAATATAATGTGTTTGTTTGTAGAAACTTTTTGCTTTCTACAGTATTTCATGAAAAGGAATGACCATGAGGGCCCCCAGTAAAACAGAATCACTTTAATGCTAGAAGAATTACCCTTTTCTTCATTACCAAAATCTGCTCTGCTTTGTCCATTTTGATATAAGCAGTAACTTCTCCCTCTTGTTCTTATTAAGACTATTATTTTCACCCTATTACACTAATCTTTTCTTTGTAAATAGCCACACCTGTTTGAATCCAAAAATGGTGTGGTAAACATTTGATTCTTTGTGGAAGTACACACATAATTAGGTTAATCTGTGCGATCTTTTCAACTGAGTTGATTGTTTCTTTACTGTGGACATATTTCTCATAACAGCAAAAGGCTTGCCAGATTGCTTGGAGGCAAATCAGGAGCAATTTACCAAGCATGTAGCTACTATGAACTGAAATCTTGACATAATAGCAAGCTTTGTATAGCCACTCCTACCTGTCAGTTATTACTCATGTTAGCTTTTTATTTACACAGTAAATCTTGACCACACCCTCCTTTCTCAAGTAAGCACTTTCATTAAACTCAGCTAGTTATTTGAAAGATATATTTATTCAGTTTTATATGTCAACAGAATATAAACTCCTAATGCAATATAATACTCTTCATAAAAGTAGTGACTGTATTACCTGCATGAAGTCCAAAAATGTTAACGGAAGCAAATCATCCAGATGGCCAATATCTTTAGAGAAACGGTTTAGGATTCTCCCTATAAAACAGGATTCAAGTAAAAATATGTTGGTTTTTTTTCTAACGTAGTTCCTTTCTAAAATGTCACCAAAATAAAGACTAATTATGCTATGACATCATCGTGATACCCACTAGTGCAACATTTATATACAACATGAAATGATTCTTTAACTGCTGTTGTATGGTTATGCCCATACATGTTTAGTGAGCGTCCAGATGGCACCTAAAGCCCCAATTCTGCTAATCTGCATGGTAAAGCATAATTTTATGTATACAGGGTAATGTTTACCAGGTGGCATCTTAACAGTGATGCATGTCAAACAATATTTTTCTGGTCCTCTTATTCTGGTTGAAAATTCCACTGGCATTAACACTGTATGCAGGTATTGGAAGCCTACCATGAGGACTACTTTAGCAACTATAGTACTGTCTTGCTTTTTAAAACAACTCGGATTTCCCATAAAAATACAGTAAAATCTTAGTAAACATAAGTTTGAGTTGTAAATGTTACTGAAATCGAATCTGAGTTTGTTTTATATGAATGTATCATTGTATTCATATTTATTCAAAACCTTGACAATGCTGATCTTTATTAAAACTTATAACACTATTTTTAATCTGTTATCACGGACAGATTAAAAAGCATCGACACTCTCCTGTTTTCTTGAGTTCTACTTGACTGAAAATATTCAGAGAGAGCAAAAGACCTTTAATAATGAAAACTGAATCTCTATCACCTGTACATAGATAAGTACCAAACTCCATAGCGTGTTGATTAAACTCACAGGGAAAGAACAAGAACCATAGGAGCAGGACTAGCCTTTTACAAGGTATTCAGGCTTGAGCATGCATTTATGCTTCTTTACTTGCACATATTTTGGCTTAATTATTGCAAAGAATTGTTTCTACCAGCGAGAATAGTGGCAACAATAGAAAAAATAATTCTTCAAGAAATAATAAAATTAAATTAAAAAAAAAAAATCAAACCAATTAACTGAACTGAGAGTAAATAAATTTCATATTTTCAAAGTGTGCTGGAGCCCTAAGCTGAGGACTGAATAAGCAATAAAAGTAGCCTTCATACAAACATCTCAGTTAAAGGATGACTTAATAATGTAATGCATAATGAAAAATTATTTGTATGTATCTGAAGAGTACAGCGCATGCTAGTGTTACTTGTTCAAACGCTCAAGACTGACAGTGGGTGGGGCTGACAGACAAGAAGAAACCTGGACAAGTTATCCCTATGCCATTTTTTACCTTCTGACATGCTTGCAAAGATTAATATTCTGTATTATCTATTCTGCCATGTTCTTTCTTCATGGGGATCTATGGGGATGTCTGAGGCAGCTCCCAGCAGGTGGTGACCTTGTTACACAAATCCAGCGAGAACACAGAGGAAGGGTGAACTGCAAGTACAGGGCTACCACCAAGACCTCCATAAAGATGGTCCTACGGATTTACTCTGCTATCTATTTCACATTGGAATGGACAGAAAGAAAACAACACCACAAAGAAACCCTCATTAAAGTCTCTTTCTTCTTGACACCATCCTCCCTCTTCCATCCCCCCGGCCCCTTGAAGGTTTTGATGCAGAAGAAACAGCTCACTCTGTAAAGCCTTTGCACTGCAGTTTAGTTCTTGACGTTTGGTTGTGGCTTGGAGGCAATCCATTGCCTTTAAGACCCTCCGGCACTGTTTACAACCACAAGAGATTTGACCTTCAGTGGATACGTATTTTTTCACATTAACAGGGAAAGTCAGGGGTGATATTGCCCACAGTGCGCTACATCTTATTACTCATTACTATGGGCCAATGAAGTTGGGAGCCACTGATCTCAAATCACATTCCAGGATATCTTCAGCAATTTTAAGGGTGGGGAGGGAAGGAAGAAGGGGCAAGGATTAAAATTTAACCTGTATTTCACAGGAAAATTCCACAATGACCTGAATAAAAGTAATATATTGAGAAGAAACTGAGCATAATTGACAGCTCAGTGGACCGGAAACTTGGGGAGATACAGGTTACAGTCACAGCTCAACCACTTGAGGACTTGTGTAACCTCATTTCTCCTTCCTATGAAAGGCATCTCACTTCCCGTAAAAAATGGGGACAGAGATGCTGAACCTCTTTATAAAATTGCTTTGTGAGCTCATTATGACAGTCTCTGTGTAAGATCCTGCTGTTACAACAGCCCAGAAAACTGAGCTTAATTCCATTTTAAACTTCCCTTTGCCATTAAACATACACTAACTTTATTTATAATAATGACAGAGCTGATGGCAGAGCCTGGTCTTTGAGAAATGACTCCCATAAATCAAAAGCAATACACCCGGAAGGCAAAGGAGTATCAAACTTTTGATACCAGCAATACAACGAAGGTTAAGGCTAGCAGTAACAAGGAGCATAGGATACCCTTACCACATGATTCTGCAAACTGGAAAACACAGTCAATAAAATACTGTGGTCACTCTGACAGATGAGAAAATAATACATTGTTCCAATTACACATCAGCCTCACAGTTTCCGGTTGTTTAAGATGACAGCTTTATCTACTGACTTAGAATCAAGTAATCCAGAAAGACCCAAAAGATTAAATGCAGTAAAAATACTAAAATAAAATCTACTTGTAAAAAAATCCTGATATAGTATTTTTATTGTAGACACAAAAAATCAAGACTGCTGGGAGCCCAAAATATAGGTTAACTCAGTGTATAAGTCAAGCATGAACTTTATGGTTCTTTTGGAGGAAAAAAACCCAGAATACTGTAATTTAACTTTGTACTTTTTATGATGAGGTCTTAAAGGCTAGAGGGCATAGACAAATTAGTAACAAATTGTAAAAACACTTTATCCCTTTGAAGTTTCAATACCAACAGCATCTGAAATTTCAGTTCTCAGAGGTTTATATAGCAATATACAAGTTAAATATGCAGAATTTGAAGAGGTTTGTTTGACTATGGAGAGGCTTTTGACAATATCCCTTCTCTCAAAAAAATTCAGGGCCACAGATACACATGGAAGTCTCTTAGGGCATACCACGCTAAAGTTCACAACAACTTCCAGAAACTAATATACCAGAACGTTCTCATTAACAGTAAAATCTCTTTTTAGCTAAAGGTATTTGATGAGTATAAAGCCAAGATAAAACCAAGCTGGCTTGAACCATTCTAATGATTCCACTAGTTAGAATATTTCCTCCAAATACCTGCTTCTCTAGACTAACAGCTATTTCAGTCTCATATGTAAGTAAGTTGCTAATTAATTGCCAAAATTGTATTTTGGTGATTGCCCTGTAAAACTGTTAAGTATAGCACTACTTCTACAGAATGCTTTTGACAGAGCTGCTGGTATGAAAGAAGAAATTAATCTGACATTATCAATAAAGTGTAAAAACATCTTTTAATCTGCCTAATCCTCTTTCAAATGTAAATACAGTAATTCTGTAGAATGACAAGAATAAATTATAACTAAGCAAGAAAACACTCAGTTTATGAACAAGCTTGAACTTGAAAGCAATAGGCCTTTGACAACCCTTCCTATAAAAAGCAGAGTAATTTTAATATCCTGGAGATGGATCACCTTACTCTCAAATACAATATTCGGGTCCCTGTGAGATGATAGGATTTAAATATTTTTGGAAACGTCCAAAACTATTGCACAAAATTGTTAATTGCCTATTCACTATTCCTGTCCTTTTATACATGTGACCTTTCATTGGGACCCTCTACACATGCAGGTAAAGGTAAGGTGGGATCTAACGTATGATCCACACAATCACATCTTTTGCTGTGGCACACATGCTCCCCCTCTACAAGCAGGCAGCAGGCACCTGGGAGCCTCCTCTGTTGACAGGGCTCTCAGCCACAGGGGCACCCCCACAGCTGGGAGACCCCCCAGCAACAGTCATTGCCCAGCCAGCGGGGTGCAAGGCCCTCTACCCCAGGCCGAGGAGCTCACATAAGTCTGCAGTCATAGGGGCCCCTAGCCACACATTCAATTTATGGAATGATAGGAAGCAGCTACAAAGCTATTACACACATTTGTGGACTAACATTGTAGCTTATTCCTCATTTTATCACACCACAAACTGATTGAATGTATGGCCAAGTGACCACTTAAGACATGATTAACTGCTTATTCACACCTTAAGTGTAACGTGTATATGGGGACATTAAGATCACAAAAGTCAATTGCTTTCTACCGAAAGTTTCATGTTTTCTTTTCCTAGTTGCATCAATAAATTAAAAAGATGACAAGCAACAAGGCAATGCTGCTTCAATTCTGTGCGTGTTGCTTTTATCTTACTTTTACTCCATGAGATCAAAATGAAGCCAAGAGCTCATATTACACCAGGAGTGGGCAATTATTTTGGGCAGAGGGCCACTTACTGAGGTTTGGCAAGCCATCAATGGACATATAACAGGCAGCCCAGGGCAGATAAATATTAATTTTCTAAATTTTTTATGGGCCCTGTGGGTCGGACAGAATGGCCTGGTGGGCTGCATCCAGCCCCCAGGCCGCATTTTGCCCACCCCTGTATTAGACCCTGTTCAGGAAGTTACACCTTTATAACACCTCTTTTACTACTTTCTGAACAGTAAAATACTGATGCTATAAGCAACGGCCTACCAGAAGGAGCAGTTATAGACAGCAATCTCCTTTCAAACATTAAGGCCAAACGCGTGAATTATGGGCACTGACAGACATGGTGGGGGGAGTGGGGTGGAACATGCTTTACTGGAAGAAAGAGCGCATTACTGAGACCTACCTCTGCAGTGCCTGTATAGATTGGGCACTTCAGTGGGGCTTTTATCTAGACCTGATTCAATCAGCTATTAGATAACAGAACCAAAAAAGCACCAATAAAGTCCCCAATCTGTACAGACATTGGGAAAGCTGGATCCACTTGATCAAATGCCTCTTTTGGGCATGCGCTGGGCTCGGTGCTGGAACATGCCAAGTGCCATTTGGGGTTTTTTCCATGTCTGCAAACAGCCTCTCTGTTAACCCTTCCCCCTTCAAAAAACTATAAAACAAAATAACAAGCACCCCAAAACCTTAACTCTTATGATGTTGTACTGAGAGAGACTGCAGTATGTTTGTAAGTTAAAAAATATAACATTTCATAATGTATTAAGAAACTACTTTCTGGAAACAAATGGTGCATCACTAAGCAAATGCCTTATTAGCCATGCAAAAGAAAAAGATTCTAGATAAGAAAGCAAAGCTAGTAAAGTCTAAACATTTTTACATGGATATACCTTACATGTATATCAGCATTTACTAAATAAATTTGAACAGGATAGACTGCAAAATTATCCTACCAAATAACTTTTCTCTAAAACTTAAGACTGGCTTCTATTCTACTGGTATTTCCAGATACTTCCTTATGTTTCAAAAATCCCCAGGTTCCTCATATGACTGAGAGTATGCCTGGTCTATGTCTAGTATCTCAGACATGTGAGTATATTTGTAGCAAAATCCCACCTAAGAATTCTCACACATTTTCTAGCTGTGGGATTTTTGCACTTACCTACATGCAACTTGCAATTATACAAACAGTATTTAAACAGTTCCTTAAAGGCAAAACATATACTCTAACAATCTACTACTTGTACAGCAATGAGATGCATAAAAAATACTGACGAAGAGTCTCTTTATAAATCAATTCAGAAATCTTTGAACATACCAGTGCTGTAAAAGTGCTTGAATCTGCAAAAAAATACCTATTTTTGCTACTTGAAAATTTCTGTGTGCTTTGTGTAATGTCAGTAGCAAGCTGCAATGGGGAATGTGCTCACTTCAGTAGTTCCATGTATGTTATTACATTAAATAACTTAATCAGAACACACACTGTTCTTAGATTTCTTCCAACGTAATTAAATAACTATTCAATGCCAATTAATCACAGTTAAATAAGGGTCTGTCACCAAAGTGCTATGTACACATTTGAGACTATTTAATGGTCAAATACTTGGCAGTATCTCAGTTAAACAATGATTCATTAAACCTCCTTCAATACACAATGGTTAGGCTAAACTTGAAGTGAAAGAATCGAAACTCTTTTGTTCTGCTTGAAAAAGACATCAAACCTCAGAGTGTGATATTCTTTTCCTACTAACTTTGTAAACTGCTTTAATTGCATGAATCAGAATGTTTTCAGGTGCTCTATATCCACTTTTCTTCTGCAGGTGTTTGTTGGTTCTTCGAAATAGGTGTTCAAATCTTTTCACTGAAATAATGAAAATACTTAACGCACTGCACCTATCCAAAATGTTTATACATACTTCACGATGAAAGGGATATAATCCAGACCAAACCAACAGTTATGATCTAAGCACCATAAAAGGCAAGTTTGGAGTTAACTAAGATCTTTGGCAGGTATGTCCATGTGCTACCCTCAGTGTTTAAAATTACACAATCCAAATTCCAAACACCAAGAAATTTAGTATTTAAAAGAAATTTTAAAAAAACCTAGCTATCATGATTTGCTGGCTGGCTGGTGGATAAACCAAAATAATCCTTTACAACAGGACAAAATGGACAGGCTAACTTTAAAGTCTTGTGTATAATTTATACGGCCAAGTCAATGTATATTTCAGAATTACTTTGTGACTATCTCTTTGGTCTGGTGATACTACTTTCTAAAGATAAACAGCTTTCCTTTGTAACTTGAACAATTTCATACAAATGGGTCTTGATACCTCATGTATTGTCTTGCATGCTACATGCCCCAAATGCGACACACACCTTGCTTTTGCAAAACAAAGTAGGAAAAAAAACATGATTCTAAAGCCATGGCAGAGAGATGACCAACTGAATCACTCTCCTCAAACTTAATAGCTACTTCAGACAAAATCTATAATGCTAAACTTTTCACTCCTGTGCCAAATTGGTAGCAGCCAAAAGCTACTGCCAAGTCGGCAGTGGTTGGGAAAGGGTTAATACTGGACTCCACCCCTTCTGCTTGTTGGCTCAGAGACAAGCTGCAACCATCAGAGCACATCTCCATGCTTCTATTCCACACAAGATACAATCCAATTTCGCAGGGCTGATTTGGGGGGGGGGGAAGAAGGATGATTGCACCCAAAAGCTTGATAAGAACTTTTTTCCAACTACTCAATTGGTTTAATAAAAGATATCACATCTACTCAAAGAACCTTCCTTTCCTATCTCCTTAGACCAACATCGCTACAATCAAAAACCCAGCTCTTTATATTAATTACATTTCATTTTAATCATGGAGAAATGTGGGTTTGGGGTTACTTTTTTCAACCAAAAATTGGATTTGTTCTTTTTTTAAAAATCAGAGAAACCTGCTTACCATACATAAATGATAAACACATTAGCAGTCACAAAACATTAATCGTAAAGCTAATCACAAGTCATTTATATTTATGTTTTATATTAAATTCAATTTATACAATATGTGACAAAAAAGCAATAATGATGCAGAAATTAATTTTTGTGCTGCTATACAGAGCTGCCCCACCCCCAATAGCTGAAGAACTACTAGCATAGCTCCTTTCCACTGTCTCCCTCCCCTCGGGTAGGTACAGAGGGTAAAACTCAACTAAAAATGAAATCATTAAATCAACTAAAATTTAGACAGGACCACAGACAATGAAACAACCGTAAGCTTGTGAAATAAATTTATCTACAGAGAAATCTAGAAATGTATCTATTTTCTGTGTATCTGTCAATTACGTAATCTGGATTTTTTTCCATGATCTTATAAAGAAATGCCTATTTGTCTCTCAAATATTTTTTTAAATTCAGTTAGCACTACATGTGCATGGAAACTGCCATAGAGAGCACAACTAGCTTCCCTAAAGGCATCCCATAAATACAAATAAGAAATTCTGCCCCATTTTTTTCTCCAGCGGTCTGAAACTGACAGGAATATTATCAACGTCTCAGACTTTTGCAAAGGGGCAGAGTTGTGCTGGGCAGAAATATGCTGAGATCAGAATATCCATTTATCTAAACTGCCAGCATGTAATAAATTCAGGTGGGTATTTGCTACCTAAATTCATTTACTACTTGAAAAAGACTTCTTATATCAATGCTGTCAAAAGCAGGGAAAAAACAAGAAAAAGAAATTCTAAGAAAAATCTGTACACAATTTGTGTTTAATTTTCAAGCAGAAGATTTTTTTTAAAAAAGCAAGATGACGAAAGGAAAACAACAACACATACTTTGCAAAACTGACCAGTGGTTTTTGACCAAGTGTCTTATTATTAGGAATAGACTGCATTTTGACTTCCCTAGCACTCTTACCCATGACAAGACTTGTGTATACACCTGGTGTGATTTATTGCTCCAGAAACTTTACTGATGTTTCCTGAGCTGCTGCTTCTAACTCCAACCACATCTTTTTCATGAATTCTTGTTTAAATTTCACCTGTTTGCAGAAGCACCACACAAAGCTTGTGCATCATTCAACCCTAGCTGAAAACTCATTTTGGGGATTTAAGTGGGACTTAAGTGGTACATTTAAAGATCTTTCCTCTTGCCTTGTCATGTGGTTGTGGTTAGTAAAGCACATGCACCAACTTCAATTCCCATCCAACAAAAGAACTCCTGCACTGAATTTCAGTAGCACAAAACAATGGGTACTTTAACACATACTCCAGGAGCGGGTGTGGGGAGCAGTGCTTTAATTAGAGCAGGTCAGAGAGCCACTATAATTGAAGTGCCACAGTGTCTCATGTATCAGCGTCCTCGCGCTTCAAAATGGCGGCAGAGACACTTGAACTAAAGCTCATTCGATCAGCTTTAGTTCAAGCACCCCCGCCGCCATTTTGAAGCATGGGGATACTGATATATGAGATGCAGGAGGCTGCTGGAGTGCGGTAATTGCACTGTAATTACACCACATCAGAGCAACCTCAATTCTCATCCACAGGCACCCGATGCAACTCAGTAAAAATAACTACATGTAAAAAAACCACTTGATTCCTTCTCATATAGTACATTTCTTGTCTCCTAAATTGTCTTCATTTGAATGATCAAAATACTTATTCACTGTAATCCACCTCCTAAAATAAAGCACTGCCAGTTAAGCACTTTTTCCAGAATGTTCAGTCTTACCAGGATTCTAAATATAGCGTAATATTTAGCATTCTTAATAAAATCAGCAGCAAAATACACTTTTACAAAAAATTTAGTCTTCTTTCATAATGTTTGCAAGCAATTTTCCAATTATTGATCACTGAACTAGTTTACAGCCTCATGATTCATTTAGCAATATTTTCTTAAATCATTTGTTTTCCTTCATAGTAAATAAAAACATCAGAATTATTCAGTTTGCCTATCTAAAAATCAGTTTTACCCATTAACCTAAATAAACAGCTATATTTTATCTGTTTTATAAGAATATTTTTATAAGAATATTTTTTCATATAAATATTGTTTTATTATTTTCTCCCATTACCTCCATATTATGTTGTTACCATCATGCCTCAAAATGCTTTTTTCCCTACTCACATTTCGGAATGTGGCTATTTAAAACTTTAAAATCTTTCTGTGCTTTAGAAAAGCACTTAATACAAGAAAATGAATGGAAAAAAAAATCAAGAAGTAAAACATCCTACAGTAAAATCCCTTTTATCTGGCATTCTACAGACCAGAATACTCTATTAACTGCAATTTCTGGCTGGCTGGTGATGCAGGTGTGTGGCGGGGGGAGCTTGCACACAGCCACCACCGCCGCCACCCACCACCTTGTGCTGCTGCCACTCTGTGTGTGGCCATTGCACCCCCCCACCCCCACTCACCCCTACCTCTGCTCCATGTTATCTGCCTCAGCTAATCAGAATTTTTACATAACTGGCACCCAGCATTCCCCACTCATGCTGTATAACAGGGATTTTACTGCATTATTTTTAATGGATTGCCAAAATACAGCAATACTATTGTATAGTGCTATTGTCGGAGCAGCATGAAGAGTAATCTTATTGTAGTTCTATTAATCTACATTAACCTATAAAAATAAACAACTTCTTTTGATAGAAGAATCGTGATATAAGACAGGACAGTCTTTTACGTCTTTGGGCCTTTGTCAATTTAGCTCTTCATTTGAACATTTTAATTAATAGTCTATTACGCATTTTCTTTACTGACTGACAACACCTCCTCCCCTTCAAAATGTACAAGGTCTCTGCTTCATTACCCAAGTGTTTATTAAAAAATGATGTAAAAACAACTTTGAACATCCTGTGTAAAAGGCAGAATGTATTGTGTTTTATGAACAAGATCAACTGGACAGTTTCTTGGGCTTCCAAAATAGTTATTCCAAAATAGTTACATAATTATGCGCAGACTTGAAAAGAGATAAACAGAAAAAATAAAAAAAATTACAGCAGCCAAATTTATTTTACATTCTTCCTCTTTTCTTAGCACTCGGAGAATGAGTATGCTCTCATGAGTCATTTGAGGAAGAAATTAGTATACTTGCTTGGCTTCACAGCACTTCAAATTGAAAGGATCACTGAATGGTATGTGTTAAACATAACTTAGAAAAAGTGGATGAATTATAAAGAATTTTTTTTAATTTAAAAAATTGATAGATTTACAATGACAAATGCCTTAAGGTGAAAATTAAAAAAAAACACCTGGCAAAAGGTCAATCTTTACAAGTGTTGGTTATTTAGACTATGGTAGGAGACTCTAATGAGGATCAAACTCCCACTGTACTAGGTACATATAGTAAGAGGCCATCAAAATATTTCATTTGAAAGAAACCCAAACAATTAATTCTGGCAGACCAACAAGGGGAGATATTGGGACAAGCAGCAGAGGTAACAGGAATAGAAATACAGGGTTGCAGGACCAACTATATGCTTTTAGGGATAGAAAGAAAGAGAAATTAGTAACTCTCCTCAAGCAATATATTTAGCCCCTGCCACTTGTGCCTTTAGTGTTAACATCAGGGATGCTGGTTTTCTCTTATTAAAGAATTCCCAATTTTCAGATTAAAAAAGTAACCCAAAATCCATAATTAAAATGAAACACCACTAAAATACATTATATCTATATCTATCTATATCTATCTACAGATCTATCAATATATAGATAGATATAGATAGATATAGATAGATAGATCTGTAGATAGATATGGATATATATATTTTAGCGGTGTTTCATTTTAGTTATGGAAAAATGTACGTTTTTTTTAATCCAAAAATTAGGATTTTTATTTTTAAATCAGAGAAAACCAGGATCCCTGGTTATCATGCCTGGTCCCCTTTTCTCCCGGCCTATTTCCTGTTGATTTTGATCACCAGCATTTTGATGCAGGAGACCTTTACTACTCTGCATTTGTACAATGCTTCTCCTGGTTAGTATATACATACTACAAAAATGAACAGTAGTATGTATTAACTACAAGAAAGGATACCGCCTCTATCACAACCAGAAGTGAGCCCTAGTCTAGTAAAACAGGAGCAAAATAGTCATGAAACAAATGGAAGATCATGTCTAATAAATCAAGAAAGGGCAGCTGGTAGAGAGAGCTGGCCACATTAAAACAATGAACCAGGAATATGTTCTTGGCAGCAACTTTTTGGATTCACGTAAGTGGGACAAGACACATGTAAGGAAGCCTGAAGAGGAGCCAGGAATCAAAACAGAAAAAGAAGGTCTGGTTGACAGTTTTAGAATAGTAGACACACAGGGCCCAACACTGAATACACTGGAAAACTAGCAACAGCAGCAGGAAGTTTTAAAAGGACCCTGGATATGCAGGGAAAGGGCAGTGTCAAAGAGTACACCTTTGAGGAAGTATCTATCCTCCTTTCCAGAGGAACCTCAAGGCAGGAAGCCATCCTGAATATCTGCCTGAGCTGCCAGCCCTGAAAAAAGAGCTGATATTTACAGCTTATTAGGTTTTTGCTCTTCAAAAGAAATACAAACACTTCCTTTGTTACTCACCTGGAAATACAAGCAGAAAATTACATTTAACAAGATTGTCTCCTTATGTCTCCAAACTGTTTTTAGCTAGATATGGTAAATTCCATAACTAGTTTAAGAACAAAAAGTAGTAATCAAATGCATATTCATTTAGATTCTTATTCCTATGGCTAATTAACGAGAAATTATACTCTAGAAAATACATCCGCAGCAAATCTTTTCTCTGCTAAAAAAAATCCTCATTTTTGGATTAAAGCAAGTAACTCAAAATCCACAGTTTCCTGTGATTAAAATGAAACACCACTAAAATATAGGTATATATTAGTGGTGGGTGTTTCATTTTAATCATGGAAAAATGTGGATTTTGGGTTACTTTTTTTAATCTGAAAATTGGGGGAGGGGGCAGATTATCAGAGAAAACCAGGATCCCTGTATATTAGGTACATTAGAGAAAGAAAACAGCACAAAAATTCTAAAATGGTAAAAATTGGTTAGACTGAGAAATATTTTTCCAAATTGAAGTGATAGAAGCCCGATTACTAATTATTTAAAATGATGTTTCAGAATACATAAAAATATAACAAATAACAATTTGTCATTGACAAAAGGACACTCAGTTTGTTTCATGAATATTTTCTACAATTCTGTGATAGTTAACCACTTCACTGCTCTCATATCTTTGCAATATTGCAATGTAAGTCATATTTAGGTACTGTCTATGAGATATTAAGATAAATGGGGAACTAATATTTTATTTTTATAGTATGTACCTGCAGGTAAATAAAAATGGTGTACTGCTGTGTATGATAAATACATTTCAAGAAACACATACTAGAAAAATTGGACAAAGTAATAGATTTATATAGAATAACTTCTATAGCACAGGGCAGGTCCTAGTCTCACTAAATACCTTACAATTGCTCTGAAACCTTGGCTACCTAAGAATTCAGAATCTGACAACGAGGCATTATGGGAACAAACTGTTTTTTTTTCTCTAGATCAATCAATACCAAGTCTGATCCATCTCATCAAAAAAAAAAATTAAAACTATTTTAGTGAATACTAGGGATCCTGGTTTAAATGTGGATTTGGGTTTACTTTTTTAAATCCCAGAATTGGGGATTTTTTTGTTTAAATCAGAGAAAACCAGGATCCCTGGTGAAAACATACTTTTCTTTGTGTGAAAAACAATGAAGAGCTTATTAATCATATAAAAACACAAATAATACATAAATTATCTATAAAATAAAATTTAATTACTCACCTTAAAATATCTGCCATAAGCAAGTAAGTATTTTTAATCAACACTTTGTACAACTGTATGTTATTCCGGAGGACATGACACATGCGTGAAGGAACCTTTCCATTGGCTCTGACTTTTTGATCAGTTTCATTTTAAGGTTACATTTGAACATTTAATGCAGAAATAGACAAATATGAACTCTCCATACAGTAACGAGCTGGTTTAGACTCAGCTCACTGCACACTATAATTTTATGCATGGTGTAAAGTAGCCTCAGCTAATGAAATGGCATGGAATAGCATACTCATTTACTAAGCTAAATGACAGCATCAGTCTCAAACTTGTATAGAAATTAGCTTATGATACCAAACTGCTCAAGATATCAAATTAATGTGGTTTCTATGTGGTTAATATGATGACAACATGACCCCCATAAACTGTATTTTAAGAAATCTGCAAAACTCCTGTCACCTGAATGAATGCAGTTATACTGCAGATGCTTTTCATGGAAATTACCTTGCAAATAAGTCCTACACAGGACATACCATTGTTTCCAGGCAATGAACCTAAATACATTCACTACCAGGCCTCAACTGTTTGTTGTGTATAATGTTGCTGATGTAGAGTAACGAGAAAAAGTTATTTACTGTCTTCCAGACAGTAAAGAATGTTGCAATCTTATACAATTAAGAAAGGTAATTTATCATGATGCAACTTTAATACTGCATAGCTCAACAAATTATAGAAAATTTATGTAGAAGACTAGCCATTTGCCCATCAAGATTGATCTATGAATCAATCTATGGATAAAAATAATGGGCGGGGGGGGCAGCCAGGGACGGAGGCCTGCGTACGGCCCAGCCCCCCCACCTTCGGGGCCACACCCACTCCCCCTCTCCACCCGCCACTTTGGGTGCTGGCCCCACCCCTCCATCAGCTCCATCACCACTGCCTGCAGGGATGAAGGGCAGGGGCCAGCAGTGCTTGCCTTGCCGCAGGGGGAGGCAGGACAAGTGTCGCTGGCCTTACCATGGGAGGGGCAGAACCAGTACTGCTGGCCCAACCACTCCACCACTGCCACCTGCCAGGGTTGCGCAGGGACAGAGGCACAGGGCCAGGCTAGCTTTCCCCCACCCTCACCCCCACCATTTTGGTGCTGAGGCCACTCCCCCTACCCCATCTGGTGGGGTCAGCACAGACAGAGTCCAGCATCCAGCCCTGCACCCCTGCTCCCCTCATCTGGCCCAGCCCCCACTCCAAATTCGGCCCTGACCCTGTTCCCTCCACCCTTCCCCGTTGCTTCAGGCCCAACCCTGCTCCCCCCCAGTGGTTTGGGTTTGGGACCATTCCCACTGTCCCCCCATTGCCACCACGGCCCTGACCATGTTCTACCCCACTTGCGCCACCGTCACCTCCTCCACAAAGCCTAGCCCCCCGCCATGTCCCCTCTGTCCCTACCATCATAGCAGTGCTCTGCTGCCTGCTGTCCATAATGTATTCACACTCTGACTGGCTGCTGAGACAGCCAATCAGAGTGCAAATAATGCATTACTGACTAAGGCTTTTATATACCTTCCTTAATTTTAAGTATAAAAATAAGATAGATGTATAATGCAAAAATGCATGTGTCTACATAAGATACTTGCAAAAGAAAAAGCTATTATGGAAGATGAGTAGAAAAGAATAATCTCTTATAGTTTTCCACCTGGGGAGAGCAACCAGCATAGCTACTGTACAATAACTGTAGGATAATATTGTCCAGCTCTTCTGGAATAGTCATTGCACTTTAAATCCACACCCTACCTTAATCATAAGTAACTTTGCTATTAACAAGCCCTGCAATGATTAGTTTGTTTATATTATCATTGATTTATTACTGCAATAAATATAAAAAAACCTAAACCAAAGTCCCCACCTTGAAAATGTTTCTGTAGGCTTCACTCTAAAGATCAACAAGTAACAAACAACAAAACAAAGGCAGCAGCATAAAAAAGGGAGGGAAAGGTTAGCAGCATAAAGTATAAAGAAAAGTACAGCCCACTGAAGACCTGTAGGAAATACACATGTACATGAAACAATAGTTGAGGATCATTGCAACTCTAAAAAAAATTAGCAATGACAATTTAGCCAGGGTTACCAACTTTTTTTTCTTTTTTTTTTTTTTACTTACAGCCAAACTCTTTTACTAACATGTATTACATAATGTAAATGTAACCCTTCTGGCAGGGCTCAGACAAGGTTTGGGCTCAAATTTACAAGTTCAACACCAACCAGAAGCAAAAAGTTTCATTGTCATTAAAGACAAAAAAAAGAGGGAGGAAGGGATAGAAAAAGAAAGGCAAAAAAAAGAGAAGTATACAATGACCAACAATCCAGCTAACAAAATATTCCAAGAATTTTTTCCACTAAACTTTTTTAAACAGTCAAACCTGCTAAACATGACTGTCTTCATAGATGCTACCTGTACCAACTCATTGTACCAAATTTTGATCATTAGAGATGTCCTACTTTTCCAGTGCATCAGTATAATAGAATTATAAAAAATTAAGGCTAGAAGGCACCTCAGGACGTCTGTGGGAGACCATATCAAAAGCCTGATAATCCTGCCTGTTACCAATAAGGCCCTCTGTAAGAATGCAGTTTGGGATGGATTCAGTCTGAATTCCTTGAGATACACCCAAGGACACACATATTTGACCAAGGTATCAGTGCTGAGTGCAGAACCATGTTAATTCTAGCAATAATTGCTTTCCAAAAAAAATTGGTAATAGTGCATGAACAAAATATGTAACTGAGCATCACCTGTAATTCATCACATTTCTAACATATCGCCATATATTCCCCCCCCCCAGTTTAAAAGGAACCCAGTGCAGACAAAAAATATCCTTTGTTGTATAAGATGAAGTCTAAGATCAGTTGTCAAGGTTAGACTATTGTGAATTGCTGATTTCTACTGGGATTTCTATCATTTGGATACCTAGTTCTCCATTATATTTCAGCCTTAAATAGTCTGTATCAGGTCTGTGATGTGGCACTATATATTCATAGAAGGCTTTTATTGTTAATGTGGTCACCAACACCTAAATATTATATTATTTCATAACGTTTATCCCACAAAAATGTATGCTCAATCCAGTAAATTTCCAAATTTTTCCACAGCAACAACAGTTTTGGTCTGAACCCAACTACTAACAACTGAATTTCTGGAGACTTGGGACCCCCCGCCCACAATCTGTAAAATTCTGAAACACCATTTAGGGGTATAAGCCCTTGTTTGGAAAATACTACATCAGCTGCAGTTTAGCCAGGAATGCTCAACCTCCAGCCCATGGGGCAAATCTAGCTTGTGGGCCTCTAGGGCCTCTAGCTCTGCAGAGCTGGTTCTAGCCTCAGACGGACTATTGCAGTGAAGAGGGATCAGGGCCAGACCCAACCCCAACACATCTAGATCAAGGCTGCTCTGTCCCATAGCCCCACACATCTAGATTGGGGTCAGGCTGCTCCCCTACCCCTATGTGTCCAGATCGGGGTCACTCTGTGTCCCCCACCCCCAGACATCCTGATTAGGGCCAGGCTGCTCCCTGCCCCACCTCATGTGCCTCTAGAATGGAACCACTCCATCCTCCACCCCCCTCCCCATCTGTCTGGACTGGTGATGCCCCATCCCATCCCCTTCCCATGCTTCCAGACGGACTCGTGTAGCAAGAAACCTTTTTGTCTGCCCCCCTCTCAAATGTGAAGCTCCTCCATATGGCACAAGCCCCTCTTTTAGTATTTGCCACTTCGAATGGCCATTGATGGCAGACTCCAGCTCTTGGGGATAAGTATATCTTGACACCAGTGCTTAGTGTTCAGAGCTAGCTACTGTGAGCGTG
Source organism: Crocodylus porosus (assembly GCF_001723895.1). Lineage (NCBI taxonomy): Eukaryota > Metazoa > Chordata > Crocodylia > Crocodylidae > Crocodylus > Crocodylus porosus. The sequence continues at coordinate 108,948,181 of NW_017728906.1, read as the reverse complement.
CATGTGTGCGTGCGTGAATGTGTGCGTGTTTGAGGGGATCAGCAACAAGGTTTATGGTCTGACTTTTGCATTCATCCAATAAACTAGAATTTTATGATGATCCTGTGAGTTGGTGCTTTGTAGCCAACACAGGCACCATGCTGTTTCCTGCCCACCCCCATGTGTCTGGATCAGAGCCACTTTGCAGACAACTCAGGGTCACGTTTCATAACCATCTGTAGCCAAATTGGGCCCACTGGCTGCATCTGGCTTACAGAGGGACCTGGCACCATCCATCCAGACTGCACAGCAAAAGGTTGGGAACCACTGGTTTAGACAGATGAAATAATGCCACAGAACTAAAATTTCATCAGTTCAGCTGGGCATGGAGCCCCATCTGATTTAATGGGATTTCAAAGTAAGTAGAGGAATACAGACCAACTTGTAAGACCTGGGCCTAGATTAGGAATTTTGGGACAATTTCAGACAATGGCTCAAAAGAACATACTTTGGGGGTACATCTACATGTGCGCTTTACTATGAAGTTGACCAATTAGCTCCACAGTAAAGTGTCATAGTCTATACATGCACCAGTATTAGGATGCAGTGAACTAATTAACTCCACTGCAGCATGGACAGTACCATCTTATGGCAGAATACTTTACTGTACCAAAACCCACATGTAGATGGCAACTGGGTTGTGCCTAGTCAGTCCAGCCAGCCAGGGGCTCAGACAGTCTCCTATCCAAGCACTGGCCAGGTCCTGCCTTGCTTACTTTGAGGCCTGATGTGCCATGCTGGCTCAAATTGCTGCTGTAGAACAACAGCACGTATAGATATTGGACCCAGGACCAGTTGATTCCAGTGCAAACTGCTCTGGAATATACTGCATCACCTTAATTTCACATGTAGATGCACCTTGGGTTTCTAAAACACAACAAAAACATAATGTAGATAACGTCACATAGTTGCTAGTATTTACACAGCTCATCTATTCTCCTTAGCCAAGAAAGGTGACCAAAAGACCAGAAAAGAAATCCATGAAGAACTGAGAGATCTGACTTCAGAGTATTTAGGATAGATTTGAATCCCATTAAGGAGATATGACTCATTTCTGATTTCTAAATTAGATTATCTATTAAGAGAAGCATCACTATCATCTCTCACAAAGGGTAAATGCCTACAGGAAAATAATTCTTGCCCCTAGTGGCAGATGCTTGAACTTTAAAGGAACTGAAACTAAGCTCTTTGTCTAAGTCTTTCTGGCAGAAAACAATTCAACTAACTTATTTAGTAGATCCAAACCTTGCTGCACATGCTACATGCAAACAATATCTATACTCTGTAAAAGGAAATATATTTGTGCTTCTAAACCAATTGAGGATCAAACAATTTACAGAAACCAAGACTTATTTTGCTGACAACTAAGCTCTATCACCCAGACTTGAGATTCAATAAAATTTGACAATTGTGAAGAAAGGGGCTTTGTCTTACTAACTTCAGAGTATTTAAAAGACTCAACAGAAATCTACTGCAGAGCGAATTAGATGGAAATATCAAAGTCTTTGAAGGGGGTCTAGAATTCGATAATTAAAATAACCTACTGCTTCACTCTATTTTCTTTCCAAATGGTTTTCAAATAATAATAAAAACAGGTATAACAAAACAAACAAACAAACATACCAGAAGATGCAAAGTGTAGTTTGAAGAGCAAACATCAGACCCATCAGACCTCTCAAATGAACAGCATGCTTAGGTCATCTGTTTCATTGTCACAAGTCTATTCCAATAGAACCTATGTTCCCTTTAAAATGAGAAGCAGTGAGGTATGACTTAATTCTGTATACCATCTAGGATATATGAAAGATTTTTTAAAGCAATTCAATGTTTTTTTCTCCCAACATACTTAACATATTAAAACTGTCATGTTTACCTTCAGGGCATTGGTATGCCCTTAGAACAGTGGTTCTCAACCTTTTTAAGACTCAAGGCACTCCTTGGAAGAATGCCAGCTTTTAGTTTTCTCTTGTTTTTTGACTACTGAAAAATAATAGTTTAGATTCCATATAGGTACAAAAATATGGGAATATTGCATTCTAACCATTGACGGAAAGACTTTTCTGGCTTTCCAAGAAGCACAGAAAAAAACTCGCTTACCTTCATTCTGGGTCTATGTGCAAAACGCAAAATGAATAGAAGACATTTACACTTAAAGCATTTGGGGACTTACGGTAAAAAAAATAAATAGAAGATTAAAAGGGAACTGGATCTCTTACCCTAAATAGTTTCAGTTTCTCTGAGAAAATGTAAGTCAAGAACTTGAGGAAGGGGAATACAATAAAAACAAAGGTAAGAGAGATCACCTTAGGCAACTGATCTTATTTTCTGGCTGAAATAATCACCAAAATGCTTTCATTAATCTAGGATCTCTCTGTTATAAAGAATTTCTGTCCCTACTAACAACAGATGGCAGAACAGTAATTCATGCAACAGGTAAGAATTTTTTTTGCTATATTTTTCCTCGCCATACTGAAAAAAACCCTTACTGAGTCAGAACTTCACAATCCTTTGTCTAGCTATTTCACATTAAATATCAAATTAAAGAATTTGATATTTATAAGTCTCCTTTGTGTGACCCAATATCAGATATCTTTAGAGAAATGTACTCTGTTTAATTAAAAGTGTTCTTAACTGATCTTAAAGGGAGAAAAAATGTTTTCTTGTAGAAAAGTTATAGGCCAAATAATGGCTCCTTCATTACAGACACTGCAGTAACTGGGGAGAAGTTTTTAACATTCCTATGTTGCCCACTTACTATGTGATCCTGTACAGGAGGATGTGTTCATAATTATTATGGTAGAGAAAGAAAAGAGATGCATTGGGCACTCCAGATAGGCCACAGGCTATACTGTGTGCTTTGGAAACCTGTAGAACCATTTATAGAAACCTCTACTACATCTTTTCAAAAGGTTGTACAAAACTTACACTATAAAGCACGATCAGCCCCAGTATCACCTGAGGCACCACTCCTGCTCCTACATAATATAAGCATAAATGCTTATCACTACACTTTCTACTCTTTCACCATCCCTTCCACACTGCAACTGTAGTTAAAGGAATTATTTGACCTGTACATTTGTAATTGCTTGATTTGAAGATGGAAGATTCATACCATGGACTGTTTTGTTGTATTAGTACAAGGGATTAAGAACATTCAGTGGTCTTATGATGATACCACATTTATTTTTTAGAGAAGTGCATCCCTTATAGCTATATCAAGCAACTAATTTGTAAAATACAGTACTTCTTCAGTAGCTTTAAGGGTGCAATATCTAGTGATAAAACAGTGCTAATTTAGGGGCCCATAATGGTTTGATCACAATATGGCTAAAATGTAAACATGATGAATCAAACTTCGGGATCTAAACAGTGTTCTCAACTGCTGGCCGAAATATGTATGAGAATGCTATAACCAAGGAAAGGAGAACATTGTTTATGTGTTGCCCTTTCAGTCAACTAAGGTAATAACACTGATAAGCTAGAACCATGAGAAAGTGAACCACAGCCAGCTTTCTTTAATGAAGGGACATTCACTAAAGTTCCATGTTGTATCAAATCTCCAAATAACACCATCATCATAAACAGTAAATCTGACTGTGGCAGTACACCTTTGGTGCCTGCCACTTTAAGGGCTGGAACAGACAGACAGCAAGTGCCTGATTAAGGTGGCCATTTTCAAACTTAGGCAAGTCAGGCAGAAGCAGCAGTTGGCTGCAGCTCCTGGTCCTAGGTATGAACTGAAACTGCACCCTGCTGGGGTAGGGGGGCCTGGTGGGACTGCCTGTGGTAGGGCAGTCCCATTCAAATACCAGGACTGCTCACCTCCCCAGGGAAAAGTGGATAGAGGCACTCAATAACCCCAGCCCCCATAACACTGTGGGTAAGAGGGCCAGGCATGGCTGCAGCCACCTGAACCCCAGGGGTATAAGACCCCATTGGAGGAGTGAAGGGTCCAGGCATGGCTGCAGCCACCTGAGTCCCAAAAAGGTGTAAGACCCCAGAGGCCCCAGGGAGGGGGCAGCTGTGTAGCCCAAGGGAGAGGGCATGACAGCAGAGGTGGCCAGCATAGAGTACGGGGAGTCTTTACAACCCAAAGGATTGTGCGTAATCTAGGTGTTGAGTAGGGCTGAAGGGATGACTTGAAGAGCAGCACACAGGCCAGTCCCTGAGTAGTAATGTTCATGGTACACTGAAGGCCCTAGTGAGAGGGCATAGTTGGAGGGCCCAAGTTGTAGGGTACAAGTTGAAGCCCCAGATAGGGGGTGGATAGGCCAAGGTACGTCAACGGATGCCTGAGGCCACAGTTGGTCCAGAGGCTGAGTGCATGGGACAGCCAAGGAGTCAGGGTGAGTCATGGCCCCAGTAGTCCTCAGGCATGTTGAGGCCCCAATAAGTCATCAGACACTGAGAGGTCGAGTTTGGGTCGAAATATAAGAACTTGTTCAGATGCCATCTGCGAGGCATGGACCATGATATAAGGAAGGTACGGAGCCATGGATAGCGCCCCCTGGCATCGGGACATATAATGGGCAGCCTCCCACATCTACCACCAGTTTGTTATGCCAGCAAAGTCGTGGCAAGCGAGACTGGGCAGACTGCCCCATATAAACAGGTGGGCAGACTAATGTGAGATCTCAGCCCTGGGATAAAAATAAAGATAAAGAAAGAAGTTAGTCGGCTTCTTTTCTGTTCCTACCCATCCATCCACTGACACACAATAACCAGCATGACTAGCACACATCAAAAACCCCGGTGGAGGAGTGAAGGGGCCAGGCACATAAAAGTCTTCCCCACAACTTCATTCTACCATTTTACGTGCGCTCCTCTGCCAAACTATTTTCCTCCCTCAACACAAGTAGTTGTTGGGATGTATTGGTTCAGTAAATCGGCATGTGCATAAGGAATTTGAAAGGACTAAATGGTAGGATGGAATTCCAGGTGGAGAAAGGAGAGGTTGAAGTGTTTGTAGTGTACAGTAGCTGGGCTAATACTGATGTATGAGGATGGAAAAATATAGAGTAGAGGTATCAAATATGCAGCCTGTGGGCCAGATTTAGTCCACAGAGCCTCTCTATCCAGCTCACTGGAGGGCACTGGAAGTTGAACCCCTCGGTCCCAGTAGGTAAGGCCATCGGCACTAAGCCAAGATCACCAATGTCAGATCTCATACTTCTGCTATTCCTGCCACTGCCAGACAAGGTATCACTCCTTGCCTCTAGCAGGCCCTGCACCACCCCCCTCCACTGCTGGATTCCACACCACCCCAAATCCTGCCTTACTGGACCCGGCACTGCTCCCCACCCCACCCTCAGCAGGTATAGCCCTGAACCCAATAGCATACTGTGGGGGAGGGGGAGAATGAACAGGGCACCAGGGAAGACTCAGGGAGACTCCCAGGGCTGCTGCTATCTGAGCTGATGCTGTTATAGCAGCTGCCTACACAGTGCAGAGAGCAACAGCAGCAAGACTTTGCTCCCACTGTCTTCACCTCACTTCTTCTCCTATTACACCCCACTCCCCATCTCCAATGGTTGGCATAAACCAACCCCCATCCCCCATCCCCCACTCTAAACCTACTCCAGCGTGGTGAAGGAACTCATTACATCTTTCACACCAGCTGTTATTTTATGTAGGAAAAAAAACTTTCCTAGTCTATATCTCCTGCTTATGGGCCACCTCGAGTCCACGTTCTGTGTATGAAAACTACGTTTTTAAAGAGATATATAACAAACACAATTTCAAAGAAAAAGCAGCCAGAAACACCTCCAAAGGCTTCCCATTAAACATATGAAGATAAACCTAACATGCACAGAAAAGTTCAGCAAGGTACTGAAAGTTAGTTTTTAAAAACATTTTCAAATTTGGGTGAGCTACTTCTATACTACCAGTTTAGAATACTCCATACTTGTGGAGCTGTTGTCTGTTGACACAGAAATAGGTATATCTCATTTGTTGACTCTTCCTGACTCTTCCAGAGAAAGAATAAAAGAACACCATACAAACACAATACATTTACTAATACAGAATTTCTGTAAAGACTGATGGCTGGTACTGGATCTAGCACATCAAGTAATTGTATAACGTACAAACCTAAATATGAAGTAACATCCCGATTTAGGTGATATTCATACTGTAAAAAAATAATGCCAGAAATCAAGCTTTGATACATTGTAAGCTTTCCACAATTTTACTCATTTAAAAATGGAAACATGACTTAGGACACGTGAAAGCACCTACACCATTTCTCACAAAAAAAATCCTTACAGGAGGAAAAAAGTTAACTCTGGATTGCTGTTACATTAGAAGGTGCAGTGACATCCATCATAATAAACAAATCAGTTGTAAGCACAGTACAGATCTCTTAAATATCATTCAATACAGAGATTTCCTTGCTCCCCAAATTACTGATTTTCATAATTCATATTTCTCTCTTGATTCCTGGAGTGGGTAGTTTCTTCGACACATCATCATCCACTTCATTCATCTCTTTACCAAATATTCTTTCTGAATTAAGTGTCTTCTGTTCCCAAATTTCCCTGAAGATCACCACATGCAGAAAAAACGTTTCTTTGCCTGTTGCATAATTTGCAAGATGCTTGCAATCTGGTATAATTAATTCATTCAAATTTTGCAATGCAGTTTACCTAGGATCACCTTCAGGGACTTCTGTGCATTAAAAATAGAACAACACTATTAATGAAACATTTTGAATTGTAATGGTCTTCATTTGTGTTCACCATACAGCAGCTTAACAGGTTGGTTTATCTAGAACAATGGGTTGGAATGTGTGCGTCTATTTTATTCATTCCAAAAAAAATAGAAGTGTTGATGGAAAATAGAAAGAGAGAGAGACCAGGGAAACCAATAGCTCAGTAGTTCACACACTTGCCTGGAATGCAGGACCCCTGCCTTCAAGTCCTAGCTCAAACCAGACAGAAAGGGGATTTGAACCTGATTTCCCCATAGCCCAAGTGAGCACCCTAATCATGAGCCACTTGCTATCTAGTCTCCCTCTACCCACAAACAAAAGTTCCAAAGATTAAATTTCAAATTATCCCAGTGTATAAAAGGAACATTTTTTGGTCCCACATAAGTTTTCATCTCCTTCTCAACTTGATTGGCCACAAATAGGAAGACAGAATGCTTTTGTGTATTCAGTCTGCCATTAACAATTTACAGATCTCATAGCAGCTTCCCATAATTTTAAGCAGAGTGATACTTTCTCCATCATTCAGATTATTATTTGAAGTAATACATTTCTCCTGTTTTTCTGGCCTCCAAATCATTATTTGTAGAATCACAATGCAGTGGTGTCATCCAAAGCCATTACTCAATGTCACTATTTTTAACCACTCATACCATGATTCATTGATTGTATCAATTTCCATTTCTCTTTGTTTAAAGAGATCTCAGACCATAAATGCTTCTTTTCCACTTGTGACAAATTTTCTTAAAGTATCCTGCAACTTTTCCTCTATTTTCCCACTATCCTTACCAGGTCCATGAATGATTTTCATTCAGGTCTTACAAATTCAACATTCTTAATTAGGTTCCTTTATCTTTTGTCAACTCTTTCTGCTCCTTTCCATAAGGTTGAAGTGAAGTGGGGCAACTTCTTTTGTAGCTGCTTTAGCAAATGGAAACAGAGAACTGCAGTATCTGGGCACGTCAGTGTATGGCCAGAAATGAGTTTCGAAGCAGAGCATTTTCCCTGCAGGGGACTTTAATGTTAGGAAGATAGAAAACCTCTGTAAAGGGACTTGAAATCTTGTGCTTGGAAAGCTGGAGACTGCCACTTGCAAGTGGCTGTACATACAAGTGTCACAGTTTTCTTTTTCAAAATTATGTATGGTCTTTCCGTAAACAGCTTTTATAAACAATTATGATTTTATTTTAGGGTGAACAGCTACTTAGTAAACTACAAACACCGTAGACTTGTCTTAGATTCTGCCTGAATTTCATTCAATAATTATGGCAAAGAAAATTAAGATAAAGTTGAATTAGGTTTTTTTGATAATAAATACTAAGTATGAATAAAAGATCTGCCATTTACTGGGCAAGACCGTAGGTCCATCTTGCACAGTATCCTGTGCTATGCGGTAACTGAGTGGATGCTGAAAGGCAAAGTAAGCAGGGTATGACCAGGGGTTTTTCCCCCTGTTCCTCTCCAATTTGAAGCCTCCAACACTTAGGGTATAAGAAGTTCTGATTCAAAAGCTGTAGTCCTAACTCCCATGCTCCCACATAAACTCAATTCTAATGTAATATTTACTAACGTTAGACAATTCCTACAATCATCAACTTTATAAAGGTAACTGATAGAATCACAATAGAGAACAAATAATGATCAAATATATTTAAATGGATAACAAAAGCTATGATACTATTAGCAGTAAATGAGAAACTCCCACAAAATCAAATTTAATATCACACGCTGATAAGGTGTTACGTAAATATAACCATTGTTATATGAAAAAATATTAAAGATTTCTTTTAAATGTGTGTAGCAACCAAACAGGTTTTAACAGCCACACCTACTTTAGCTACAAGCTACTCCACTCTAACACCCAAAAATAATATTTGGAGTGTTATGTGGTTGTTAAGGATCTCTATGATTGATGGAATCTATTGTGGTGTTGTCTTTATAATCACTTGCATTTGTTATTAACACAGAAGAAGGAATGTATGTTTTTATTTTACAACAAAGGCTGCCCTATAGTGACTAACTTCTTTTGAGCATAAACTAACAAAAGCTGTGTACATGTGAATATGTTTCAGAAGTTGGCACAAAGATTCAAAAACAAAGCCTTCAGTACTTGAGCTAATACAAAAACCAATCTACTTAAGAGAACATGAAAGCTGTCAAATAGCTCTTACCCTTCTTCAAAGTTTCTTAAAATTCTTCTTGACCACTAGGAAACAAACAAACCAAAAAAACCTAACCCTTTTTAAAAAAAAAACCCAGCATATAATATCTTCTTTTTAAAAGGAAACATTTAAGTAATTGAATCTAAGTACAAGCAATTTTATGGCACCGCTGCTGAATATTCATATCAGCAATGAATGATAACACTAGCAAAATATTTTAACATGAAGCTTTCCCTTGTAAACTGTCTGATGTGTCAAGACACCACCTACCACAAATCATAGAGTTTAAGACCAGTATTTCTTGTTTAAACATGCTACTTGATCAGCAGAATCACTTGTGTGAACAAGCTAAGATTAATGTACACTAGCTAGAGCAGTCTTACTAGTCAACTGATAGAGCTATAATTTAACAACCTCATTATCAGCACTGTAATTTTCAGACTGCTGAAATATCAAACTTATAGAAAATATTATATGTTTAAATACTTATAACAGCATTGCCATTTGAAACTACTTTCAGAAAGAACATAGATAGACACTTGTGCATTGATGAACAAGGTTTTAATCCCATAAAGGAACTTTCACTCTCAAATTATAGGTGGTTCAACATTTCAGTTATAAAAATCATAATTACATTCTCTCTACCTCAGAGAAAAAACAAACTTTGTATCATAATGCTGCCTCTTCTTGCTTTTTTACATTTTTAGATTGCTTTCTATGATTAGGGTATGCATTTACCAAGCAACTCTATTTCTATTAGTTGTCAATTTGGTATCTCGTTTCTGGCTATAAAAGTAGAGAAGAATTCCCATCACAATGGCTGACCCTCGGGACGTTCAGACTGGACAGATCTCCGTTCTAAGCATTCTGAGGAGGGAATGCTTAGCCAAACCTCTTAGGATCATACGAAAATAGAACTGGAAGGTAAGGCTCTTGCATAAGTAGGCTGAAAATTTAACAATAAAACATTACTTATGAAATTCTCGGTCAGTACTTTTTGGCTTCTCGACAAGCAAGAAATGCTGCAAGCGCTGCACTACTTGGTATCTCAGCCTGTTATTTGATCACCAACCAGAATGCATAAGTGCTCAGAGGTACAAATTTAAGTTAGAATTCTGTTCACATTTCAGTGGTGGTTCTGGTTCATTTTGAATTTTAGACAGAGCTTTGGAGGGGCACAAGTTTCTATTTCATCAGAACAAACTCACTTGTATCATTCATCATTCCTATAGCACTTACTAGCATGGTTTGGCTTCCTATATCTAACAGAAAAAATTACATATGCAACCCACTAAAACTACACTTTATTGAACAATGCCAACAAACACTAGAATCCCTTCCCTAAGTGACAAGATTTCTGCCCCCAAAATCTGAGAAACAGAATTATTTAAAAACTAAGAAAATAAGAAACTCATGTCTAATCCTGCAGCCGGCCAAAACTGGGATCTGTCAGATAAACAATAATGAACTAGTTTCAAAGTAGGAACTCCCATTTAAGCAATCATTCTTACTGAGGTCCCATTAACCCACAACCTAGTCAAACTGATGATAAATGGCACTTTTCAGACATTTGGAAAGAGACACTGATGAAAACCTGAATCCTCCCAACAGGAGGCCAAAACAAAAATAAACTCCATAAGGTTACCTAGTTATAAAGCCAACCCAAGTTCCAAAACACCATCTCTCTTAGTAGGCAGACAGAAAACTTATAACAAAAATTAAGATATATAAAATATTGCAAGGAAGATAATACTATAGCATCATATTATTAGTGCTCAATATATAGGTTGAAAATTAAATCCAAAAAATTGTCTCTAAAACCAGACCAGATAAATCTGTTATTTTTTCTGATATATTGTTGTAATACTACAGCATGATTAAATAGATCATGCTGCCCTCTTGTGCTAGACTTGCAAAAATAGCCTTTATTCATGTGAGTGAACAGATGAAGTGGAACATATGAAGCATTCACTATGAAGTGGAAAATGTCCATATTTTTCTCCTAACAGATAACTCGACATGCATGTGGCTCCCATATTGCAATTTGGATGAAGAAGCAGAGGTAAGTTTGAAAAGAAAAGGACAACTTGTACATTCCCAAAAAGAATGTAAATTCTATTAACAAATATAGATAATCCCTGAAACCCAATGATGTGATTCATCACATCACACCAATCATCATTATGAATCCATAATTAAGATTATGTTGGGATCCATACCTAAAACTGACTTTTAAGCATGTAACTTTCAATCTGCTTCTTAGTATAGGACAGAAATATATATATTTTAAAACTTTAGATATTTAAGATCCAGAGTTTATTAGATCTTCAGGAACACAGTTAAAAGTGAGGCAGTAATCACCATGCATCAAGTTGTTTTGCTTTAACTGCCCTGTGTGTCTTTTCTATCCTGTGGTAAGTGGAAACAAAACTACCATAATTTAGGTGTTGTTTCATTCATAGGTAAACTCCCACATTTACCTTCCACTTTTTGTGAGACAGAGTGGATGCATGAAACAATTATCATGAAGCAACTGACACAAGAAAATTGTTCATCTGTCACATTCAAATGTTTCAGAAACTCAGAAAGTGAGATAAAGTTTCACTTAAAGAATGAATCCGAATTTTAATTTTTTACTTGTGTATTATACTAAATAAAGCATGAAATCTGATCACTTAAAACCACCATTCACAAAATAATTTATATTGCTTCTTTTATTTTCTAGAATATCACAATTCTACAAATGCTTCTAGATTCCTTTAATCAATCTCAATTTTGTCGCAAATTCTCGTACACCAAAACTCATTTTCATTCTTCTGGAATTGCCAGAGTACTATTAAGAGATCTCTCAGCAAGTCAGATAGGATCCTGTCTCTCCAACCAAAGCCAACTAGTGAAACACAGAATTTAGAACAGAAATTATTTCCATTGTTCATCATAGTTGACTTGATCTGTGCCCTTGGGAGTTAACAGACATCCTGATTCTCAAAACCTATTTCTCAGTAATTCTCCTTATACACCTGTTTCCCTGACAGGAAATTTCCAGTGTTAGGCACTTTTGAAAAATTAGGCTTAGTGGATTTTAGGAGTCTATTATAAACAGCTCAGCCTTGACATTTAGCATTGTTGCTTATGTTTTGAGAGATCATGTAACATAAGACCATGATGCAGGACAGGGAAGTAAGAAGACTGCTAAGACTGCAGGAACATCAAAATGAATTTCTTAACTTACGTGCAGGTACAGTTTCATCTTTACTAGTGCATAAAATGGTAGTATAAATGTTATATAAAATAGGGACCTACTCAAATTGTGATTTTGTGGAAAGCGCAAAAATTGGTCCATTTCTGTGAAATCCACAGGAAATAAAAACTTACTAAAATGCTGACTCCCCCAGTAGGAGTCAAGAGTCCTCCTCAGCCACACAGTCTCCTGGGGGAAGGTAAGCAGACAAGATGGTTGCTGTTCCTGCTCCTCTCCACCAATCAGCAGCAAGGTGTAGGGCCACAGGATGGACAGCCTTCAGCCAATCAGAAGTGAGAGATGGGGCTACATGATTGACAGCCATCTCCACCAATCAATGGTGGGAGACAGGTCACTGGGGCCCCTCAGCCAGAGTTGTGGGGGGGGCCCACCATGATAAGCCCACAAAAATTGTAGCCAGCTCCCTGATCTGCCCATGAACTGACCAAGTACTTAAGTTGGGTAGACCCCTAATAAGAGAATCACATTTGCAATGATTGTGTGCTACATTTCTTTAAAGGAATTGCTATCAATAAATAGAGATATTTATTAGCTTGGGCAAACCATACTCCAATTCAAAATCTAGTAGTATAGCTCAAACACATCTTTGCTGTGAGGTAACAAACGAAATATACTTATACACTAAAAGAGTGTTGACATTACTATACCTCCCCCTATGTTCTATATACTTCAAATGAGGGGGAAGGTGGGAAGGTAATGCACATATGGCAGAGGCAGCCAAAATATGGCCCAGGGGCTAGATCTGGCCTGCCAGGTGATTTCATCCAGCCCATGGGGAGGACCCCAGAAATTTATTACATCTGGCCAGACCCACAGCTGCCCCTGCTGTATACCACATGGGGCTGAGCCCCACTCACCCACACCAGGACAGTGCACTGTGCTACCACCCTTGACTGAAGGAGGACCGCAGCCCTGGCCCCAGCCAACACACACAGCTTCCAGATGGGGCTGCTGTTGCCACTGCTTTTCTTCCCCAGCCTCCGGCAGCACCTGCTCCTGTTCCTACTGCAGCACTCTGGGAAGCAGGTAGGGAAGCAGTAATGGGAAGGAGGAAAACTGCAGATGGGCAGGAGCACAGGGCCCGCGCCAGGGCTGGGTCTCACAGGGCCAAGGCAGGTCAGTGGGAGCACGGGGCCCAGGTCAGCAGCAGCCGGCTCCCCACAGCTCATGTGCAGCTCCCAGGACTTGGCCGGAGCCTCACACCAGAGGGCTCCACCTGCCACAGGTCATGATTGTCTCAAAGGCCCACTACCTGTTGCTTATGCTGCTGCCATTGGTCACAGGGACTGTGTACCATGGGGGGGGGCATGTGAGGGGGCTCCTATACACACCCATACCCCACAAAACTCCCCCACCAACTCACCCTCCCACCCCACACACAAATACCCCAACTACACCCCACACACAGCTCAAAATAAAATCTTACTCTTGTATACTATAACACAATCACCTCTGCATACACTACACAAACACACAAGTCAGGACAAAATATTTTTTGAAATAAAATTTAAATATTTCAGAGTAGATGTTCAATTTTTAGTATATGATTCCATTTTTTTCGGTTCCAAGATTGCACCCCTACCCCTTCCAAAAGGAGAACTTGGGGTGGGGAAGGGAGGGCCAGCAGCAACAAGGGGAGGGACTTCCAGTGGCCAAGGTCAGGGGTTAGGAGTGGGACTTCCAATCCCAAAATGGCAACCAGGGGGCAGGGCACCTGTCAAGGGGCGAGGCTACCCTTGCAGACCTCAATAGCTCACCAAAACTCATTTAGCAGCCCTCCAGCTTAAATATTGCCTACCCTAACATATGGTGGTCAGTCCTGTCATTGCTCATCACCAATTCTAAACAGGTATTACAGGAACAGAGATCCACTCTCTGGTCACCACCCTATAGCTGAGCTTATATTTTCCTTTCCAACCATTCCTGTGATCTTCAAACCTAAGCTACTGCATACACATAATAATAGCCCACAAACAATACAAGTTTAGGCATGCACAATGGTATGTTTAAAGAAAGGGAACTATGTGCATATATACTATCATGATCTGACTTGAACTGACTCTTTACACAAAACTTTTCTGGAAGGAAAAAGAAATTCTATGAATGTATAAAAATATGTATTCCTGTTAGATTTTTTCATTAGAAAACAACTTTCTGAATTGTAAGAACAAGTCTACTCATTTTTCTTTTTGAGATAATTAAAGGTAGAAAGGCCATCACCCTTCCATTTCCCATAAACCAGTGATGACCTAGTTGGCATTCTATTTCTTCATCCCTCCTCACTACATTTCAATGTCTTATTTCCTTTCCTTCCACTGCCTTAACCACCTATTCTTTTCTTGCTCTCCCTCCTCAAATCTCATTATCTAATTTCACACCAATTGATCAGGTCTACTTGGAATCCAAACCCTTTTCTCTTCATTATTTCAGATGATAACTTTTAACCTGTGTAGTTTGGGTTTTCTATCAACTCTGAGTGAATGAATGAATTGTTCTTTAAAAAAAGCTAAATTACCATTTTTACAATCATGCATTACCATAGCATATTTTAAACCACATTATTAAAGAGATAGATAGAGATACCTACATATCTAACAAGCCTTGGACTTCTCCAATACTTATTAGAACTATTTTCCAAAAAATAAAAAAAAAATACGAACATAACAGGTGCCCCATAAAATGCAAATATATTTGTTGTCCCAGTGCTAGCAAACTCATGCAGCTAAATCATGTAATTAATAGCTCAACTGGTAAGTTAGTATGCAGTACCAATGTAGTAGTTTGTCTGTGAGTGCAAAAGCAGAATTAGGTGAATTAATTTGGATTACCATATATTTGCCTAATTTTTCTTTTACATTACTTATCATAATTGTCAATGTATATTATATGATAATTTTAAAATATTCAGCTTACCAATAGGGTTCCTGTCGAAAAACAAGACTGGAGCTTCCAAAATTGACTGAAACATTTTGTTGTGCAAAATCTGGCCAGCATTAACGAGAATTTGAAAAACCAAAAGACTTCTTATTATGCCAAACAGTATTGTAACCACTGTTAAACCTAAACATGAAAGAAATAATCACATATAATTTTTTTAAAAGAGCTGAAAAGAACAATTTAGTTAAGACAAAGTTATATATATTTTGTTCACTGCTGGGTTCAAAATAATTTGCATAAAGAGAAAGAACTCAAGGTGAAGACAGGATTCCAGATGAATATAACATGATCAGTTACTATAAACTTGCTAATACCTTGAATTACCCTCACAATGTCATTTGAAAGAAAATTTCTATTTTGCTGTTGTTAATGGTAATAAATTATTTTATTAAAACAGAAAAAGTTGTTAGTTAGCCTTGTATACTATCCCTGCATATCTGCTCTTATTCATCAGACACCACACTTAACTGTAACACTGTACATTAGTCCCCAGTTATTTCTCATTCTAAGAATAGGGGAAACCGACTTTGTTCAGATATCAGCATATGGAAAAAATGAGAAACAGCGAGCTTTTAAATGGCATCCACTTGTAAGTTAGGTCAGTCAGATGTACTATACTGTTTGTGGGTGAGTTTCTGCTAGCTTAGGGTTCTATAGTCTTACAATATTTTTTTAATCTTTGTTTTATACAACCAAAAGGATTAGAAAGAAAGTAGTATACAATTTTCAATTACCTGGTACCTGAAACAAAACACTGCACACTCTTGGAAAAGTGGTAAAACATATAGATCATATTATCCCATAAAAATATGTATTTTCACAATTGATTTTCAAGTTTATTTAGACTTGATTCCTATAAAAGAACACTGGATCAACTTATTTTCTGTTCATTAACTCTGTCTTGGAGCTTTCTTAAAATTTCAATATCATAATTTACCTATACTGTTCGGTCACTTTAAACAAAGCTTGTATAAAAATCTGTTTGTTTGTAAAAATAATCTACAGTTGTACAATCATAAAAATGTTGATTTTCTTACCCTTAGCCATACTCTACAGTCCTTTATGGAAGTCTACAGTCCTATATATCACAAAATGACATACCAAATAGAGAAAGAGTGATGTAACCTGGATAGGGACTGTGTTTTAAGTGCATCTAGATTAGATAAAAAGACAGAAGTGTACCAGAATACATTTTGTTTGCTTGTTTCCTTGGTGTCCCTCAGGATCACAATATAAAAGAGTGTTTCCTGTCATAAAAGGGAGTGTAGGGTATTCAAAATGTTGTGGACCAAAATAAACTGAAGCAAGTAATAACTAATTCATATTTAGGGACAACTTCTTTTGGCATGCTTGACTTTACATATTTATTCCCCTTTCTGACTAATTAAAACATATAATCTTTACATTATGGAATGGTATGCAAACTTTAATACTATTGATCAGATCTCTAGAAGATATGTAGATAGATATTTTTGGAAACCCCACTTACTATTTAGATATCTAAAGCCCATTGAAATATATTAAAAAAGTCTTTTTTTCCCCCTACCACTGAAGTACAATAGCAAAGGAACCAAAGATGAATATCCATGATGAGTCTTAAAAAGCCAGCATTTTGTAGAAACAAAAACTGGAATACTGAGTTTCAGGATGAGGATCAATGTCTAATCCCTCTTGCCCATCCATATAATGACTGAAGATTTAGCGGAACATATTAGTATAGACAATAACCACAAGTTTACGGTGACTGACTTTTTGAATACTCAATTCTTAGTTTACCTTCCAAAATCCAGACAGAACAAATTAAGAATCTCCATTCAACCTATTTCTTCTGCTAGATTTTTCTTTTTTTTAATTATTACAATTAATTTAGTCAGGAAACAAGTCTCAGTATGCTAATCTGTTAAGACATTACTGAATCACTGTTGAAATCCTATTTTCGCACACTAGTGCTTACCAGATACTTTCAAAACCTTATACTATAACGTTGCAAATAATTCAAATATATATTTTACCTGCATAAATGCCTAAATACAAGGTTAGATCTAGATGCGTAGTCTCATTTACTCCTCCATTTCCATTTGTGGTGACATTCAGATTTTTTTGCTGATTTGCCCTGTAGAAATATATGCAAAAAAAAGGAATAAACAATATAAAAGAAATATTGCATAAGCAAGGCCTTAACTAAGCTGTGTACCTTTTATTAATATGCAAACAAACAATGTACTGCTTTTTCACATCAACTTGAGATTATGCTATCATGAGTCACACCTGGATGAAGACTTCTGGTCACGCTATATTGTAAGAACTTTACATTGTTTCAATAGGTAAAATAAGTGAAGTTTAGAAGACAGGGATGACTGAATGAGTTTTAAGTTTTCCTTAGAACAGACTTCACACCCTCCCTCCACTCACTACTAGATTTCCGTTGATTGTACAACACTTCTGTGCAAAAGGCAGAACTCACCAGTAGGAAAGCCACCAGTCCTGGAGCACATAAGCAACCTTAAACAAGCAAAGTCAAATTAATATACATACAGTAAAAAGTACTCAAAAGGTAAGCTTCCTGAATTGTTTTTTTGTCCTCTGATAAAATCTCATTAAATAAGCAAACAAAAACAAACCCACAAACAAAAATACACACAACACAGTTCCTTTCTAGAGTACTATACTAGAAGGTGGGCCCTTTCTCATCATCAGTTAATATAATTGTCATCGCATATCTAGAAAAAAAATCAGATGGGAGGCATCCAAGGAAAAGTACCGCCTCTGATTCTCCAAGTGCAAAACACCTTGAAAGAGGTGTAATCATCTGTCTTTAGAAAACAAAAAATAACCCTGCTCTGTGAACTACTTGATGGTGAAAAAAAGGGAAAGCAATACTGTTGACCAAAGTCTCTGGCCACTCTCCAATACATTTTAAATTGAACATCAAATGGTTAGGTTTATCAATTCCTAATTTTCCTCCTACGTCAAACATCAAAGATTAGGTTTATCAATTCCTACATTTTCTCCTGTCCCAAAAGGAATCTTGCTTGGCTCATTTGTTCCCAGCAGAAGAGCCAACCCCTGATGTCACCTGTCTATAAGTGTATTTGTTTTGGAGGGAGATAATTAAATTAGAAACACATAGTCAAAGGATTTCTGCTTCCCTTCTTGCCAAGAGATAAGGATAAACTAATAAACTAAGGACTAGTGCTTATTAATCTTAAATTGTGCCTCTGTTCCCTTAAATTAAAATGGGTACATTACGCTCATGCACGCATGCACACACACACTGCAGATGTACAGTAAATACTGTAGGTCTACCTCAGAAAAATCTGATTATAAATTACCATCTTTCCAAACATAGAAACTTAATTGAAGAAAAGTAGTAACTGGTGCATTTTTTAAAATTATCTTTCCAACCAAGACCAATTATTTCCATGAAACTACTTTAAGCATTCCCATCAGGACAAAGAATTATAGTCATATTCCTTATACTAACGGCCTTACTGATTCTTTTTTTCCCCAAGAAACATTCACAATGGTCCTGCTTGTTTAAAACTTCATGAATTTGCTACAGCCACTTCCTAACACAATATTTTGTTCTACTGTCCCCATCCAGTAGTGTAACTAGGATGTAGCAACAGGGAGCACCAACCATGGATGCCAATTTGGAGGCCGTGCCAGTCTGCACCCCCAGCAGCTGCAGCCAGACAGTGCACAGAATCAACCCCAGGCATGGAACCAGCAAGGCATTATGCAAGAAGCTGGCCTTAAACCTTGCCCCAGCCCTGATCCCAATCCCAATCTCAGTCTCAGCCCTTGTGAGGCAGTATGCAGGGAGCCATCCCTGACAGCAACTGCATCTGCTGCCAGGTAAGACCCTTCCATGATTGTCCACACTTGCACCTTCTTCTCACTCCCACTGCTTTCAAGTACTTGGCACAGCACTCCCTACCACCCTAATCTCTTCCCAGTGTACAAACTTCACTAGTTACACTGTCCCCACCAACTAAATAATCACCTCTACCTCTTTCTATAACCCAGGGGTCAGCAATTTACATACCACAGGCCAGATTTTGCCTGTTGAGCCACTTGATCTGGCTTGCAGACATGGGGCTTCAGCAGTGAGAGAAATGGTGGCAGCCACTGGGTCTTTCCACCTATCTGCCTGCCTCTGACCCAAGTTGAGTCATTCCAGGCCATAGCCTAAGAAGGTTGCTGACCACTGTCATAAATTACTGCCTGGGGCTCGGGAATCTCTTTCCTCTGCAGTGTTAGCATACCAGAGCAGCCTTCCTTTACCATGAAAAGCATTTTCTTCTTAACTGCTACCTCTTAAAATGTGCTGTATGGCTTATTTTTAGATAACTTTGGGTAGCTGTAGTATGCATCTCTGAAAACTGTAATGGGATAAAATTTGTTTGAATAACACAATCAGACAAATTTAACCAGTACAAAATTACTCGAAGCACCGGGTCTTTTGAACAATGGGCTACTAACTAAATGCCCCACTAGGAAACAAAATTTGAACTAATTTAACCACATTCCAATAAACCATAAAAATTGTAAGACAGCATCATAGACCAAAATCCTTTCTGCTGAAACATAAGAACACAGCCTTCAACTGAATGACAAGTATAAAAATGCTACTGCTACCGTAAACACAAAACAAGATGCATTATTTATTATTTGTAACACCAAGAGATGGAATTACCTGTGCCAAAACATTTAAAAACAGTAGTATAAAAATGATAAAATAGTTTGCTCCAGCAGAAAAGTATTTCCTGTAAATTTTAAAGTTTATTTTTCCCTCCAACCGGCTCTCTTCTGGCACTGCAGTCAGCACAGGTTCAGTCTGAACAGAATATAATGAATAGGAAAGCTAAAGTTATATGGATTCATAAAATTCAGTGATACAGCATAGTTAAGAATTACCAAAACACAAAAAAACCAAACCTAAATATGGAGCTAAAATGACTGCACTAAAATATTTTTAGTTTAAAATTGATATTAAAAAGATGAGAAAAAGAAGAAATTCAATTTTACAATATAAGACGCTTTAAAAATTTGACTCCACAAAACACAATCTTGGTGGTTTCAAATGACCATAAGTTAACTGTCTCAGCAGACAAGTAAAAAAATTGTTGCAACTGCCAGTGCTGCAAAAATACTTCGCATCCCAGAACCAAAATGTGCTTTCTCTTTCATATATCATTATCACCAGTGTTAAAGAAGTCCTGGAGACCTCATCCTTGGTTTGGGAAGGTATTGATAAACAGAAAGAAAATATGCTTGAAAATATTTCTCATGAATAGGACTGGTTTTCTGAATCAAGATCTAAAAAGATTTGCGGTACAAGTAGGGTCAGCCGCAGGATTTGGCAAGCAGGGTGTGATATGATAGTATGCACCCCACTTGGGGGTAATCTGCACTCATGATCCCAGTCTCCTTCTTCACAACTCACTGGTGTGAACAGACGCCACTGCAGGAGCCTCTGGGGACTTTTTTTTAAATCAGCAAAACAGGAGTATCCCCACTTTCCCCCTGTACTCACGGCACGTCACCTCCCCTTCTGCCACTCCCCAGACTGCTGCCACTTTCCCTACTTTCCTGGGCCTGGGGAAAGCCTCAAAGCCACTCATGCCCACTCCAGCTGTATTACATGAGAGCTGGGCTCAAAGAGAGCAGCAGGACTGATGGGTGGGAGAATGTGGTCTCCCACCCTGCCCAATCCCCAAGGAGGGGGAATCCCCATCCTCACCCCCTCAGTGCTGCAACTATTGCTGCTCCAAGCTGACCCCAGCCCTCAGTGCAGACTGGCTGTAGTGGGCAGGAGCAGCTTTGAAGCTTACTCAACCCCCAGAACAACAGGGGAAGCAGCAGTGGCAGGCAGGCAAACAGGGAAAAGGTAAGGAAGGGAAAGTGCCTTTGAGCACAGAGGGTAGGAGTTGGATTCTTACCAGCTTTCAGGACTTTTTAAAAAATCTCCAGAGGCTCCCATGCCACTTCCCCCCTACTGAATCCTTCCCAGGGGGCTACAGGGTTGGGAGAGGGGTAAAAGGAGTGCTCAGAGGCAACCTTAATTGTATTATTTTCAAATTGCCGAGTGCCTAATTTTGCAACCTTAGCTTTCATTTAGTTGTCTGTATATCACCCCTTTATGCTTTTGCTTGGTAAGCTGTGGAGCACCAAGAAATAAACTCCTTTTGTGATCTCTTTCTGCGCTCATCTTCATTCATCCCAAAGGCACCTATTTTAATATTACTAAAATTCAAGCACATCAAACCCTTACCACAGCAATAGCATAAGTTGAAAAAAAAATAATATGTGGCCTAATGCTTATAGTGGGTACTCACACACAACTGTTCTACTGCTCCATCTTTCTGCGACTGCACAGAGGAATCCTCTGACCAGACTGAGGACTGTGAAAAAGCACGATTCCTTGATGACTTGAATTTGGGGGTCCCTGGGACTGCCAACTGCTCATCTTCACCATTTTTTTTCAAAAGGGAAGCAAAGTCGATTCCAGATTTCAGAAACTCGGAATAGGTCCCTTTCCCCACCATTCTACCCTAAAATTGAAATATATTTTTTAATGCTGTTCATAGTCAGTGTACACATCCTGAAAAGGGTGCATTTGAATTTTCCCATCTATATATCTATTGCATAAATCTTCTTAACTCCCATGATTTTTGGCCCAGGCACCATTAACAAATAAAAACCTTGAAAGATTCCTAGAAACCCTCATCTCTTATTTATAGTATAGAATAATTAACAGAAAAGAACTTTCTTTAAATTCTTCACTCCTCCCTCCTTAGAATATAAACAGTTAGTAGGACACAGGTGAAGGTCTGGAGCTCCTCAATGCCATGACTTACATCTTTTAGGATTAGAATCTGGTTTACAGCATGGAGGTATTGCAACTGATGAGTCACTAAAACACGGAGCTTTTGGTGCAAGGCTTGACAAATACACCTACAAAAAGATGGAAAGAAATTAAACATACATTAATGTCCATAAGCCTGTTTTGCACATTTCTGTAGCCAGTTATTAAATTTACATTTTCAATTTGGACCAGAGCCAAAAAAGGACTTGAATGGTCTTATGCGTCTCAGTCACACTTGGTGATCTACAAAAAATGCACCTGCTTTGCAATCATTTAAATCCCGGAGCCAATTTAACTCAAGAGGCATCTGCCTTTTTTTTTACCTGAAAGTTTTCTTTCCGCATATCCCCCATACTGCCCGTCTGAGCTACTCAGTCCAAAACTCCCACCTAAATTCCCATTCCTCCACCTGGTTTCCAGGTCTCCTGAATTCACAAAGCATGCTTCGAGCATTGCTCACACACAGAGAGTTTATTTCAGCACAAAAACAATAACCATGGCCATTCTAAAGCACAATGTTGTGATAGGGGACTTGGCTTTTCCTACAGTGGCTAAATATTAGTCCATTAAGTGGGAGACCTGACCCTCCTTAGACTGGAGAGTTTCAAACATACTTCTCCCAGCACTCGGTAGTGAAATCTAAGCGTGGCCTCTCCAACCTGCTGTTAAAGCAGTATCACAGAGAAAAAAAGGAATGCAAAAGTCTTGAGGGTAGGGATGTCAAACATGCAGCCAGTATCCAGCCTGCAAAGGAGGGTCATCCAGCCTTCAGGACTTCTTGTGGACTGGGCAAAACCTCTGTGTGTGTCAGGCCTTGTCACCACATTGGCCTGCAGGGTTAGGGTGGCTCTGGAAGCCAGGGGTTAAAACTGCTGCAACCCACTCACACTTTCCCATGTCCCTTACCTGGTGGTAATTTGAGGGTTTTAGTCACTGTTAGTAAAAATCAGTGGCACGGGGAAAGGGATGTGAGTAACAGTCCTGTTACCCCCCTGGGTTAAAGAACTGTGAGCAGTTTTATCCTTGGGGAAAAGGGAAAGAAGTGGTCTTATATGCAGATTATTTTGTATCTTACAGGAAAATAGCAATTTTAAATTATTTATCATAGTATATTCTTAGGTAACAAGAAAAAACAACAACTTAACTACCTTTTCTACTCTGACAATGTTTATATGCAAATTACCATGTGGCAAAACTGATAAATGGTTGCATCCTGTAGGGCCATAATGAATACCTAATACATTTTGTTTTAACTATAAATATTAAACTGAGATGATAATACATGCTGAAAAACAGTTTCATTTTCAAAACATGAGCAAGATTATTTAAATCAAATATTGACCATACTGAAAACCAAGTTTAACCAAAAGTACACATTTTTCCACAATGCTCTCCTGTTTGACACCTTTTGCCCTGACACTTAATGAAATGACTGAGAAGAGTACCCTAACCCTAACTCAGTTTGTATGCATCAGAGAATATGATCACAGAATCACAGGAAATTAGGGGGGGATGTAGATGAAACTGGGGCCCTAAATTGAAGCAGCGGGTTTTTAAAAATACTGCTTCAATTTATAGCCCTTTAAACTCCCATGTTGTGCACACATCTGAACTTGAGCAGTTGAACGTGAGCAGTTTTATCCTCTTATCCTTTATCCTTTTATCCAGTGGCAGGGAGAGGAGGGTGAGCTGTTGGCAGGCAGAGCGGTCCCTGGGCTGCTGGGGGGGGGCAGGGAGCTGGTGCTCCATGGCAGCAGCAGCCCTCACCCAGGTGGCACCTGCCCGCAGGCACCCAGCTCAGGCAGTCCCGGGGGACACTGCAGCTGTGGAGGGAAGCACCAGGTCCCCGTGCAGCTCAGGCAGGAAGGCAGGTTCCAGAAGGAAAAAAAAAGAACTTGAGCAGAGCCTGCCTTCCTGGGCTCTTGCCAGGCTGCCTGCATGAGCTTCTTGCATGGTGCTTTGCTCCACAGCTGTAGCTGTAGGCACCCCAAGTTATTTAAGGCACATTATGCCACCAAATTTCCTACACTGGCTAGAATTATTGTGCAATATGCCACTGATGCATGCAAATACCACTATTAAAGCAGTGTAAAAGCATTTTCATAGATTTCATAGACATCAGGGCTGGAAGGGACCTCGGAAAATCATCAAGTCCAGCCCCCTGCCCAAAGGGCAGGAAGTCAGCAGGAGTTATAGGATCCCAGCAAGACAGACATCCAAATGTCTTGTGAAGGCGTTTAAAGTAGGTGCTTGAACCACCTCCAGCAGCAGTCTATTCCAGACCTTGGTGGCTTGGACAGTAAAGAAGTTTTTCCTTATGTCCAGCCTGAAACAGTCATGGAGGAGTTTGTGACCATTTGACCATCCCCTGGGGTGCTCTGGTGAACAGACATTCCTGGTAAGCACCCCTTATAAACTTATAGGTGGCCACCACCTCTAAGCCTGCACTTTTCCAGGCTGAAGAGTCCCATGGCTCTCAGCCTCTCATGGTAAGATCTGTTTTCCTGACCTCTGATCATGGACGCAACTCTCCTCTGGATTCTTTCAAGCTTATCCACATCCTTTTGAATTGTGGAGCACAAAACTGGATGCAGTACTCCAGTTGTGGCTTCACCAGGGTCGAGTACAACAGGAAAATGATGTACTGGGATTTGCTTGAGAAGCATCTATGGATGCAAGCCAATGCTTTGCTCACTTTACTAGCCACAGCATCACATTGAAGGCTCATTTTCATCTTGTGGTCAATCATGACCCCCATTTAACCCACTTTAAAGTGTTATGCATACATGCCCTTCATTTTGTCTACACACAGCCTATGGCTGTAAAGGACCTCACAAGGTCATGTAGTCCAAATCCCTGTTCAACTGATTTATAAGACTGTCATCCCAGACAAGTATTTGTCTGACCTGCCCTTGAAAATATCTAGGGATGGAAATTCCGGAACTTTTCTAGGTAGTCTGTTCCAATGCTTGGCCAGCCCTGTAGTCAGAAAGTTACTCTTAATCCCTAACCTAAATTTCCTTTGCTGTGACTTCAGTCCATTGCCCCTAGATCTGTCTTTACAACTACAGATAATTGCCCATCTCCATCACCTCTATAACTGTCCTTCAAGTATTTGAAGACTGTTATCAAATCCCCCTTCAGTCTTCTCTTCTCCAGACTAAATAACCCTAATTATTTTGGCCTTTCCTCATGCTTTTCAGGTTTCTAATTATTTTGGTCACTCTCTGCTGAACTCTTTCTAACCTACCCACAACTTTCTTGATGTGTGGAGTCCCAGACTGAACACAGTACTACTACCAAGCCATCTAAGTAGTTCCTTCCTGGTACGTTTTACTTCAGAAGAATTATATTCCCATTGACAGATCAGAATTCTAAAAAGGGTGTGTGACAGCAGTAACCAGCACTGCAGGGGAGGCTGCACTCACTTGCTCATTGGATCTCCACCCCACCCGGGGCAGGTGGAACATGCCATGGAAGCAGCAACCAGGAAACTTTAAGTTCTTGAAACAAAAATCCCCTCCCCAACTCTTGGCACCTACCCTCATTACCTTCATGCTTAGCAGTATGTCCCTGGTTAACTTAGCAGCAGAAGGGAGCCCCAGAGCCCTCTACTTACACCTCTGGACCCTCCCACTGCTGCTACTGTCCCAGCTGCTCCTGCTCCACTCCAGCAGGGACTGCAGAGAGGTTGTACAAGGAGCCAGGTTTGACTGGGAACAGAGGCAGCAGTAGTACATGGATTTCCCCTCCACATGCCTGCACCCAGGATGGTGGGGAACACCCAGCTGATTGGGCAGAGGAAGAACCCATCCACTGCTGCTGCTGTCCCCAGTTATGTCCAGCTCCCTGTGCAGAATTGGTGGAGCTGGGTAGGAGGGGTTCTGGAGCTATCCATCACTCCAGATCATCCTGAGAGAGTTGTGGGCAGGGAATTAGACAGAAAGGAAAAAGGGCACGCTGCTGAACATGGAAGGGAAGGGAGGGGTGGGTGTAACTAGACATTACAATAGTGTAAGTAGGGGTGGGCAAGAGGGTACACCCTTCCCCCCACACACACTCTTGGAACCACATGCCTCATCCCCCCACTCTCCTCCACGGACTGCCCTGGGCACCGACTCTGCTTGTTACACCACTGGGAGAAAGAAAATTCTTACCTAATTTAAAGATTTTAAAAAAGTCTCTGGCTGCTGCTCCTACAGCAGCATGTTTCAAAAAGGGGAAGGGGAGAGGAGGTATAACCATGCCACTGCACCCCCTTGTGCATCCCCACGTGGGATAAGAACCGTAACTTAATACATAGCTAAAAAAAGAATGTGGCAATATATCATCTTACTTGGCCACCTGCAAGTCTATACTTAGCAGTCTTATAATGAACTGTACACAGATTACACACACATAAAAATGCTCCTGTACCATCATGACCATAGGTGACAGATTTCAAACCAAGGCCTCAAACTCTATGAAGATGATCAGGTTCCCACACAGACCACATCAGGGACAGTCTTATACTGATAAGTATTGGAAACAATATTCCTTAATTTTTAATATTTTAACAAGCAAAATGCATGTTAAAAAGCTTTCCTAGGGAATGAGACATTAAAGGTAAAGTACTTTAAAAGAGCGAAGGAAATGGAAGAGAGCAGCATAGGTGAGAAGACATTAGTAAGAAGCTATTTATAGGGATAAATGTTATTTAAGAAGACTGGAATTCCCCAAACAGAGCCAAGGAATTGTAAATCCATGATAACTAAAAGCAGATGAAAAATCTGTATGCAGTGAGAAGTGAGAGGTATATTAAGTATGCTACATACTTGCTACATATGCATTCCATATGTTACATTCCATCAGCACCAGTTTGTTTGTAATGGATTTATAGCAGTTTTCAATATTTTTTTTTAAGGAGTGTACCCCTTCTGTGTGACGGTGGCCAGATCCGGAGCAGTGAGGAGGCTTGCACGTGGCAATGGTGGCATGGGGTGGTGGATGGCGGTAGCGACCACTGTGTGCAAACTCCACCCCCACCATGTCCAGTGGGGCAGGGGGCACCTGTGCAGCCCTTGCCCCACCCCCAGCCCTGCTCTTGGGAGGTGGTGGCATGGGGTGGTGGGTGATAGCTGCCCACCTGCATTTACCCCCTAGCCCCTTTCCAAATACCCTTGGGAGTACGCATACCCCCAGTTGACAAGTTGGATTTAGAAGGATGCACCCAATAAAGTGCAAAAGACCTCCTGAACACTGCTGATCCCCTTCAACATCCAATGAGCACTGTGGATGTCCAGCAATTTGCACTATTTGTTTCTATCTATAATGTTCCATTTTGGCACCTAAAAACTATCCAATAGCTTGCAGGCTTCAATCCTGTCAAGCGTACTGTAGAAAATGCACTTGCCTCCACAGGGTCTGTACCAGCGTGGGGCCCCAACCACAGTCAAGTGCTAGCTTGGCACCTTAGCACATAATCCTTGTTTGTTCTTCCTTCTAAATCCAGTTCCGTTTTTCCTCCAACAGTAGTGAGGGGAGAGAGAGACAGAGAGAGACAGAGTGTGTGCGTGTGTGTGTGTGTGTGTGTGTGTGTAAGAGAGAGAGAGATTTTGTTTTTAAGTTTTTATCTCCAAGAACCAGCTTTCTTTCATATCTGAATTTTTTCCCTTTTTCTTTAATGACTTTTTTTCCTTTGCATTCTTTTTGACGTCTCTTTTTGGATGATAGTGCACATGATTAACTTTATTACAGCAACCACTTTCTTACAGTGATTTCCACTAAAATCAATAAGAATGTCCACCTGCAATAAAGCAAAATATGAACTGGGATCTCTATTGTTATTATTATTGTATATTTGATTCGTTTCTTCACTCAGGTTTTCTCCTCAATTTCCCCTGGTTTAAGAGATTTGCGATTATTTTTCTACAAAATATTTCTAAAAGTTTCATTGAACTTAGATTCTAAAACCATATCTCTGAACAAGAAACAAAATATTTTGCGAATTAAATGAAAGTACTTAATATATTTCCTAAAGAACTAAATATATTGTACATTGACTGGAAATGCTAAATGCACAAACTTCTTGTATGCTATTTCTGTTTGTATACTTGTTTTGTAACATATGTAGCCACCATTTCATGAGATGCTACATTATGTACTAGTACCTACATCAGTCACAGAATTTCCCTTATGTAGGAGACCAGCATGCAAGAGGTTGGGTCAGTGGCTTTTTACACTACAGATAACTTGCCCTTAAAAGCTCTCTTCAGTTTTGCCTCTTCATTAGAGGATGTAATTTACATTCCATGAACTACTTTAGATATACTCTAGGGAATCCCTAAAAAATAGTGCCTATTTAGATCAGAAAGGTACTAAAAAGACTTTAATGACCACTGCACATTATACATATTGCAAAGCTTTACATTTTGCACTAACTTTAAGAGCCAGGATGAGTGGCAGCTGGAAGGAGATGTTGACGCAAACCTACGGGAAAACCCCAACCGGTGAGACAGAGGGAAACCTCGGGGTCTGACAGGGGCAAGGGAGCCCCACTGAGGGGCAGCAGCCACAAGAAACGCTGTCAGGGAGCAGCAAGACTCTGGGCACCGTGGCTGGGGACAACTCCTCAAGCCCACAGGCATCCCAGACAGCCCTGTAGTGGGCAGAGCACGGGGGATTCCGAGCCCCCAGAAGGGGGAAGTAGATGATGCCAGTTGGAAGGACCAGGTTTAATTTCCCAGGAGAGGGAAAGCCAACCCAGAGACAAGGGGAGGACCCCTGAAGATTGAGGGCCAGGAAGACCCATCCCTTTCAAGGTGGGCAGCATGGGAAGACCTGCAGGGAGCAGCATTTACCCAGGCTGAGGACATAGTAAGTGTGGGATAAAGGGGAGGTTTGGAGCCCCATGGAGACACCCCAGGGCCGAGACCCCTTCAGGTCACCGACAGGGAACTGCCTCCCCAAAAACAACATCAAAGACACGGCAGGTGAGAAGGGGCGACGCCTGGACCATCTAGGTGGCACCGATATTGGAGCTCACCCTGATGTCACTGAAGGGCAAGACACCGACAAAGAGGAGGCCAAAACCTTACCGCACCTACCAGCAACACCACTGCTACCAAATGTAATACTACAGAGAAGATGCTGTTTGATCCAACAACGTTTCTCCAGTGCTTCATGAAGCATACATGTCTGTCCACTTGACTTTTGCAGTGCAACAAATGTAATATCTGTCCATGGACACAGACAGTCTCCCTGGTCCTGGCTGCATATTGGTATCTTAAATACTAAATTCAGGAAGAGAACTCTCATAAGGTGAGCTATATTAAGTATAACTATATCTAAAAACAATGCTATTTTTCTAAATTTCCCCTTGACAAATCAGCAAACGTGAATTCAAATGAAAAGCAAAAAAGACTACCAACATACTTTTCAAACAAGTGCCTGCCAACTTCTGCATCGACTGCACTCAGCGGATCATCCAGAAGGTAGATGTCCGCATCTTGATACACTGCTCTACAATATTTAAAAGAAGTGTCAGTCAAGTTCTTGCCAAACAATTTTTAATTAATTAATTACCTTATATTTCCCAACAGTGGCTATTTATCATAATATCTATTAGCCTGAGGTACCAACAGAATACAAAAATATTTACCTGGCAAGATTTACACGGGCCTTCTGGCCCCCACTCAGTGTAGCTCCACGATCCCCTATAACAGTTAGGTCCCCATCGTCTAATAATTCCATATCCTGTGACAAAGAGTAGGCAATGGTAAAAACAATTTATGAAAAGATATCTACATCTGTATACTAAGTTACTTTATCAAAATACTTCGTTATAGATGAAGTGTTTAATAAAAACAGTTGCGTTCTGTTGAAAAATGTTAATCCTATCTCAATATATTTATGTAAGAAAATAATGTGAACAATGTATCAAGACTGAACCTCCAAGAAAGAGACAGAAGAAATGGGGGAGCAATAGGAAAAAAGAATAAAACATTTTGTAAGCAGTATATTTCTCCTCCAGGTCTGCTGCTGGAAGGAAAGCATGGTTACTTCTGGACATGTAGAAACTTTGCATAGATAAAGACTATGAAGAAATCCCCCTCGCTCTGCCCCTCACTTGGGTCATTCCAGGTGGACCTGTCCCCCTCCCTCTCTTTTTGGTTCAGGATGGTCAATCAGGTCAGTGGTTCCCAACCTTTCTTATACCGCAGCCTGGGGCATACAGAGCTGGCTCACTCCCTCCCAGGGCTGCCCATGCTGCTTTAACCCAGGAAACTCAGCTTTAACCCTGGAAACCACTTACCCAGGAGGACAGACAGGGCACCAAGCAGGGGGCTTGTACCACAACCCAGCAGCCAACCCGCCATGGCCCAGTACCAGGCTGTGGCCCAGTGGTTAGGAACCTCTGAATCAGGTAACCTGGATAGATAAAATCCTGAGGAAACACTATCTTCCTAGCGGCGGGCATTTTGAAAGCAACAAGCAACGTGCCCCTAGGCTGCTGCCTAGGTGATTATCTGTAAACAAAGACCTGGAAACTAGTCAGAAGTTAGGATTTATGTCTAGGCCAGTCACGTTTTAAAAGGATTATGATGTCCAAGACTGTATAAGACTCTGACTGATTGTTTACTCAAAATGTACCTGACTTCCTTGTTTTATCTCCCCTCCTCTCCCCAATCAATAAAGGTATCTGGTTACAGTGTGCCTTGCTGTATTACTGTGGGGGCGGGGGGAAGAGGCAGCCCTTCTTGCTGCCAGATGGGCCAGCGGAGATTGTCTGTTTATGTTCCCTGCCTGAGGTTATCTTGAGATGCTTTGGGCTGAAAGAGGCTTCCAGAAATATTACCTGTGGGCAAAGCAACCCCAAGGTTCGCAGGGTCTGTGTGCCCCTGGCTACACAGTGCCCAGGTGGTAGCAGCGTTACCCCAGGCTTGCGGGTGTTCTCCAGGAAGTGGGACTGCCAGCTGTAGGCTGCCTGTGGAAGACTCCCAAAGTGAGGTTTTTGGGTCTGGCACAGTGAGGCAGGTGGTGCTGTGCAGTAGCACCCCCTACTGTGCCACCACAAAGAGCACCATGCCAATAATTGCTGTGATACTGACTCAGGTCACCACAAG
This sequence comes from Crocodylus porosus, assembly GCF_001723895.1. Classification (NCBI taxonomy): domain Eukaryota; kingdom Metazoa; phylum Chordata; order Crocodylia; family Crocodylidae; genus Crocodylus; species Crocodylus porosus. Next base: position 108,917,100 of record NW_017728906.1, on the reverse strand, counting down.
ATATAAGCCCAGTACAAAGCGGTAAATATTCAATTCAGATTCAGCTGATTCAGAAGGACAGTGATTCAAGTCACTTTCCTGATTCAATTCGGCCAAACTGAATTTGGGGATTTGGCCACCGAATCAGCCAATTTGGTGATTTGGCGATAGACTATAATAGGGAATTACTAAAATACCTATAACTTGGTCATTTTTTTTTGCACATTTCAGTGAAAACAGGAGGCATGGTAGCTGCTTCTGAGAGCATAAAGCCTGCCCAGTTTCAATGAGTTAGGTGCAGAGTTTCTGTGAAAATGCACCTCAAACTGCTATACTAAATTATAGGGTATAGTTGCACACTTCGGAGGGTAGGGAGCAATTGCAGGCAGACCTGGACAGGTTAGAAAAGTGGAAAGTACACAATAGGATGCAGTACAACAAGGACAAGTGCAAAGTGCTGTACCTAGGGTGCAAAGAAATATCCAGCACACCTACTGGCTGGGAAGTGACCCTCTCAGCAGCACAGAAGC
>NW_017728906.1:108898930-108916491 GCF_001723895.1 Crocodylus porosus | reverse complement strand
GCGGAAAAGGATCTCAGAGTCATAGTGGACTTCAAGATGAACATGAGTTGTCAGTGTGACAAAATCATCAGCAAAGCTAACCACACTTTAGCATGCATCAGCAGATGCATGACAAATAGAACCAAGGAGGTGATACTTCCCCTCTATGCGGCATTGGTCAAACCACAGTTGGAGTACTCCGTCCAGTTTGGAGCACTGTACTTCAAGAAAGATGTTGATAGACTCAAGAGGGTCCAGAGAAGGGCCACTTGTATGGTTAGGGGCTTACAGGACAAGCCCTATGAGGAGAAACTGAGGGACCTGGACCTCTTCAGCCTCCACAAGAGACAGCCGCCTACAAATTCCTTAGGGGGACACAGCAAGGGATCAGAGATGCTCTGTTCACCAGGGCACCTCTTGGGGTAATAAGGAACAATGGTGACAAACTGACAGAGAGCAGATTTAGGCTAGATATCAGGAAAAACTTCATCATGATAAGGGTGGCCAAAATTTGGAATGGGCTTCCAAGGGTGGTGATGCTCTTCCCTACCTTGGGGGTCTTTAAGAGAAGGCTGCATAGGCATCTGGCTGGGGTCATCTGACCCCAGCACTCTTTCTTGCCTAGGCAGGGAGTCAGACGCAATGATCTGTTGAGGTCCCTTCTGACCCTAGCATCTATGAAAAAAAAACTGTTAAAAGCAAAACTTGTCACTTGTGTGTGTTAACTGGGTTTCTGGTAGTAGCCATGTTAGTGTAAGAAACAGGCAGATAAGGTTCTTTGAGTAAATGTGATATCTTTTATTAGACCAACTGAATAGTTGGAGAAACAGAGCTTAGCAAGCTTTTGGGTTTAAAACCCCCTTTGTCAGGCTGAGGAAGCATCTGTAGTTGGTGTGTGCACTACTCCTGGATGGAATGACTAGTAAAGAAGCCAGAGGATGGTATGCAGGCAAGAAAGCCAGTCAGTGAAAATGTAAATTGAGGCATCAGGGGGTGAGGGACAGGCTGGAGGGGGAGGAGGGGGAAGTGGGATATAGCAGGTAAAAGTGGAGAGGTACTTGGGAAGTCAGATGTCAGTGTGTGCCATAAATCCAATGTCTATATTGAGTCCATGAGTTTTTGTACCTTGGACGTTGAAGAAGTGAAGTTCATAGGCTCGTCTGTTAAAAGTGTTTTGTAAATTCAATCAAGCACCAAACCTCACTAGCCTCATCACTGGAAGAAAACTTTCTACAGCCCAAAACACACCAAATGCATCCAGACCATGCCATGACAAAAAATGCAAAACCTGCCAACATCTCTAGTTCCCCCACAACAGAACCATCACCATTCCTGGATCTTACAGCTGCACCTCCAGAAGCATTATCTCATCCAGTGTACCAAATGCCCTGATGGAAAATATGCGAGAGACAAAACAACCACTGTGCACCAGAACGAATGCACATCAGACATCTATTAAAGAGAAGAACACCCAACTACCAGTGGGGGCACATTTCTCACAAGAAAACCACTCTCTCTCCAATCTCTCAGTCCTGACCCTCAAAGGGAATTTACAAAATACTTTTCACATACAAGTCTATGAACTTCAGTTCTTCAACCTCCTCAATTCAAAAACTCATGGACTCAATATAGACATTGGATTTATGACACACCATAACCTGCCTGACATCTGACTCCCCAGGTACCTCTCTACTTTTACCTGATACATCCCCCTTCCCCTCTCCCTCCCAGCCTGTCTCTCAACCCCTGATGCCTCAATTTACACTTTAACTGCCTTTCTTGCATGCAGAACAGCCTCTGACTTCTTTACTATTCATTCCACCCAGGAAGAGTACACCAATTGTGTACTTCATCTCAGCCTGATGGAGGGTTTTTAAACACAAAAGCTTGCCAAGATATATTTCTCCAGCTATTCAGTTGGTCTACTAAAAGATATCAGACTGACCCAAAGAACGTTGTCTGCCTTGTGTGTGTGAAGGCAGAGCAGGATGAATGCAGCAGGGCTGGTAGCCTGTAACAGGGTGCCTTCCCAGTGCTGATTAGATCTTGGCCCACCCATCTCTCTGCCCTTCTGTCGCCTCCCATGCCTTGATGGAAAACTGATTCAGATGTTACCCAGGCAAGAATGCTGCCCATTTAGACCCCTGATGTCTAGGGGTGACATCTGTTCTGCAGCTCCAGAACTTCCCTACACTGTGGTTCCATGCCTCACAGATGGCATCCTTCACCCCCTCCAGGTGTAGTCCCCCCCCTGGGATCTTTGGCTCCACCTTAGGCCCTGGCCCCACTTTCAGGCCACTTGGAATCCCAGGTCTCTTGCTCTGGGCATTCCTCGTGGTGGACCCCTGGCCCTTAGACCCCGCCTTTGGGTCCTGGCCCCAGCATGAATCAGTCAAGGGTACCTCAGGTCAGATCTGAGTCACCTGCCTGTTCTCACCCACAAAACTCCACTGCAACCAGTAGGCCTCAGGCCTCTCAAAGATCTAACAGGTCTTGGCTTTCTGCAGCCAGGACTGTGTATGTGTGCGTGTGGTGGCTGGAGGTTATCAGGCACCCCTACCCGCTTTTCACCATGGAGGTTTATGGTCATGACACTTCCTGGGAATGTCATGCCACTGGCAGTCCCACCAGGCCTCCCTACCCTGGCAGGGTACAGTTTTAGGTCATACCCAGGACCTGGGGCCTCTTCCTTCCAACCCATACCTCCGAGTTCATCCTGGCATGGGAGCTTGGCAGGGAGACGTTCTTCCCCTGCTGGCTGGAAAAAGCTAAACTGCCACATCCAGCTCTGAGAGTGGGGCATTAAATGCTTGTGAAAGCAACTAAAGAAAGGAAATAGGCACAGAGTGAGGAGGGTGGCACTCACTCCATCTGCATGTAGAGCATGGGAAACCCCAGCAGCGGGAGGTTCATCTTCAAGAACATCAGCTGCTCCACCAAACCAGGATCCAAGGAGGTGCAGTGGGATGTCACAACATCCTCAGCAATGCTCAACACCCATTCACTAGGAACGCTGGTTGTTGCCAACAAGACAGGTGTTCCCAGGCAACTGTGGCCAGATACTGCCACAGCTGGCTGCAAGTTGTGCAATAGACCAAGGGGTCACATTCCAGTGGCTCCATGTCCTCGGTGAGATAAGTAGCCACCAAGGCCTCCATGCTACCTGCCAGATGATGGGGTCTGGTGCCTCTGGACCCCAACACTGATACCATGCCCTTGGCCCACATTGGCAGTGGCTGTGGTGGAGGAGATCGGCTGGTGCTTGGAGTGCTGGCACAGAACAGTGGATCCCCCTCTTCCACATCCCCCTGCCTCTGCCCTTCTGCCTCCCTAACCCTATTTACCAGCACCTCCTTCCAGTGATCGAGGGTTTTGCTGCTGCAGATGCTCCCCTTCACCCTCTAGTCACACATTAGCCAGCATGTGGACCATACTGGATTGCAATGGCTCCAGCCATTTTTTGATGCTCTTCTTCAGCTGCTTTACCTGTATCTGCACCTTTGGTGAAAATGGCTTGCCTCGGTGTCCTCAAGGAGGACCACCAAGATCTAGGAGATGGTATCCCACACTTCGTTAAGGGGATCGCCAATCCTAATCTCCCCGAACAAGGCCACCTCATGGATGCCCTTCTGTTGCTCGACCAGCCTTTTGAGCATCAGGTATGTGGATTTTGTGCTGCAGAATGCTCAGCTCTGCCTGTTTCTCCCACAGCATTTTGCCTCCCTTAATGCTCCACTGGAATATCCCACCACCCTCCTGCATTTCGACATGAGCTGGCTAGTCATGGCGCCATCACTACCACCACCTGGGAGCCCTGTCCCCTTCCAAAGCATCCCTATGAGGTGGAACTTGTGTGACACACAGTGGACGCCAACAAAATTGGCATCATAGTTTCATAGTTAGTAGGGTGAGAAGGGACCTGAGCAGATCATCAAGTCCAACCCCCTGCCATGGCAAGAAAGAGTACTGGAGTCAAACAACTCCAGCAAGGTGACTGTCTAGCCTTGTCTTAAAAACCCCCAGGGTAGCAGCCAGCACCACTTCACTTAGAAGTTCCAGATCCTAGCCACCCTGAGAAGTAGCGCCTCCTGATGTCTAGTCTGAATTTACCCTCTGCCAGCTTGCGACCATTATTTCTAGTCATTCCTGGTAGTGCTCAGGGGACCAGGGACTCTCCCAATGCCTGCTGGTCCCCTCTGACTAGTTGTAACAGGCCACTAGATCTCCCCTCAGCCTTCTCTTGCAGAGGCTGAACAGGTTCAGGTCCCGTAACCTCTACTCATAGGGCCTGCCCTGCTGTGCCCTGATCATGCAAGTGGCCCTCCTCTGGACCCTCTCCATGTTGTCCTCATCCCTCTTGAAGTGCGGCGCCCAGAACTTGATGCAGTACTCCAGCTGTGGCCTGACCAGTACCGCATACAGGGGGAGTATCACCTCCTTGGACCTCCTTGAGATGCATCTGTGGATGCATGAAAAGGTGCAGTTGGCCTTCCTAACTGCATCCCCACACTGACAGCCCATGTTCATCTTGGCATCAATGATGACTCCAAGATCCTTTTCTGCCTCTGCACTGACGAGAAGGGAGTTCCCCAGCCTGTAGGTATGGTGCTGGTTCTTCCTCCCCAGGTGCATCACCTTGCACTTGTCAGTGTTGAACCCCACCCTATTCTCGTCCGCCCACCCCTGTAACCTGTCTAGGTCCGAATGGAGCCTATTCCTTCCTTCTGGCCTGTACCATGCAGTTCATGACCACCATGATCTCCCTCGCCATGTGGGACCCATCCATCACCTCACTTCAAGAGGAGCCCACCAACGCCTTGACTGATGGCACCAGTGCCCTGTGAGGGAGAGGTAGGCATAATCTCCACCCCGGCTGCTCCAGATGTTCAAGGTGAAGTGCAAGGCTACCTGCCGCCCTGCCTTCCACAGCTCCTCCTTCACGTACTCCCTGCAGGCCTCATACAGGGAGGGCATCACTGTCCTGCTAAAGGTGGTGCATGCAGGCACTTGGTAGGATGAGGCCACATGCAGCATGAACCACCTGAACCCTGGACGCTCAACAAAGGAAAAGGGCTGGCCATCCAGAACAAGCATCTCCCCAATGCTCTGGATGACCTTGCTCGCCTTGGGAATGCACCCCACTTTGTCTCCGCCTTTCCCCCCACTGGTCCAGGGTGGCCTGCCTCTGCGTTGGGGGGATGGGGGCTCTAGAGCTAGAAGGGGACTTCTTTTTGGGCACGGTCCCACTGGTGCCAGGCTGAGGAGGAACAAAAGCAAAGGGATCCTGCCTCCTGAGATGCAGCAGCATTGCAGTGGTGGCAAGTGTTTCACCTCCTTGCCCCAGCTGATTTGCTTTCAGCAGTGCTGGCAGGTAGCATACCTGGGATAATCTGCCACTTCCAAATGATTCCACACTACACTACCCACCCATTTTTGGGTGGGGATACCACCTTATTCCCTCCTCAGCAGGCAGAGGCACAACAATATGAGAAGCTGAGCCACCTGCTCCCACAACCTCCTCCAAGATGCTTTCTGGAGAAGGAAACCTGCCTCTAGGAGAACTCTGAGGGGCATGGGGCACAAACTCAGATTCCCCCTTCTTCCCCAGAATTTCCTTGGCTATGGCACGCAGCTCCCCTGCTTCCAGATCCAGCTCCTCTTCTGCCACTGGAAGGCTCATGCTGGCAACTGAAATAGGACTGGCGACCATCATGCTGCTGCTGGTTGTGGTTACTGGTGGTGCTGCAGGTACAGACACAGCTCCCACCTCCTTGCTCCCACTAGCAGTATTAGACACCTCGCTGACAGGAAAGAGAATGTGTCTATGTTGGGGGGGGAGGGGCGGAACTTGCAGCTCTCCCACGCCTGCCAGAAGACCTGGCACCTGCCTTTCCAGCACACTTCATGATGTTTGGTGTGCTGCAAAATGTGTGTGTGTCTATGTGCAATAAATGTAATATATGTTGTGCTCTCCAGCACAGTGATGACACACTGTCAGGGAAAACAAAGATTTCTTATTTTGCGGGGGCAGGGAGGGGTGGGAAGACAGGATAACAAGAACATAAGAGGATTCTGGGGGAAGAATACCCTGAAAGGAATGGATAGCAATAGGGATGACAGGCAAGGGTAAATAGGAAAGGACTGGATAGAACTTGGTGGCAAGAGACTACCTACTACCAAGTCAGAACCCTTCAGACACTGCTGCTGCAACAGAGAGACAGACAGCTCACAAAGGCACACAGATGAATTCACACAGCCTTACAGGTTGTTTCTACGTCCCTCCCCTATAGCACTGTGATTGGAAGGTAACTCAGAGAAAGATCACAGTCACTGGCCAGCTACAGATGTCAATATCAGAGCAGTTCCCCTGCCTTTCTCAGTTTCTGTTTCCTGCATGTCTGCCTTCCAAATCTTCAAATCTTTTCTGAATTGATTCAGAGGCTCTGATTCAGTTCAGACCTTTTAATGGACCTCTTGATTCAGTTTGGTTTGGAGATTCAGCCACCAAATTGAGCCGAATCTCCTCCAAAACGAATCAGCTACCGAACCTTTGCACAGCCCTATAAGACTTACTCATAGTTATCAAATCTAAAACAATGAGTCCACCTAGCAGATTCTTGCTTCTAATAGCTTGATTTTTTTAAACATGAATTATTCCACTATTTCAACTATTTCCAGTATTTTGTGCAAAGCAGACTACTTTCTGTCAATGTCCTTAACAATTACTGTAATGTTATTCTACAAATTTTCTAGACCTACTGTTATACAGTGTACTAAGTAATATGGCTTTAATTTATTATTTTAATTATTGTAGGGTCTAGAATACCCACTAATGTAAAAGAACCTCATTGCTGCCCCATGCAGGGGGATCTCAACACTCTCACCCTGGTGCTGTAGCAGGCAGGACAACTGTACACCTCCCAGCACAGGACATTGGCCAAGCTGCCACAGCACTTCACAGTTAAACCCACATAACTGCCAGCACAGCAGAAGAAGCAGAGCTCAGCCACTGCCAAGTTTAGGGGGAATACTGCCAGGCAGCAGGTAGGTGGACAGCCTCACACAAGCTTCACCAACTACCACAGCCCAGGGCTACCTTTTGCTTTTTCACAAGCACTCGCTGAGCAAGGAACATTTTAGAGGAGGTTCAGCCCCCATCCCAGAACATATCCACAAGCCCTCTTCTAATGGCTAAAGACCAAATGTAGGTATATGCCCCAAAGTTTTTCAAAGAGTTCATGGGGGGCTCAGCTCCTCAAGAAGCAGAAAAGCTCTATCTCCTGTCACTGGGGGACAGGCAAGGCAGCTCTCCCACTGAGACTTATTCAAGTTTTGCACTAACTCATCCTGCTAGAGGATTCTTACAACTAAGCCATACCTGCCATGCTCCTGCCCCCTGACGTGCCAAAGCCCTGTGCCTCCCATGCCTGTCTTCCTCCTGGCATCCAAGGTAGTCCATCTAGCTACTTCCATCTAGCCATCCAAGGTAGTCCTGGACACTCCTTTAGCCCCACAGAGCACCCAGCCACACTGACTCCAGGAGACTGGGTCACTCTTGGATCTGGGTGACAAAGCCCAAAAAGATCTGCTACAGTTGTGGCTCACACAAGGGAAATTACATAAGGCCACCCAGAGCTCAGCAGATCAGCCACTCCACAGGTGAGTCCTGGGGGTTGGAGGTGGATACTACACCTTAGGGGGGCAGGGGAGGACACACTAAGAGAGAAATGCCTCACCAGTCTGCCTTGCTACCATCACAAGCTTACACAGCCAGCTAATAAACATAACCTCAGGTCAACAGCAATCCCAATCACATAAGCCCTCAAAGGTCAGGCAAGGCTGGTACAAACAGGACTGTGACAGCTTGCTGCTGCACTACAGGCCCTGCACAACTGCTTTTTGCTGCCATGAGCTACAGACAGCCTCATGGCCAGGGCTCTCTGGGCCTGAAGCCACATCCAAATGGTCAAGACCACGGGGTACAAGAGCATGTCATTTGATCTTCAGCCACCCTCACCCACTCCTTCCACAAAAGTTCTACCCTCTTCCCTATCCCAGTGACCAGGCATCCACTGCCATCCCAAGAGCTAGGGACAGACATTACACATAAACCACTTTAAGTGATCAGGAACTGATTTAAACCTGTTATAGAACAAATGTTCAGTGCACATAACCAGTTTGAAAATGGCTGAAACTGGTCTGCGATAAACTTAGTTGAATGTAGTATCAGACTTAACTAATTTGAGTCAAACTGGTTTATGCAATCTGTTCTAGACCTCCTGTTTAACTTAAACCAGAGTCCCCCAGCATCCCAGATGCTTTGCAGCCCTGGGCTGTGTTCTCTGCGCCAAAGCAAGGCTCCACCCCTCTGCTCCCTGGCTGGAGCTCTGGCAGAGACCACAGGCACAGCATGGTCTGCCTGGCTTCCCCCTCCCCCCCCATCTCCATACCACTCACTGCTCATCCACAGCACTGATCATAGCTAGCAGGTGGTATACTAGCTAATGCTGAGAGATGTCTGTGTAAAGCAGGCAGGACAAAGGCAGACAGAACAGTGTCCACTTAGGGCTTTTTGGAGCTAATCAACAGGTTAGCTGGTAATGTCCCTCCATTCCTTCCTTGGAAAAAGCTGTTTAGGAGCTTGAACTAATGAGAGAGACTTTTGTTTTCTTGATGGGATGCTAAATGCTCTGTTATCAACTCCCTGTGTAAGTCTGCTGTTTAACCAAATGCTGTGCAATTCCCTGATAGTTTCCCCGCTGGTCAGGAGCACCGAGGGAGGGAACCCCTCCCTAATCAGTGTATCCTGCTAGGGCCTGGCCATGCCCCCCATCAGCTCAGCAAGGAAAGGAAAGGAAAGGGAGGGTTGCTGTAGCACCCTCCTGGTTTCTAGTCTAAGCCACAGCAGGCATGTGCCTGCATTTCTTCAGTCCAGAGGCGATGTCTGTACAGTTACAAAGTGGTTCAGTCTAGCCAGGTTAGACTAACCAGCAAAAATTGAATCAAGTCAGGCTCAAGCTTTTTGAATGTCTGTCCCTAGCCAAGGGGTCCCCAGCCTGTTTAAGTGCACCCATTCTCAGTCCTTGGTTGGCTATCCCAACCATACCTAAACTGTTTCCGTATCCCCCTAAGGACTTATCTACTCTCACCCCTGACCCATACAGCTATCCTGCTTGCTCTGCAACCATCTGCCTGCTCTGCCTAGGATTCCTCTCAGTTGCATCTGTCATACTACCTGGCTCTGCTCTGTCTGCATGTCATACTTCCCACAGGGCCCTTTATATACGTGCGAATTGGCTGCAAAGGGATGCAGCAAATATACCTCCTGGAAGCAGCAAAACCCTGCTAGGCATTGTTTTGGCATAACAATGGTTTTCAGCCAGTGTACAGCCCAGGCAGACTGTGCATAGGCAAAAGAGACTTTCTCCAGGGTGTAAGTGACCACTGTTGCCTCCAAAGATCACAGGACACTATACAAAGCAAGCTCAGTGGCCATGCAGACAAGTTACTGGGTAAACTGTATCCACACAGTGCACTTAAACCCTCAAAGCATGACTGAAATATGGGAAAATACCACTGAGATGGGCAGGTATGCAAGAGGCAATTAAGTGGCATTTCATCCCTCAACTTGACAAAACAGGATTCTCCCCTAGTGCTTTCCAAATTTGTCTTAGCTTCCCAAAAACAGATATCCCTCTAGCGAGCTTATTTCAAATTACAGACATTTGTTCTATACCCGAGTCAAAAAACAAGTGCTGCATAATATTAAATGCAATTCATTCATCTCATTATTAAAAACCCATTCAATATACTACAGTAAATGCCAATACTTATAGCAACATTAGGGTGAAAATAAGCAGGGCTCTTGCTAAAATTAAATCAGAATGCAAAGGAAAACAACTTACTTTTTTGAGAGCACAAACTTTTAGAACTTTTTCATATTTTTCTTTTACATATTCTTTGTCAAATAGAATGTTACTCCGCACTGTGCCAGAAAAAACCCAGGGCTGCTGAGAAACATAGGCAATTCTTCCTCTAACATTTATTAAACCTTCATCTTTAGGCACTTCACCAAGTACAGCACTTAGTAGAGAAGACTGAAAGATATTTTTTAAAGAGTTAAAACCATTTCTTATGAAGGCAGTAGACAAAATTCAGAAAGACTCCTCATGCACTATTTGTGTGTTCAGAAAATAAATTCTGCACTTTATGCAAAAAAGTCTTGATAAAAAATTTCAAAGGCATCCAAACTTCTATAAACGGGACTTAGGTTTCAAAGTCCACCAAGTATTGTTGAACTTTTGTCCTTTACCTGAATTACTGATTGCATTTAAGAATATAATTTTGACAATTTACTAAAAAAAATTTTATTGTACTAAAAGTGTCACTTAAATTAGCGCATACCAGGCCAAATTTAATAATGCAATGAATTTAAAATTTTTAAAATTTAACTTGTTTATTCAAATAAGTACAAATTCAATATAATACATTTCAAATACATCCAGAAAGTAGAATATCTGGGAATGTACATTTCAAACTTTATTCCTCACTGTAAGCAGACTTTGCAAGCTGGTATGCACATATAACTTCTAACACCACAAAACATAAGAACTGTGTTTGTGTATTTTCAAGTTCATAAGTCTACAATGTATACAGTCAATATAACTGTAAAGCAACAATGCAAAACACAGCAATGCATTAAGACTTACTTTCCCAGCTCCTACAGGGCCAATCACAGCCAGTAATTCTCCTGGTCTGACAGTAAATGAAAGCTGTGCAAGTGTTGGGACTCCCGCGCTCTAAAAGTTTGTTAAAGAGAAAAAACCCACTTTTTAATTGTCTGGAAAACACATATACTCTTTAATACAATGAATGATGCATATAAATTAGGAAATACATCTCAACTTAAAAAGATTATTTAAAATTCCTTAAGTTTTATCTATTTCTAGTCTATATCTACTTTACCTTATATCGTTTATACATAAGGATCTCTGGACATGCTTTGAATCTCTGCACCCAAACTATAACTGTAATATTGCCTGTTTTACTAGAAATGGAAAGCATACCTTAACCTATAAGTTTTTCTAAACAATAAATTCTAAAAACCTGATGCAGCTACTATTGATGTCAGTGGCTTTTGAATCAAGGCATGCCTCTAATCTGTACTTCCACAGCACTACGTACATCAAATAATAATTTAATTACAACAATTCAAATAATAAGAAGTATAAATAAAAATAGATGGTGTTACAATAGTGAGAAAAGACAAACTACATTCAGCCAGTGTAAGAGAAGTGGAGTGAAATAAGAGGTCAGCACTTTCAGTATAGAAGGTGATTATGCCCAAAATCTAACATTACTACCCCCAGTCCCAATCATTAGCCACTTCTGAAAATGTAAATCAAATAAAATCAGTTTAGTTTCTTTGCAAATATTTACAGGGGCCAAATCATTCCATTTTTGTTTTTTAAGAATGTAACGTGGAAGCCAATCCTGTCTCTCAAAGTTCACATAAGGATAGTAGATCTCTACATTATTTCCAGATCAAGATAGTATCCAAAAAGCAAAATACATTCCTTGCTGATCTTGAACTCTCTTGGTGTGCAGAATTAAAAAAAAAACATTTTTAGTTGTATTATCCTCCACTAGGTGGCAGCAATGGGACATTTTTGACAGTATGTTACATGTTGATTTCTCAAGCAGACAAACATTATCAGCTGATAATGATTTCACTGTAGTTACCCCAATCTGGGCCAGATCTCTAGCTAACATATATGTTTATTTTAAAGAGGAAAATGTGGGCATTGACTTGCAGATGTGGGCATTGGTCCTTATGCCTCAGCTGACCTGCTGCTGCACTTTGACATTGCCTCAAATGGCCCCAAGGTCCTCAGTTTTTCCTGCCATCCAGTTGAGAGTGCCAGGATCAGGGAGGTTGCCATGTCCATAGGCTGCCACTGCCAGGGACTGCAGGTATGTGCACCGTGAGGTTCCAAGAGCAAAGTCAAGGGTTTGCTGAAGTGCCAGAACTGGCACATGCCCATGCCGCAGGAACACAATGCCTAGTGGCCAGGAGCAGGCAGCAGAGCCCTATGGCTCAGACCAGGGCTGTGCAGCACTGCTGATGCCCAGATAGGCCCACCAAAGAAACTCACAGTGGCCAGGAGCAGGCAACAGCTGGCCTCAAGCCCCAGAGAGCAGGATAAATGCCAGACAGGGGCTGCTGAGGAGCCACTCCTTACCCCATGGCTGAAGGGGATCTCAGCCATGGTGTTCTGTCCCTGGCTGGAGTTTGGGGCCCAGCGGATTGGCTGACCAGGAACAAATCTGCTCCTGGTTAACATCTACACGTATCCATGGACACTTCTCCATGTGCTTCAGGGGTGGGGAGGGGCGTGCTTTAATTAGCGTAGCTCTAATTAAAGTGCCACAGCGTCTCGTGTATCAGTGTCCCTGTGCGGCAAAGGCACTTGAACTAAAGCTCATTAAAGCCATTTTGAAGGAAGGGGATGCTGACACAAAATGCAGAGGCTGGCTGGAGGACACTAATTAGCACACTCCAACAGACTCAATTAATCGAGCCTGCTCTGGCATACTATAATTTACAGCATGTCAGAGCAGCCTCCCAGCACATCTACAAGCACCCTGTATTTTTTGGTAATAGAGAAAAGCGGGTTAGACTAATCTTACACGCATTAACCTGCTGCATTTGGTGCACATTACATTAATCTAATGAGCATTAAAGCATGTCATGTAGACGCACCCTCTGTGTCCTAAGAAAATGCTGACACAAACCAATGTAGATGGAATTGTGAAGTCTAAGTGTTCTGGCAACATTTATATAGCCTTTCATATACATGAAGAATTTTTAAATGTTTAAATAATATTTGTTGAATGCAGACATCCTCTACAGACTCAAGTTATATTTCAGTTGTGCAACTTTACTTTTATTCGAATTGTTTTAATACATTTTTGATTTATCTTTCATGTATTTTCTTCCTTTTTTCTTCAAAAGCAATTTTGAGCTTACAATGGTCTGAGTACATTTTAAAAGAGTAATCTATAACTGAGCAGTATAGCTACTATCATAATTTAAAGAAAAAAAAAGAAAAGATAATCCTTTCCCATTAGCTGCTGTGAACTTCCAGTCTCAACACTGATATATGCAAGAGCACTGAGCTGCCTCCAGACTAAAAAGATGATCCACAGCTAGTCATTTCATTAAAATGCACAAAAAAGTAAAACCTGAAAACATGCTATAATCAGTTCACTATAGTCCATACTGCAAAATGTTATATTTTTGATGAGCAACAAATCATATCTGAGCTACAAGAGAAATGCTATTCAATCATGAGAAAAAGTAACTAGAAATAAAAGAAGCATTTTAGTTAACCACTTTTAAAATACAGCTGTGTCTTAAAGTTATGATTCAGTTAAATTCATAGCATTTTAATAACTGCCATATAATTTTGGCTTTACCTACTGAAAAGTTTATATATACAGGCAGTTCTCAACTTCCAGTGGCTCAACTAGTGGTGATCCACACTTGCAGTGCTCCACATTTTACATGTTATTACTTACAGCAGTGATCCTTGAACTTCCAGCATTGCATGTCATCCAGCCCACAGCCCGCAACCTGCTCTGGGACTCATAGCTGTGGTACCTAGGTGAGCCCCACACTGCCGAGGTCACCTTCACCTGCCCCAGGATCTGTGCCCAGCCGAGCAGGGGCCCGTGTGGCTGTGAAGCCACCTGGGGCCAGGGCCGGGGCCAAGCCACAGCGGGGCGCAGCACCCCTAGGACTGGTGCCCACCTGTGCCCGGCTGCGGAGCCGCAGCAACCTGTGGGTGGGCAGCAGCTTCATGAGGCCCAGCCCTGGGGGTCCCTGGACACCGCTGCCTGGTGGGGGTGGCTGTGGCGGAAAGAAAGTGGTGGCGGCAAGTGCCCTCAAACTTCCTGCCCCCTCTGTGCTGCTCCCCAGGAAGGTGGGGCACTGCAGCAGGATGCCCCTGTCTAGCTGGGGACACATGGCGCTCCCATGAGCACAGAGTGAGGCAAGAGCACCAACCTGTCTTGGGGCCTGGATGGGGGAGGTGCCTCACCTCCTGGCAGGGCGGCAGCATGTGGGGCTCCTAGGCAGAGCTCCAAGCTCCATGGAGAAAGGCTTCCTCCCTTCTGCTCATCAGTGTAAGTCAGGCAGCAAGTGCCTCATGTGGGGCGGGGCCTAGAAATAGCTGTTGCTGCATCTGGCAGTCGGGTGCTCCAGCCAACACTGCCTCATGCACTACCCTGGCCCCAGCTGCTCTGCTACTCCTCCACTGCACTAGGGCCATGCTGGTTCCTACACTGGCTCCATCCCCATTGACATCCTGCCTTAGCTTGCTCTCCTCTACTTGCTCACCATTCCTGTCAACACAGGGTTATGGGGGGCTATAGCAGTTGCTGTCTCTTGGCTTTTCATCCCAGTGTGAGTAATTATTTATACAGTCAGAATCAACATGGTCTATAGTAAAATTGAACAGTTGATTAAATAAAATTAAATAGTTGATTTAAATATGGTGTTTATGGTCATTTCTATAAAAAGTTGGGCATCAGGCCCTTGCTCAGGAACATAACCCCCTATTATAATATTATTTCTATGGGAAAATCAGATTCGACTTACAGCGCCCTTTCCAGGAACGTAACCCACTGTAAATGCAAGGACTGCCTGTACACGAGAACTAATACAAATGCTTCCACAAAGAATTATTTAGATGAAGAATACTTGTAGCACCAAGTACAATATAGATTTATATACACAGATACTTAAATGGAGTTTTGTGGAGAGAAAATTACCTTATCCCAATAACAAGTCAAGTCTTGAACATGAAGCAAAATATTCCCATTGTTACTCTGCAGCTGTGACCTTAAAGTTGAAATCTCATCAAGGACCAGAAAGTTCTGTAGTAAAAGAAAACACAAGGGAAGGAAAGGAAAGGAAAGGAAAGGAAAAATGGATGGTTTCTGAGCATAGGGTATACAAATCCATGTTATCTGTGAGAAAAATACTCCAACCTCAATATCATGTTACTGAAACCAAGTCCAAGGATTTCATATTAAATTAACTGCATCTGTACCTATTTTACTTACAGGTTCATCCATAAGTGCATTTTTCATAGTTTGGGGGGAAAAAACACACTTGTTTTGTTTCTGGATTTCTCTCTCATGAAAAAGTCTGTATCACAATAAACCCTCACCTTCCATGCAAAAAGGAGGCTCTTCCACAACTGTAACATCTTCACCTTGCACTCTCCTCTACATTGGGTGTACCATCATTTAATCAAATAAAATAGCATATTTTTCTTGGAGGTTTTTTGTTTTTTTCTATTTGGTTTATTAATGAATTCAACTTATCAAATTTTATAATAAATTTAACATTTAAAGATATATCCAATCCCCTAAAACATACAAAGAGACAGATATGTATCTTCTATCTACATTAAACTAAGTCACTGTTCACAAGTCTTCTGTTGTTTTTTCTTCTTCCTTCGGGCCTTGACAGTTTAATATTCTGATGCATCTTTGATCTAGTCAAAAACAGGACAGGAGTGAAGACGAACAGATCACTTCCACTCAGCTCAACTCTTGTTCTAGTCTTTGCTAATGCACCTTCTTAGCCATCTACATTTCAACATGCTTGGCACTAGAGTTCAGGGCAGAGAAAATAAGGCTTCAAACAGTACTGTCCAGAGCCAAAAAACATGCAAGGCTGGCAGGGGAAACCAACACGCCCAGGACTAGTCCTATCCACTATCTAAGTCCAGCAGTCCCTCTAGCTTGAGGCCAAACTTGCTAACTCTACCTTCCAAATTCAAGTTAATTCACATTCCTCCAGCATCCCAGGATGCTCTGCATCTCCCCCACAACCACTCCCCTCACAGGGCAGATGGGCTAGCCTTGGCCCAAACTGTCTGCTCCAGCAGAGCAGGGAGGTGTACTGTAGTGCTCCTCACCCCCACCCCTCCCGGCTTCTGCCTGGGCCACTGCAGGCATGTGGCTGCATTCCGAGAATCAAAAGTGTATGTCTGTGTGGCAGGAGTATCGCTACTGGAGCCCTTCTAGTGATGACTCCGCCCTCCTGTTATGGGCCAACTGCCTGCTTACTCGCCTGCCATGCCTTGATCTTAATTGATTAATTGGTTGATGTAATTAGCAGGAGGCAGCCCCACTTTATGCACCCCGGTGCCAGGGGGCGCTATCTGCGGCTCCTTTTCCTCCCCTACACAGCAGCCCAAGCCTCGTAGATGGTACTGACGTGGTTTTGACTTGGGCCCTGTTGCAACTTGGCCCTCTCCTTTACCCCCTTGGGGCTACTCGCTGCCCCCTTGCTCTGGGGCTTCCCACTGCCCCCTTGCTCTGGGGCCTCTCGCTCCTTGTGGCCCTCTCTCTGGGCTCCTCACTGCCCACTTTGCTCTGGGACTTCTCACTGCCCCCTCGCTCTGGGGCTGGGGTCAATGCACCCCAAATACTACGCCCTCTCTGGCGCCAAGGTCCCCATGCTCCCATGGAGCCACTATGAGGCCTCCTCCAACCCCTAATAGCTTCACCTGGTCCTCTGGTTGAAAGAGCAAACCAAAAAACACAGAGCCCCTGGGCTATAACATAAAAAGCTCAGCCATCCGGCCAAACAATGTTCTATCCCTACCAGGAAAACACTCCAACCCCAGCAGCGACCAGGGGATGCTCACACAGTCAGAGTCCTCCCCTCCATCTGTACTAGCTGAGCTCCTCCTCCCCCTCTGTCACCAGAGGGGAACTGTCCTCCTGGCCTCCTGCCTGAGCTTAAAGGGGCCAGGCCCTGCCCCTTTCTGTCAGCTGGCTCCCCAGCGGTTGTCCTGGCAACCAGCACCTGTTACCCTGGCTGCCCTGGTAACTGACAGCTGGGCCTCCCCCTTCTTGCCACTAGGGGTCTCTCCCAAGCTGTTTTCTGCTCTCAGGCACAGGGCACCTGAGTGCTCTGCAACAGTCTGTCTACTTACTTATCAATTCAATCTATGCAGCTTAAACTAACCTGCAAAAATTAAATCAATTCAGCCTCGGGCTTTTTAACCGTCTGTTCTGAGCCTACTTGTGCTAGTTCTAATATGTTTCTTAATCTATATGCATAAACTATCACCTACTTAAATTATAAAAATGTATGTATGCACAACAACACATGGGAGCTTCTACTGTAATCAGCTAACATGGCAATCAAGTATCTATATATAAATCATTTTCTTCTCTTAGAAGAAATAGATTGTTACTTTTGGACGTTCATACATGCCACAGGGGTTTACTTTGATATAATCCTTCCTAAATTATACTGCCTTGGATGCAGGGGTAGCAGTGGACATAGTCTTCCTGAACTTTTGGAAGGCCTTCGACACTGTCTCTCACCCCAGTCTCATTAAGGAACTGGAGGACTGTGGTGTCAATACCTACACAGTCAAATGGGTCGCTAACTGGCTGGAGAGTCACACCCAGGAAGTGGTAGTGGACGGGTCATTTTTGACCTAGAGGGATGTGGGCAGTGGGGTTCCACAGGGCTCGGTCCTTGGGCCCAC
>NW_017728906.1:108851636-108898586 GCF_001723895.1 Crocodylus porosus | reverse complement strand
TAGTCAGAGGGGACCAACAGGCACTGGGGGAGTTGCTGTTCCCCCAAGCACTACCAGGAGTGACTAGGAATAACCATCACAAGCGGGCAGATGGTAGATTCAGACCAGACATCAGGAGGCGCTACTTCACGGTCAGGGTGGCTAGGATCTGGAACCAACTTCCAAGAGAAGTGTTGCTGGCTCCTACCCTTGGGTCTTTAAGAGGAAGCTAGATGAACCCCTTGCTGGGGTTGTTTGACTCCAGTATTCTTTCCTGCCATGGCAGGGGGTCAGACTCGATCTGCTCAGGTCCCTTCCAACCCTACAAACTATGAAACTATAAACTGAAGCGCTGGGTCTTTAAAAACACCACTTCAATTTAGGGTGAAGTAAATCCTCATGGGTGTACACAAGGGTCAGGCCTGACCCTTACCTGCCTCTCTGGCAGCAGGGAGGGGAGGGCAAGCTGCTGGCAGACCAAGTGGTCCCTGGGGTGAGGGGAGAGGGGGAGCTGGTGCTTCCCTTCGTGGCAGCTGCGGCACCCCCCGACAGCACCCACCCACCAGCATCCAGCCTGAGCAGTCCCAGAGGACACCGCAGCTGCGAAGGAAAGCACCAGGCTCCCATGCAGCTCAGGGAGGCCGGCTTTGGGGGGAAGGAGGGAGGGAAAAAAGATCAGGCTCACCGCTTTTTTCTCCCCTTCAGTAAAGCCTGCTTGCACAGGCTGCCTCCAGGCTGCCTGCACAGGTTACCTGCTCAGCCCCTGAGATGCACAAGGCCTGGTGCTTCCCTCGATGCCAAACTGAACCAGATAAATAAAAGGCAGAGATATTCTATTTTGCTTTGTCCCCAAGTCATTTAACGTGCATTACACAGCTGACATGTGCAAACAGCCTGCCATTAAAGCGTATTACAACACCAACACGTGCAAACAGCAGCACCATTAAAGCGGTGCAAAAGGGCATTAAGCCATTTTAAAGGCCAATTTTGTGGCATGTGCAAATGGCCTTTGTCTTGTGTTTGCACCCTAAGTTGTTGACAAAACTACTACAAGGTAATTAATCCCAGCTGCTTTCCATGATTGCCATGGCAATACAAAGTATATGGAGTACACAACTCTACTTCGCCACATTCCTTTGCACACAATCAAATTCTTCTTTGTTCCATATCTTCCATGCACTGGTTTTTTTTCCCAGGTGGTACCATATATAAAGGTATTCCATTCTGGACATCAGCTACATTACAGAATTTCAAACCACATTAAGAAATCACTTTTGTTGGAAAACCTAAAGTATATGATGGAAAGTAAAGTAGTAAATATTTCCATAACAAATTAAATCTAAAGACTGTACCTTGATTCGCCGTATGCTAACCACTGCTTCAGATGCTCTCTCAATAGCCGCAGGGAAGAAGAGAGTTACTGTCAGTCTTACTGCACCATACAGTGACACCGCAACAAACACCCGACTTGCAGAGATAACATTGCCAAGTAGAACATATGTCATGAAAGTCATAAAAACTGTTATTTTGCTTGCAACAAAGAAAGATGCCAAGTTCAGTCCTCGAAGGTAGGAGCTTTTAAGAACCATGGAAATTTCCTTCCTAAAAATGCAAAACAAAATTCACCAGATTCAAAACCATTGGTATACTACATCATTCATAAGGCTCCTTTCTCATGACTACTGGTTTCAACAACACAAAACACCTCAGTATCAGTAGCAGCATTTTATTATTACGTACTAGAATTTGTTTTAAATCCTTTGTGATGCAGGTAAAAAATGGACAAGCACTGACTGAAAGAAAACGTTGCGCATGGGAAATATAACAAGAACAGAGACTTTCAGACAAAGATGAGAATAATAGTTAAATACAAGATTCTTTAGTTTGAGCTATAGCAGGGTAATGCACCTGGCAGCTCACAGAACCACAGGGGAAGCAAATCATCCACATGCTTGTGGCACCAGGGGGAGAGGCTCACATGGCAGCAACGGTGGGGGGGTTTATGGTACTCGCATGGTAGGAGAGTTGCAAGCAATAAGAGGCCTGGGCCCATAACTTGTGTAGCATGTAGCCTCTGGCCACTCTGAAGTTGGGAAGCTCTGAGCTATAGAAAAGTAAAGTGCCAAATCAAAGACTATTTTATTAAAAGGTAACATAAAATTAAGTATTATCATTTAAGCATCACTATGAACTGTTCTATTTGCCAACAATTTTAATAAATTCTTCACTTGTTCTTAGTTTTTTTTTTGTGGGTTTTCTTCCAGGAGTAAAGACAAATATATTCAGTTACACAGTCTGAATATCCAGAGATACTGTCTCTCACCATTTGCAATATCAAGTAAAGTTAATCATATAATGCCTATTAAGAAACAAAAAAGTTTAAAAATGATGCAGCCTTGAGCTCATCAGTGCTCTCACCTATGAAGATAAGCTCACCTATGAAGTGCTGGTTCAAAATAACCATGTAGTTGGTTAACTGTCTAATCAGTTGCTAGCTAAATCATAGCACCTTCAATATTCCCTATTTTTATTCTAGATTTTCCATCTCTATAGGCTTAGACCCCTTTTTCTAGCTTTTCCCTCTAAGAGATGTAGTTTCCCCTACTGGCAGGCTGGTTCTGTGACCTCTATACCAGTTATTTTGCCAGCCACTATGCCACCTAACTGGAATTTGGTAGGCAGATTTAGCCTGTTCAGCTAATGTGCCTCCCTGTAATGACTTGAAGGTTTTTGGAACAAATACTTTTTCAAACTTGAAAGCTCTAAAAGTTTAACTTTAATTGCCAATTGTAAGATTAGTCACCCAGTCTGATCCTAGCTACTCTACCAGAGCTCACAATATGGGATATGAATACCAACAATTATTCAGGCAGTATAAACAATTAGTGTATGACAAGGGTGATAGTTACTTTGTTCTGCATTTTCTAATTCCAGCAAGATTCTGCTTAAATTTATTCATACCTATTGCTATTTCTTCCAGTTTATTTTCTACTAATTAGTGAAATTCTAATCAGATTGCTTTCCTTTGGAACCTCCATTTCAGGGTTAGGAAGTCAAGATGTAGATCATCCCACATAAATCTAATGAATCTCTCACTTAGAAGAAGGATGTTCTTCTACAGAAGTTAAGCAACTTTCCCACTATAGTTGCCAAACTGGCTGTATTGACAGACTTTGAAAGAGTTCGACCCCCCTCCCACCAATTTATGAGCTCGCAACTGCTGACCTATAATCCAAAGTACACTGTCAACAACATTCATATACAGACTACTAGAGCTAGGCCTAATCCAATTAGTTTCTAAATTCCTAAATGAAATGGTTTCCCATCCTTCATTAATCCTTAATAATCCTTTTTGAAAGCCATAGAAAATGATGGAGTTTTGTGTGTTAGTCCTTAAAAAGATAGTACGATTCTCAGATTATCTGTATTAAACTGCCTGAAAGTACAAAGTTAAATCAAAATGTTGGCTTCATGAGAGAAACCAGCAAAACAATGGCAAGGATAAAATGCTATCTTAAGAAATGCCAAGGACCCTTGAAGAATGAATGGTGAAGCTCCAGACTGGGAAAACCCCTTTCTACTTCCATTCAAGCTAGAACAGCTTACTCTTTTCAAGGCTAAGCTAAGTATCCTTCCTACTGATTTATTATACTACAGGACTGCAAGCGCTGGAAAGGGGTGGGGATTCAGCAAGTTGGGAGAAGCTGTTCAGGGAGTGTTACTGAGAAACGAAGAGAAAGGGATCCAGATACTACAGCAAACAGGCAATTTGCTTCTTCCATCCTAGAGACGGTGGTAGCTGGGAGATTGCAATGAAGGAGTAAGACAGGTGTTGGCAACATTTTCTGGGTAGCATGACCCAGCTCAGGTCTAAGCAGGGTCAGTGCTAAGACCCAGAACTTCTCCACCCCACCCAGCCATAGCACGCATGAATGAAACTCTCTCCCACCCAATGAAGGCAAATCCCTGTACCTCTCTGCCAAACACTACCAAAGCCCCAACTCCACAGGCCAGATCTGGCCCATAGGTTCCCAACTGCTGGATCAAAGTATGCTCCAGGTGCTCTGTACCTTGGGCAAAAAAATAAATAATGCTCTGTTTTGAATCATATTAGTCAGTCTCTGTCAGGCTCATAGAGTCTGCTTTAAGAGTGCCACATTCGGCTGGCCTATCAGGTTGCCATGGTGGGGAAAAAGAGCACTGTGGCTGAGAAATATAGACCCAGAATAACTGAACCCCGTGGCTACACACTTCAGAAAAATCTGAAAGCCATGCATATCACTTAAGGAGTTCATGCAAGAGATACAAAAAGGAATCAAAATATAGCATCCGCAGGTTCTAAATTTATAGCTAAGAGAAAAAAAAACTGCTTCCACATACTTGTGGTGAAAGGAATTCTGCAAATTAAGGTATGGAGATCTAGCTGAGATGGCTGAGGGGATGAAATTCTTTAGGAACAGAGAGACCCAATGTATAGTCACACTTAGGTGAAACAGGATTCATAAATATCAAAGGAATTGTTTTTTCTGCCCTTAAGAGAAACTTCCCTCTTTATGTACAGATGAAGTAAAAAACTACAAAGCTATACAAGGGGTTTTTTAATTAAATCCTTGCATTTTAAAGCAGCAAAGAAAGTATTTAACACCCAAAAATGCACATAGATCAAATATCCAAGCCTAACTTTCAGTGCAACGCTGATTACCTTCTTATACTGTTCACAAGATCTGCAAATGCTTTTT
The DNA here is from genome assembly GCF_001723895.1 of Crocodylus porosus. NCBI lineage: Eukaryota > Metazoa > Chordata > Crocodylia > Crocodylidae > Crocodylus > Crocodylus porosus. The sequence continues at coordinate 108,893,868 of NW_017728906.1, read as the reverse complement.
CCCAGGCATACATCTTTATTATCTTTATACCAGTTATGACTTCATTCATGGTCCTTATCCTGACATCTGTAAAGGCTGCCGTTCTGCTCCTGAAATTGATAGAAAAATTGCAGATTCTTAATTAAAATGACTGTGTTACCTTAGGCTGCATGTGGCCATTTAAAAACAAAACAAACAAACAACACAGTGTTTTATTTTAAACTCGGTGTGCTCCTGCGTATAGGCCAGTGCATGCTCAGAAGAGGCAGTCCATTAGTTGAACCAGCTTGCCCAACATCTGTATAGACTGGATACATTAGTGGTCGTTGACAGTAACCATGTTGGTCTAAGGACACAGGCAGACAAGGTTCTTTGGACAGATGTGATATCTTTTATTAGACCAACTGAATTGCTGGAAAAATTGTTCTTTGCAAGCTTCCAGGCATAAACCCCCTTCTTCAGGCATAGGTTGTTTGTACCAAAAAACTTGAAAAGAACAATTTTTCCAACTATTTAGTTGGTCTAATAAAAGATATCACATCTACCCAAAAGACCTTGTCAGCACATTAGTGGGGCTTTTTCGGCTCTTTTATCGAATACCTGACTGAATCTGCTATTAGATAAAAGCACCATAAGGCGCTGCTGAAGCACCCAATCTAAACAGATGCTATGGAGCTGAGTCAAAGTAACACACCAGTTCTTCTGGTAAAGTGTGTTTTTGGAGGGAATTTTTGGGGTTTTTTTAACATCTGAAAGAAGCAATAGTTTACAAATTAAACCAGGTTTCTCCCTATTTACTTAAAAAAAAGGACTCCTATACTGTAAGGCTATATTACATATAGCCCAATATTACCTAAGCTGCCACGGAACTGACTAGCATTTGAATGTTCCAGAATTCTTTGTACAAGACCAATCACATGTATTACTGTTCACATTCATGTGTGATTTTATGCTGTATTAAAGAAACACAATATTTCTGCACAGAAAAGAAAATTTCATTTTAGCCACCATATGAACAATGGCCAAGAAAAGTTAAGCTAATAATGAAAACAGGCCTCAAAGCATGACATACAGAAGAATTTTTCCCATGCTTTAATAGACAAGATTTTAAAAATATACTGGGCATTCAAGTAGCAAAACAATTTGGTTTCAAAATATCAAGAGACATCCAGGATCACATGCTGAGGCAACATCTTTCTGTAAATACAGAGCAGGAAAACAGAGACTTTTGAAGGTATCACAGAACAGAATTAAGTTAAATTCCTGCTGCTACAATCTCTTTGTGAATCTCAACATTCCTTTTAATACTAAGATGTTTGTTATAATTAGACCTGTTGAGGAAACTCACATCAAAAATAACGTTTGACAAACAAAAGAGAATTTCAAGGGGGATTTTTTCAGTTTTCAGACCCTATCCAAATAAAAAACAGCCTATGCTCAGAGTAGCTGGCATGTCAGCAAGGTAAAAAGGCCAGTTCCTTGAAAAACAATAGTATGATATGATATAAGGACATCCAGCCCATGGCCACGGCAAGGTTGCACACCCCAGCCCACGACAGAAAAATCCTGCCAATGTCTAATTTAATAAATTTTAAAAATGTGGTTTAAGTGTGCTAAAAACACACTAAATTCATTTAGGTAGAGAGGTAAAAGAGTGTGCCTACTTAGTTATTACACCAGACTTTGTTTTGACATCTCATACATTTTATTACTAAGTAATTTGGTATAATTTCTAAACTCAGCTTTTATTAAAATCAAAACAAAAGCCTGGCAGCACTGGTTGGAGCACTGGCACAGAAGGCACTAAAGGAAATTGCTGGTATGTGTCATTCAGCCCAGATATCCTGTTGCTTTGTCCATAGTAGTGCTCCAACTGTTGTGGCTATTATAGGCATTGCACTAGTAGCAGAGAAGAGTGAACAGCTGAGAGAATCCATGGCTTGTGGGAACACAGGAAAGCCACTGTGGTGCAGCATGCCAGCATAGTATAAGATAACACTCCCCCATGCAGTGCAGTGGCAGGGGAGAGGGAAAGGAAGAGGAGGGGCACATGGCACAGCATAAAGGGCATGCACATGGTATGGTGCATGAATGGAGAAGCACCTACTGCACACACCATGGAGGGAGTACACACATGGCACAGCATGCAGGGCACAATGGCCTCAACACAGTGCAGGGGGTGGGAGGGGCCAGTGACACACAGCCTACATGGCATGTAGTCCTGGGGGCAAATGTACCATTTGGCCAGGGGGCCTATAAAAATATTGTTCCATGAGCTGTGGTGGAGTTATCCCTGTTTTTAACAGAAGATTGGGCCACAAAAAAAAGAAAAAGATGACAGCTGTAATCATAAAACATGCACAGTCTAGGTGGCAATGTTGCTGGCAGTGGAAAATGTATGGAGAATTTTCTTAAAAACACCTAAATTATGCAAGACGGAAGACTTCCCATTTGTATTTTGTGCTGCTCCTACATATCAAAACATGACAGCGTATTCTGATGATGGCTAGCCCAACGATCCCATATAATAGAATTCAACTTCAATTTTTCTTTTACAAACAACTACAAAGTTACGCTTTCAAAGAACCTTTAATGGGAATGCTACAATTGCACAGTTAAGAAATAAGAAGTCAGGAAATCAATATTAAAGGTTACTCATACAACCTTGAGGTTTTTCATTGTTTTTATTATACAGTCTTCAGTTTCATAAACAAACTTTTTAAATAACACAGTATATGCCATACCTTTCGTACAACTTCGTATTATGTACCACTATCTGCACTACTGCATAATATTGTATAACCAAAGGGTATATAAGTCATTTATGTGAAAATTACACTGGTCTTATTCCTACTCAAAATGCTCCAGATTAACAGTCCAAATCCTGCAAACATCCACACACTTGAAATTACATACTGAAGACAGCAGTACTTTTAAATGAGTCCAGTCACATACACAGGTATTTGCCACTTTGGGGACATGAGCATAATGCTGAGAAATAGTGGAATAAAATATAGCTGGCATGCGTAGCACAGCTAAGACTGCTTTGAAAGCCCTAATCCTACAATTAGTTTTGCCCACACAGTTCCATAATGACTTCCATGCTTTCATAGGCACTTGCAAGAGAAGCCTATATTATCTACTCAGTTGGTTGCTTCATTCTTAGAACTATAAATAAAAAGAGCCACACACGTGTGCAGGCAAGCATTCTTCCTAGTTAACAGGCTACTTTTAACTTAGCTACATTGCACCCAAGGAAATGGCTCCTGTCAACTGGGGAAAAAAATGTAATAGTATGTGGCCACTGACTAATTATTAAAATACATACCTTAAACAGAAGACAGTCTCACTTCGTTGTATGACCCTGGGCAAGTCACTTTATCTCTCTGAGCCTCAGTTTTCCCATCTGTAAAATGGGGATAATAATGCTTAGCACTTTGATATCTATGGACGTGAGCACTATTTAAGTGCTAAGTATTATTGGTATGAATATAAAAAGCCTAAAGCAATTATTTAATATAGTTTTATCACAATGTATCTGCATTACATATCTAAAGTTGTTGGGGAAAATCATACTTTTAGAAATTCTATTTGATCATGTAAAATGAAGACTGTATCATGAAGACTACATATAAGAAACAGTTCTGTGAGTAACTCCAATATTGATTCTTCCAGACTTCTGAAGGTTTAGCCATCCAGTAGCCATGACAGTTTGGCTATGTTCCCAATATTCTACCTTCAAATCAATTTTAAAAAGAAATGAAAGCTAATACTTCACAACACAGTTTTATTCGTAATAAAGACAAGGTATGAAAACATTCGCAGAGAGAGTACACCCCCGAGATGGTCTATAGCAAAAAGGTGTGTTCAAAACAGAAATAAGAATGAACAGATGGAAAATAAACATTTCAGTAAGACAAAATTAGGTATCAAAGAGTTTGCACCCATAAAAAGAAAAGTTATAAATTCTGAAAGCAGGGTGGGGTTTTTTTTGTTTTTTGGGTGTTGGGGATTTGTTTGACTGGTTGTGGGTGGGGGAGGGGTTGGGGGGGTTAGCTAAAATGTTTTAATTCAGGAAGCCAGAAGGCTCCTGTTACTGTTAAGAGGAAACTGCAGCAGGGTGAGCTAGCTCAAGGAAAGCTAGCAGCTAAAAAGCTAGCTACTTGCTAGCTGAGGTGTAGTCAAAAGCCAGCAGTAGCAGACAAAAGGAACAGACAAGCCAAGCTACTCAGGGCTAAGAGCTGCAACCAGCAGCTAAGCAGGGTCAGGATGAACACACCTGTGATGGCTGCTGGGTCACCTGACTGGAAGTGGGCAGGGCTTAGTGTGTATATATGCTCAGGGCCTGAGTCTACACAGCTATTCTGGCCCTAGAGGCTACAATGGAAGATGCTCCAAAGCAGGAGGGCCCAGGAAAGCTCCTAGCAGGTACTGGTGCCACTTTGCAGGGGAATGTGACCCAAGATAACACGTGATCCTGCTATTTACATTCAGACCCAGAGTGAGTTAGTTGGTGTTATAACTAATTATGCCTTTGTCATAATTTATACTGGTGGTTTGGGTCTGGGACTAGTAGGGGTGCTATGGAGGTCCCAATAGTGTCCTGAGCCCACCTAGGGCTGAGGGGCCCCTGGACATGGTGTGGGCTTGAGCCTTATAGGGTGGCAGTCCAGGGAAGGGCTGCAGCTGAGCACAACTCCAGCCAGATATGGCCAGGGGCCCAGAGAGAGCCGAAGCAAGCTTGGAGCCGCGAGAAGGGCTGAAACGAGGCCAGAGAGCCCAGAATGAATGTAATCAAGGTAAGAGCTGGTGCCTAGAAGCCAGGTCCAGTACAACGAGCCCAGGCTAGAAGGCCCAGCTAAAGAAAAGGGGTGGAGGCTGAGAAGGCCAAGGCTCTGACAAGGGATGCTGGGGATCTCTGATTTAACTTAAACCAGCAAGGGTTCTGGGACAGACATTGCATAAACTGGTTTGAGCTAAATCAGTTAAGTCTGATACTACATTCAACCAGGTTTATCACAAACTGATTCCGGCCATTTTCAAACTAGTTTATGTGCACTGAATGTCTGTCCTGTTACAGGTTTAAACCAGTTTCTGATCACTTAAGCCAGTTTACGTGTAATGTCTGTTCCGAATGCCAGATCCACATAAAGAAATTTTAACTGGACTGTCAAGCGTAACAAAAAAAGATATCAACACAGAGGTAGAGATATTCCATCACTATGAGCCATCTAATGGTGGAATATCTCACAACCACTGTCTCCAGCTCACCTCAGGACCAAGCTCACATAATTCAGTTCACTGTTATGAAACACTGCTAACCCCCACTCTAATTCATCAGAATTGAGTCTAAAATTAATGAATCTGGGGAGAAAAGTTGCAAAAGGGGGAGGTATGAAATTGTTTTATAACAGAAAACTAAAACGCTTCCTGTTAGAAATTTTACCTGCATTATTGGAGCTACAATTTTAATTCTTGTTCCGTCATAGTCCTTCTACATCTTAAAGACCCTGTATTACACATAGCATTTTTGCTGATAAGAAGTCTCAAACAGCAATCATTAGCACTTTTTGCTGGAACTCCTTTCTCATCCTCATGTCAAACCTGCAGCAGGAGCAGGAATAAACACAGTGCCTTTTTTGGTTTATTTTGTTTGGGAGGGAGGGGTTGTAATACAAGGGCCAGCAGCACTGCCCTGCCAGTCCCTAAAGCCCATGCAGCAAGATGCTAAAGTCAAGTGCTTTAAAATTTAACCCCAAAATAAGGCACCTAAGCAAATGGACTATTAACGTTTTTTTGTCACACACCCAAGCTATATATGGGCCTAGTAAGCATACATCAATGGCTACTTTTGGGGAAAAAAAGGACACAAGCCTGAAAAATTGAACTGGGGGGCCTAACTCATGACAATGCACAGCTCTTGCATCAAGCCAGCCCACACACACGAATTTTCAAAACTTGTACAGAGGACATATGCCCCAAAAGCTACTTTACCTGAATGAAGAAAACAGCCTCCCAATACAGGTTTGCAAAGGAAGAAGAATAATCAGAACAGCCATTCCTGCAAGGCACGATGGCCCTATTTCAATCCAGAGAAGAACGGTTACTGCTATGGCTTGAAGTGGTCCCGCCCATAAAAAGTGTAAGAAAATTGTTACCTGAACAAATGGTTAAGACACAAAAATAGGCTTTAGTATTAATTCGCACATGCACAACACACCCAGCAGCAGAAATTAAAAGTCATTTTGTATTTCTAAAAGGGAAACTTCCATTCATTTTCCTGCTTCAACTCAAGGGAATGTGAAGTTGAGGTGGCAACTTTGTTGCTGGCAGACCTGGAAAGGGAGCCAAGAAGCAGCAGATTATGGCTCCTAGTCAACACAAAGAGAAATGGATACTCACAGTACAGTTACTGGGAGAAAACTAAAAGGTGTATTTTAAAATCAGGATCATCCGCTTGCTATACCACAGGAAATTGCATTGGGAACCTTAAATCATTTCTTCATTCTGACTTGAAAAACTGCATTACAGGATCTGTCATTTTCTCAGCTCATTTATAAAGCTTACAACTAACTGAGTAGTATTTGTATGTGCATCTCTGCCTTTCTCTAGTCTATGTGGAGACCACAATCCTGCTGACTCACTTTTCAAAATGTCAGGAAACAGCAAACATGTCATGTGAACTTTACATTCCCTTGAGCTGAAGATTAAAAAAATGCAAAAATTTACCACAAACAACAAAGGGGAAAAGAAAAAGACTGAGGATGTTAAACTTGTTAAAACAGAAACAATTTTAAAAAATCTGAAAGTTTATTTTTCTCTTTTCGATCCAACTTTTCATTCCTCCTTTCCTTCATAAGTACAAACAATGAAAATGTCAGAAAACCTAAGTAAGTTTATGCAAATAATGTTTTTGTTGGGAAAAATCTCAGCTCTTCACAATTCAGCTGTGAGATATAATTAAAGAAAAATAAATTACAATTATTGAGAAGAAAAAACCCTTTCTGACCTGTATCAAAAATATTTCTTCTGAATGAAAAAAGGAAAAAAAACATTAAAAGGAAGAAAAGGGGAACAAGAGAGAAAAAAGAACATAAGCAGTTACTGGAAGAAGAGCCTGAAAGCATTTCTAAAGAGTAATCCCTCAGCAGTTTGTCAGCCTATTTTGTTTTCAAGTATTCTTGTAGCTTTCTTTTTCTCTCTCATTCATATTTTAAGTAGGACCAGCAAAAAGTAATACTACGGTTTTCCAGCACTTCCCTATGAGCCCTTGCCTTTAGCTGACTATAAAACTTTGCTAATCAAAGTTCTCTATGCCAATTGACTACTTTAGGATTTTATTTTTTAAGAATTCATCTTGAACGAAGACAGACAAAATCATGTAGTGTTGCCAATGTGAAATTCTAGTGATCTAGCCACTTCCATGTTTTCCCAAAATTAAGCCAAGAAAGAAAATTCTGAAAAATGGCAGTCTTCACACTCAGCAGAGCTTAGCAGCTTAAAAAAAAATCTCCCAAGGCTCTGTCTGCATTGAGTGTGCTCAACCTCTCTGATTGACGACATGCCCCAATACAGGACAATGAGATCCAGAAGGGCATTCCTTGTAACGGCTACCTAAGCCAAGGCAGGACACCAGAAATGAGATCTGGGAACTAGTCTCTCATCTTCGCTCAGAATGACTTTCCTGCTGTGTGTAAACAGCAGACATCTGATTCAAATTCAGAAATGAAAGACGCAAGAGAAAGGAAGAAGGAAAAGGAGAAATTGAAATACGGAGTCTCAGAAGACTGTGGCTATGAACCAAAAATCATGGGAAGTAAGACAAGAAAGACTGCTTAGAAAAAAGAGACTGGGACTAGATGTCAGTGAAGAAAATCAGGGAGGACTGAGAACAAGTTGGGTCAGGGTCAGGACCACTGCTACTTTTCTTCCTTGGCACTAACTACCTTGTTCACTTCACAGGATGGACCTGCTCTGAGAAAGAATCAGGATTATGTAGCACAGGAAGCTGTCTTCTACAGAACTCATCCCTTTTCTGCTGCAAAAGCTGGAAAGTGAATAACACAGGACCACAGTAAGAAAAAGAAGGGTCTTGGGGTTTAGACAGTTGGAGCTACCTTGAAGAACTGAACCATGGGGTCTGCCTTGCAGAAATGTTGAGCTCTCATAGCTGCAGCTTAAGGTCAAAGCCCATCTCCCATTGACACATTATATCTTCCACATTATATCTGGAAAAAAATTAGCTGCTTTGTATTTAAATTTGGGCACCCCCACTGCATACTAATGAACATCACCTCTGCATTTCACCATTCCAGGACATCATGACTATTGCTCCACAAACATGGACATATCTCTTACATATTTTAGTGATGAGCGTCCTAAAAAAGGGTGTAAATAGCAGTAATACTTCTGTATTTAGAGCAGAGTTTGAATACTTTGCAATAAACAAACTGAGCCAAACACTGAACAATGAGGATAAAACCAGATATTGAGCACCTACCCATTCAGTAAATACCATCTTTCCTGTGGCAAGGATTTTTTGTGATATCTTATAGGGCCAACTGTATAGTTGGGAGGACTGCAGGAAATCTTCCCCAACAGCTTTCCCAACTTTATAACTGGTCCAATAAAAGAGATCACAAAAAAGCCTTGCCTCTTGTATGATTCCTGAACCATCACAGGTAAAACACCACTCTGTACCCTATCTTTCCTGAGCAGAGAATAAGGCAGGGAGCCTGTGGAAAGTTATAATCTCTCAAACGCATATGCATTTCTAGAATGCCCTAATTGCTGAAAGCACGTGTTGATGATCATTTGTATGTAACAAAATTTAGGTTAAATGCTTCTTTAGCATAATAAAACTGCTTAGGAAGCTATCAATTAGTTCAATAACATGACGCTGTTTTATCAACTTAACCTAGTGTATAATTGTTTTAAGCAGGAGTGTCAAACACATCTGTGCCCCTAGGCTGCATCCAGACCATAGAGCTCTCCACAGGCTTGACCCAGACTGCAAAGAGCCTCCCAGGCCAGATGCAGGCAGTTGGAACAGCACTAGCAACACAGGGTTAATGGAGCTGTTGCTTGCAACCTACCCCCACCCCAGCGACTCATGCCCATTCCATCTTTGGCACACAAGGTTTTTCTGGGTAAACTGGGTATCTTTTATTAGACCAAATCAAATAATTGGAAAAATTCTAAAGTAAAAGTGAAACACCAAGTTGTTTTTACAATATGTACGTTAATACATTTGTAAGCAGAGCTGCCATGCCTCCTCCCTCCCCCCACTTAGAAAAAAGAAATCATCTTCTCCCCACCCCTAATTTCACGATGCTTGGTAAACCAGCAAAAGAAATTTGTGGCCACTAACTGTGACCTCATATTCCAAACTCATTAAAATCTGCACTTTAAAACCATTTAAGATGATCAATAATGATTCTTACTTGGTCAAATTTGTTCACATCATTTGATAGAAGATTTACTATTTGGCCAGTGGTAGTTTTTGCCATAGCTGAGTTACTGAGACGAAGTGCCTAAAAAAGAGAAGGAAAAAACCCCCAAACCTCAGGCTTTCATAAATTGTGTTGTATTGATATAATTTTTTCATGCTTTAGAGGAGTCTATCCACAAAACTAGCACTGAAAAAAGGATTATGAACCCCACCAGCCCCCCAAGCCCTGGGATGGTCCCCACTCTGCCACCAATCATCTGATTGGGGCCATCAGAGACTTTAATGGCATGCAGTAGAACCCCTGTGCAGTCAATCTAACCACACATTCATTTTAAGGCACAAATGAAACCAGCTAAAAAAAACTATTACCCATTTTGTGGCTTATTTTACTTTTTGTAATGCCTTTAGATGCCTGAATTGTGATCAGGTTACACTTTAAGAGGTGACAAGATTAACTAGTTAATCGTATCTTAAGTGTAACGTCTGCCAGGGGTGTCAGTGAATTAAATACAGCTAGCACATTAATGACAGACATTCAGCACTCACCAAAAATTAGCATTTCAAAAGGTACATACTTTTACTACAGACATTAATGAACATGACAAAAGTACTGGTAAATTAGCATTCAGCTTCTCTCAAAAGCATATATACAGGATAAATAGAAGGTCTGATCTATCTGTACACCTTAAATAATGAAGACAACTGATTAGTAAGGTTTATCAATGTTCTGCCATGACCTCAGCCTTCACCCTGAGGAATAAACATTTATGAGATGAGAGGAGATTAATTTTCCATTTAATCACATCTCTTGAAATAAGGGTGCACACTATGAACACTTTGCCTTTCCAAGCTTTCAGCCCTGTAAGCTAATTTCAACAGTGCAACAAACAGCATTTGCCACATAAATATTTCATGAAATTCAAACTGTTATGATAATCAGTATAGTAAATTAATACCTCCGAGATATGTTTATGTACAAGAAAGCAGTGTGCCATGTTAGAGCTGAGTTCCCAGAGGATAATTTCCAAGGTATCATAAGAGGGAAGAGAATAAATATGTGCAGGAAAAACAATCCAACAGTTCAAGATGGCCTTGTACACTATTCCCTAGCATATTCCCTTTCTGTACTATACCGCTGTCCCCCAAACTCCCTGCACATCCTTATTTGTGTGTGTTGTAAATATGTACTCTAACTTTTTTCCTTGAAGTAGGAACAGTACCCATTTTATAATTCTTAAATGAAAAAAAAAGATTAGTTTATGTTCAAGTTGAAATACCTAACCCTTGGCAAATTCCTTTACTAATCAAATACTGAACAGGCACCACTCCAATAACTTGGGAGGATGAAAATTAAATTGGCTCTCTCCAGAGCCCCTAACTAGATGGACAGATCATTCTCCCCTCTGATACCTCCCTATAGGATTTCTGCCTGGGACGCAGAAGTAAAAACAGACCTGAAGACTTGGGTGTGCCCTCAAATCACAGATAAAGGGAGAGAAGCCATAAGGCTGCTGCTTCAAGAGCTACACAGGGTAGGCAAAAGCAGCTTCCTCCATCTGCAGCCCTACAGTAATAACACCTGTTCTTTCTGCCCCACTGGTTATTACCTAACAATGCTGGGGGAGTTTTCAGATGCAGGTTGCTTCACGTTGGATAAAGACGAACAAGTAAAGGCAAACAAACACAAGGGCAACATTTAAGCAGCAGGCCCATGCCTTAACAATAGGGTAGGCATACGATGCTCTTCTCCTTCTCAAATACTAAGCATTTAAATTGGGACCAGTGAAGCATGTCACCACTCCCATCATTCAACTGACAAGATTTTCCACGGACTCGACCTCTTCTGAAGTGTCTCATCCTCCCACAATCAGGAGAGCAGAGAGTACCCAAGGGGGACATCAGTCTGCTAGTGAAAGGTCCACCAGCCATATCCCATGTCTCCTAACTCAGGGAGCTGGTCTTTCTAGCCTTTATCTACAAGTGGTCTCAGACACCTCTGCACTGCTCTTAAAATTAGATTGCTCATTCTTGCACCTTTTAACAAAAGCTATGCCTCCAGTGCTGAAAGGAAGGAAAAACAGCTTATGGACTACTGATCCACAAATTGGTCTAAAAGGGAAAAAAAAAATCTCCAGAAATCGTCCAGATTTGAGAGGCAGGCATTGATCAGACCTACTCTGTTCCGAAAAGAGCACAGTTACATCAAGGGCAGGACAGGCCTATGGCAAAGCAGCCCCTAAGAGCCCAGAAAGGCTTTAAACTGAGACAAGGTTGAGAGTGCCCAACAGTTCCCCTACTGCCCTTCCCTTCTGAATACCGGGAGGCAGGCAAGCCCCTTCCCATGAACACCCCCAACACGCAATTTGAGGCATCGGGAACAGCTAGGCTCCAGTATATCCAGTCATGAGCTTTATTTCCCCCATTCCAGAGCTTGGTGCTCTGTCCCACTACACCTCTAGATCACAACAACATGGTCAGACAACAATCGGCAGATTCTCCCCAGTCTTTAGGTTCCTTTCCTACCACAAGTAGTAACCCCAAGTAGATTCCATATTCAGCATGGTATGAAGGACACTCAGTTGAATGGTAACCCTAATTTATATTTGTAATAGTAAGAGCTTTGCTAATAGCAAGAGTTTTGCATGCTGATTCCATAGTAAGCCGGTGAAGTGGCACGTAGCCTCCTGCTCTGTGAGCGTAACAGAACCATGAACCTAGATAGTAAAATGTTGTAATACAGTAGAATGTGTTAGATCATGACTCATCCCCAAATTCCTAGCCTGAGATAACCAAATCCTTAGCTCAAGATAACGTTGTTTACTCCAGGCTATATAAGCTCTACATTCTTAAGTTACAATGAGTTCCTCAGTTCTAGCAAGAGTTCCGACTTGCGCAGAGCCCCGGCACAGGCTATCGCATCCCCGGGATCAGAACACTCTAGAGCCAAGAGAACCATGTGGGGTGGCGGCTGCCGCCTAAGGTCCAATGTGAGGTGCCCGTCCTCTCTGCTCTATTCTGTCACCTGCCTCTGCGAGTATCCTTAAACAAAGCTTTGCAAAAAGTGAAAACAACTTTGAGTAAGTCATTTGTTCAAGCACAGGGAATCTTCTGAACCCAGTAGTTCATTCTAAGACAATATTAATATGCATTATATTCTGTCAAATGTAGTAACATCAATACTACTGCAAAAATAATAATAAATAAGGAATAAAGGATAATAACTAAGGAATGCAAATATTTATTATGACCAGCTACTAGAATCAAATAGCCAACATATTATATACATTTTAAAACATAAAAAGTTGCTTACCTTCCGATAAATCATATGGCACATAGCTACTCTCAACTTCATGCCAGCCCGTTGCACATGATAAAAGTACAAGTGGTGCATTATAGCTAGAATGAGTGTACACACAGACAAAGCAGCTGCATAGCCATAGGCAAAATTCAAAGCAACAGTGTCAAGGGGATCAAAATTTTCAAAATAATTAATAATTTTTCCCAAAAATATTGGCTGTATTATCTTGAGGGTTTCCTGAAAGAAAGAAAACAAGGAAGAGAAAGAGAGAGAGATTTTATATTGTAGGTGTCCTGTTCAAATGTGTATCAAGCCAAATAAGAACTTGAACTACCAGCACTGTAGCTCACCTTGTTAATCTGTTTTACAACATTACAAGAAACCAGATGACTGTTTGTTTACTGATGTACTCCAGAAGAGGTACCTTTGATATTAAAAATATACCAACACAAACTTTTGAAAAATACTCTAAGCCATCAAATTTTTTTTTTTAAATCACATTAGAGCTGCTATTTTGTAACAGGTAAAAATCAAGTAAGGAAAAAGCAGGTCCCAGAACAAAGTTGCCAGTGTTCACGAAACACCATCTCACATTGCTATAAGGGAAAAAGTTATATTTTACCATATTGTCATCATTTACCTCAATTAACGTGAAGAGCCCAAAGACTAGATAGGATTTCCAGTAACACAGTATAATTGCTTTGGTTAAATGTGGTGTTCTTGCTGCTTTTTTTGCTTTTTGGACCTCCTTTTCCCAGTACCTAGAATACAAAGTAAAATGAAAGTGAAGGACAGAGACGTATGACTTAAAAAAATAAAGAAAAACAGAAGATAATTTGCTAAAGGAGTGAAACAGAGTTAGACATGCTGTTGAATTTCAGTGTTCTCTGACCACTGTACACCACAGTTCACCAAGATCCAGCCTGAGGGCCAGATCTGGCCTGCAGAGCCATGTCATGCAGCTCACAGGGTTCCCCACAGGTCTGGAAATTTGGCACTGAGGGAAGAAGTGGCAGCTTTAATTGCCACAGCTCCCAGGGCCATGTCAATTAACACTGCCATGTCATTCATCCTACTCCCAAATTTCCAGACCTGTGGGGAGTCCTATAGGCCAGATAACATGACCCAACAGATCAAACTGCATCTGTAGACCAACCCCATGCACAAGATCAGGCCTGGAGATCAACCCCATGCCATTCATCTGGCATGCGCATGAATGTTGAGCACCACTGCTCTAACATCACACAGACTGTTTTTAAAATAAACATTATAGGAAAAGCAGATTTTTGTTTCTGTCTCATGAAAGGCTTGCATTTAATATTATAGACTTATTTGTTCCTCTGTGTTGAGAGCAAGCAACTTATATCACAAAAACTTGGATTGGCTGCTAACTTAATACATAGATACTACAAAAGGCAGAACTCCTAAGGCATCATTTAGCTGTTCTTGACCCAGTTCAGACTGAGCCAGCTATGTTAGTTAAGGCAAGCTAAGTTATATTCTTTCCTGGTTCTAGCCTGTATCAAGGAAGGGTGGCAGCAGTACATGGGAAGTAGGCACATTCCAGTCTACCACAGCGTTAGCTTACCTGCATCTGGCCTCTGGTTCTCTTACCTCCATTAGGTGGAAAGGAAGCACAACCATGGTAATGGGGTAGATTGCATCATTATAGCAATGAAAGCAGCACTCCACAGGCTGCCAAAGACAGGGAATGGAATTTTCCCTGACCTATCCAGAGTGGTAGGTCCTCCTGTGTTGCTGTGCAATAGTTCACAAGCAGGACACTTTCTTTTCACATTCAAACAAAAGATCAGGGAAAAAGCAATGGGGGAGGGGGAAGAAGGGTGGTTTTGTCCACTTTCTACAACACACCACAAAACAGTTCTTAAATCATAGGATTTTAAGGCGTTCCACTTGGTTTCTAGGGGCTAAATTTCAGTAAACTCTGAGGACTGAGATTAGGTCAAGGGGTCAAATCCATATCTAACAATGGATTTGTGTTGCACACAAACACCAAGCAGATAGAAAATTTTGTTCTAGTGACCACTCTGTTATTAAGGAACTCCATTTTTACTCCAGTCTTCACAATCTTTTCTATAGATAAAAGAGTTTACAAATATGGTCAGCTGAAAGCATCAAGTTTGAAGCCACAACTGGCTAGGTTTTGTGATGCTTCTGTAAACCTTAGTCTAGCAGTGGAGAAGGCCGTTTACTTCAGTAACAGTGTATGAATGGCTCTCTCTGTGTGCTGAACAAGACTGAAAAAAAACAAACATATACACATGCACAGGCAACTTTTCTAGTTTGTGTTTCACATAAACACATAGCAAAAGAACAGAGGTATAAAAAAAAGCAACTTCATTCCATGGGCAGCACCAGTGCACAGGGCAGTGTCAGCAGCATGGCCAGCCTCCGGCTGCAGCCGTGGGTATATTTGGACCCCTCACTCCTTCCTCTGCCAAAAGATAGCACCTGTGGCTGCTGCCTCAGTCCCTCCCCTACAGTTACTCCCCTGGAAAAGAGAGCAATTATTAAAAGAGCGATCAGAAAGAGTCTGTCCTCCTCCATAATGAAAGACCTGAATCGCTTTAGGGCACATCAGTGGATATTCACTTTGATCATAATGAAGACTCATCAACTCATAAAGTTCTCCCCACCCACTTGTACAGTTACGTTCTGCTATGCTAATAGTCTTGGAATTTGGCAATAATCTCCTGCTGGAAAGTTGTTAAATGCTGAATTCCAAAGGGATTATTGCCTTCTCTTCTTCTTCAGCTGTGGCTAAGTCAGCCAGAAAGAGGTAGTTAGCTGTGTTAGTCTGAAGTCAGTCAGAAAGCAGGCTAGATATGCACCTTTATAGACCAACTAAACAAGATCTATGTATATATAAAGCACAGGGTTTTGTGAACCCAACTGGCTTTAGGTTCATGAAAGTCTGTGCTCGATATACAGATCTTATTTAGTTAATCTATAAAGGTGCATATCCACCCTGACTCAGTCACAGCAAGACAGTGAAAGATCCTTCCACTCCTTTCTCCTCCACAGAGAAGTTCCTGCTCCCAATCTAGTAGTGAAGATCAGACCTTTCATAACCCCCTCATGTAAGGTGCAGGAGGTTAAGTGACCATGCTGCCATTCTTATGGCACAAAATAGAACTTTTCTAGCAGCCTACTCCAATTTGACTGAAAAAACTGCCTGTATCAGATTAGTTTTTCCTAAAATCCTATTAGAGATTTTCAAGACACATTTTTTAATCATCAGATCTTCTTCAGGAGACCCAAGAGAGCAAAAAAACCAAACACACACACCTTGCCAAACTGATTCTCATTAAAAGCTGTATTGCTATAGTAAAGCCCAACTCTTAGGCCCAAGACTGCAAAAAACACCAGGAAGAATGCAACCTTTGAATGTACACAAAAATAATATTTTTATTGCTGTACTATACCAGTGCAAAAATTCCTGTTAAAGACAAGCCTTTAAAGCTAAGTACAGACAGCCAAAAAGCTCAAGGCAGAATCAATTCAGTCTTCACAGGTTGGTCTAAGCTTCGTAGATTGAACTGATAAGCAAGTGAACAGATATTCACTTGCCTTCAATGGCCCAAGCCAAATGCCAGGGGGCACTAGAGCACACCTCCCTGCTCCACTAGAACAGACAGCTTGGGCCAAAGCTAGCCTGCCGGCCCACCCTGCAAGGCACGGAGGGGGGGTGGGATGTTAGGGGAGAGGTACAGCATCCTAGGATGCTGGGGGACTGAGTTAAACTGGAATCTGGAGGGGATCTGGGACAGAAGTTCAATAAACTGATTTAACCTAAATCACTTAAGTCTAATACTACATCCATCCAGATTAATCTTATACCAGTTTTAGCCATTTTGCAAGCAATTTACATACACTGAACTTCTGTTGTATTACAGATTTGAACCAGTTTCTTATCACTACAGATAAAACCAGTCTATCTGTAATTTCTGTTCCTAGCCTATATGTTCTTCACCGGCGATTTGGACAAGGGGGTGAAAAGCACCTTGTTCAAGTTAGCAGATGACACTAAGTTGACAGGAGAAATGAGCATGCTAGAAGATAGGGACAGGCTACAACTAGATCTCAACAGGTTACAGAGGTAGGCAGATGAGAACAGGATGAATTTCAATACGGACTGCACCTGGGGAGGAAGAACCAGCAGCATACCTATAGGCTGGAGAACTCCCTTCTCATCAGCACAGGGGCAGAAAAGGATCTTGGTGTCATTATTGATTCCAAGACGAACATGGGCCGCCAGTGTGGGGACGTGGTCAGGAAGGCTAACCGGGATTTGTCATGCATCCACAGATGCATCACAGGCAGGTCCAAGGAGGTGATCCTCCCCCTCTATGCGACAATGGTCAGGCCGCAGTTGGAGTACTGCATCCAGTTCTGGGCGGTGCACTTCAGGAGGGATGTGGAAAGCATTGAGAGGGTCCACAAGAGGGCCACTCACATGATTAGGGGGCAGAATGGCAGGCCCTCTGAGAAGAGGCTATGGGACATGAACCTGTTCAGATCTGGTGGCTGCCTATAAACTTGCCAAGGGGGACCAGCAGGCAATGGGAGAGTCCCTGTTCACCCAAGCACTACCAGGGGTAACAAGGAACAATGGCCATAAGTTGACTGAGAGTAGATTCAAGTTAGATATCAGGAGGCACTACTTCACTGTCAGGGCAGCTAGGAGCTGGAACCAACTTCCAAGGGAAGTGGTGCTTGCCCCTACACTGGGGGTCTTCAGAAGGAGGCTAGATAGTCACCTAGCTGGGGTCATTTGATCCCAGCATCCTTTCCTGCCCATGGCAGGGGGTCAGACTAGATGATCTGCTTAGGTCCCCTCTGACCCTACCGACTATGAAACTATGAAACTATGTTTGGTCCAATCTAACCTATCCACCAGTGCCCCACCCTATTAAGGTTATATAGCTGCCAATGCTAATTCAGCGATAGTGGGATGGAGAAAAAAAGACAAAGCATAAAGATATTTCCACATCTTTGCACCAAGACAATAGATAAGTAATATTATCCAGCTTTACTACAGCATAGGAAATCATTTGGTCTATTAGGGAATGACAGAGGAAAAAATGTCTTAAATTCTAAGAATTTCATGGGGTACCATTCAAATGAAGTGTAGTTGATATAAATACGAGTCCTTTCATAGGTTCTCATTAATAAAAAGTTGATGCTTGCATAGAAAATAAGTGCTTCAAGGACAAGGAAAACAAAACAGAGCCATCACTAGCAAGATGGCTGAGCAGACCTTCCAGATTGCTTAGTAGACTGCTTTCATGGCAAAACCTTAATGCAGCATTGATCTTCACAGGTGAAGATGCAGTTTACCAGAATATTGATTTTTTTTTCCTTACCATTGCAACTCCTCTCCAAGCCTTTCTGATGAATCTTCAGGCAGCACTTTGTACATATCATCTTCTTCAAGCTTCCGTTTATGACCAATAATAAATAAAGGATTCAGCCACCTGTTCAAATATAGACTATTATATTCAAATATAGACTATTACATTCAAATCAATAGAACAGGAAATAAGTTTACTCATATATTTGGTAGATCACTTCATTATAATGTTCTCTCATCAATGATGAAGGGGGGAGCAATAACCCCTCAGTCTTTAATCTATTTACTCTCCCAGAACATCAGAGTTACAAAGTTACCCAGATTTACAGATGGAAGCACGAAGAGATTAAGGACACTTATTAGTGAGCTAGAATGTCCAACCACTCTGCCATTTAACACAATCCTGACAGAAGTGCCCAGGCTTCCATACAATGCACAGGCTCCTCAAAAAACAGCTGTCCAAACTACCCATTGCTATAAAAAGGGGCCGAAACAGGATTTGAACCAGCATCTCCTGCATATCAAGGGAGTGCCCTAAACTATTACCAATTCCAGAGCAGATGCTTCAATCTCTACTAAGGAGGATGTTTCACTCTGTATAACTAATTATTTACTGGGCTAGCTTCAGCCCTAACTTCAGCTAAGCCACTTACCTGAGAGGTGGGATCAACACCTTGGACCCAGATCTAGACATATACAAAAACCCCAAACAAACAGCATCTCCACGAGGAGAAACCAAGAAAGACACTTCTCAGAATAACTACCACCCTGGCTATCAAGTCACTTATCTGGAATGTGTGAATCTAAAGTTCAATTTTCTGGGCTGAACTGGGTAAAAAAGGAATGCAACCCAGATCTGCCACAACCTAAATGAACACTCTAACGACCAAACTATCTGCTATATAAAAAGACTGCATAACCTAGGGGTGCTCCAGACGCATCTAGTACCTTACTGATAGGCATTCAAGGGAGCACTTACTTCAAACCCTGCTTTGGAACCTCCAGGGCTTCAGTTTTCTTCGACAGGGGGAGGCATCACCTTTTACAAGGCTTTGCACATGTTCACTAGCTAAAATTCTGAAACCTAGATCAGAAGTGGCAGGCCAGAATGGTCCAGCTCAGATTTAAGGAAAGCTGGTGCTAGGACCCAGTAACCATCAATGTCACTTCTTCCTGCTGCCTAGCTGGGGCACAACACAGGAAAGTGAAGAACCCTCTGTCAAATGCCACTGAAGTCCCAGCTTTACAGGCCAGATATAATGGCTCCATGGAGCAAATATAGCCCATGGGCCATAGATTGCCAACCCCTGACCCACAGACCCAAGTACTTGCAATGCTACCACCAAACAGTGCTTTCAGATGTATCAAAATGGAGGCGTTGGGCACCTAAAGAGACAGATTGATATCTAAATACCTAAGAATCTGTCCAAAAGGGATGTCCACACAAACATGTCATTTGGGTTTGACCTTTCAGTGTTTAGCTACTCAGTGGGTGCATCTCCATGAGAAGCTGACTGTGCAGTAACTGAAAAATACTGCGCAGTAACGCATCACAGCATGGACAGTGCTATATGCTACTGCACAGTATTATTAAGCTACTGTACAGTAGCATCACCTAAAAGAAGTTCTCTGGTGCTATGGCGCAATAAATGCAGTTATTGCACATTTATTTAGTACTTACTAATACAAGTACTAAATAAATGCACTGTAGTGGCTGTGTATACATGCCCAGTGGTGACTACCTATATGCATGCTCCCACCCTACAATAATTGGAAGGACCTTGCCCTGAGTTCCCCATGAAAGCAGACACAATAAATGCACGAGAGCGCAGAATTAAGGTACAGCCATAAATCTAGCTTTACTGCATTTCCAGTGCTCTGTACTACAACCTAAATAACTCTTTAAAAAGTTAATAGGCTTCAAGTGTCCAGAAGTAACTTGGAGCACATCTGAAAGAGACATTACATTTTCTATATGTTTTAATTGGTTCATATGAGACCTCTGAAAACAGATTTTATTATGCCAAATTCAGCTCTTTGCAAAGGTTTCTCACATTCCCCTTGACACTTCATTCTTTAGATTTATGGATATACAATCATGGGACTTATTTAAAAAAGACTATAGACAGGAGCATGACCTATATCAAAACTTCCTACCAACACAATAAGCGGTTAAAAACAGTTTTCAAAGGACTGTTGCCTGATTTGAGATGAGCAAGCAAGTTAGTACCTCTGTTTTTGTGACTACTTTTAGGAGCACTGTTTTGAAGCAAGAGTGTGATTTTGATCTACTGTTTCAGCTTGACCTACAGAGTTGACCTAATTTGTATAGATATGAAAGCCAGCTAACTAACATTTTCAGTAGCAAAGAGCTTAAACTGATACTTGTGACCAGGGATCCTGGTTTTCTCTGATAAAAAAAACAAACCCAATTTTCAGATTTTTCTGTGATTTAAAATGAAACACAATTCTATATATTAGTGGTGTTTCATTTTAAATCACAGAAAGATGTGCACTGGGATTACTTTTTTTAATCTGAAAATTGGCTTGTTTTTTTTTTTAATCAGAGAAAAACCAGGACCCCTGATTATGACATACCATTGTACTGTTTATAAAGGCCAATGATTGTAACTCCTTTTAACCTTTCTATTGAAACTATACTCTTCTAGACTTCTCAAAATAGGCTCCTCATTCTCTTGACTACCCTAGCAGTTCTAAACACTTGTTCTAGCTTATGTTCATCTTTCTTAAAGACAGATGACCAGAGTTGTACTTAATATTCCATCTAAGGTCTCACCAGCACTGAGGCAGTATCATTAATTGTTTCTCTCTAATGGAAACAACAAATAAGATGACCTGTCAACCCACAATCATATCTTTTTCATGCTGTATAACAAGAATGTCAAAATCCTCTATCCTGTAGTGTCAGATAAGGGAGCCAATCTGCAGGCTGCATCAGACCTACAGAGTGACATCATAAGCCAAATCCAGCACACAGGGACAATTACAGTGCAGGCACTACCTGCAGTACAGGCCTTGAGCCAGCCCATGTGCTACCCACAATGCACCTGCAGGCTCCAGCCCCATGTACCACATACAGCATGCATTAGCCCCTTTCCTGGGACATAAGCTAAGCAAGGCACTGGGCCAGTTCTCTCACATGGCACACTCCAAGAAGCATGCTGCACATGGTACCCTTGCCTTGTCCCTGTATGCTGGATCTAGCACAGGTCCAACTGGCTGGTCTAGAAGAGATGCTGTATGCAGCACATGGTCCAGACTGGCCCTGCATGCCATGTGCAGCGTTTGTGCCAGCTTCAGACTCCATGCCACGTACAGCCTGTGCCAGATGATCTGCACACTGCATACAATGCTGGATGTCAGGGTCAAAGCTAGCATGTGTTGCATTCAGCACCCTATTCCATGACCCACAGGTAGCACTGTAGGCCAGATGATAGGGCTCCAGAGGCCGTATCCTTGGCACCCTTGCTGTATAACATTGGCTGCTCATAGTCATAGCATCGTGAGTTAGTGCAAATTGGTCCTTCTCACATTCTGAAGGATAAGTTCCCACCTTATGAAATAAGTTACTTATTGGTTCGAATACCCCAAGTGCAAAACCTTGGGCTTTATACAATTGAAATTCATCCTATTTCAAACACTCTTTTCCTCAAAGTCATCCAGTTCTTTCACTGAAGCATGCTGATCTTCCTCTGCATCAGTGATGCCTCCCAACTTTGTCTCATATTTGTTATATCACTATAGTCCCATACTTTTGACTAAGGTCCTTAATTAAAATATTCTGGAAACAAGACTGGCACCAACCTGAACACTCTACTAAGTGACTCCCCCTTCATCCTGATCGGTCTCCTTGCAACATTACCACCATTGTCTCACCTTCATCCACGTATTGACCCATTTCCTGGTTCCTCCACTAATCCTCATCCTCTCCAGCTGCATTAATAAAAATCAGCGCTCCCAAGGAAAGTTAGCAGGCTAGTCTGACACGATCTACCTTTAGTAATTCTCAGGCAAGGGACCAGACTAGATGACCTCTGGAGGTGCCTTCCAGCCCTATTTGTCTATGATTCTGTCCTTGTTTCCTCTTTAGTACAAGAAACATTTGCTGTATTTTAAACATCCATTAAAAGCTATGGGCTTTTGACATCTCTTACTTTATCCCCACATTTTTTGACTTCAAGGAAAGTTTTCTTTACTATCAGTCCTTTTTTCTAATTCTTTCTTCTCTGATATCCTTCATCCACATAGATCTGAAGAACCATCCTCGGGACACACAACCCAGATTGTTCTAGCATATTTGACTTAATGAAATTCCAGTCCTACTCCACATTCAAGACCCTGGGCTCCTCCATCCCTCGGACCTTATTAACTAGTTCTTTACAGCTGCCGACAGCTAGGGATGTCAATATTTAACCTTTGAAATGAAGAACATCAGTCACAGACCTACTTTTTGTACATTCTTCCATTTAAATTGCTATTTCCTGTGGCCAGCACTTAGATAACGTCCTCATTACTTACCAACACTGTACTTAAAATAAGCATCACCTCTGGTTGAAGATATTACATCAAGACATGCATGGACCCTAACATTACTAAGAGCATTTGTTCTGAATCTTGTGTCCCATAAACACTACACAGAATTATGTTATTTGTAACATTAGTAAACCAGAGATTAAGTTAGGTAGTATATACAATAAACAACAGTGATCTTTACAGTGTAAATCCAAGAGAAACAAAACAGAAAGGAAATCCCCTCTGGTTTTATATTCTGTGGAACAAGACTCTCTCACCTCTACTAAAAACTCAAGCAACATGTGGGGCCAGGGTAAGAGCTGGTGTGGGCTGGTTCAAGACATGTGGACTACAGACAGCATCACAGGCCAGATGATACAGCTCTGAAGGCCAGATATGGCCCACAGGCACCCTTAAATTAGGCTACGCTTAATAATCACATACTGTAATAAGGCTTAATGTTTAAGTACATAGTTAATGTAAAGTGTAGGGTGAACAATAGTTCAAGGGAACAAGTACTGGGTGCACTTCAATTGCAAACCAGTTTTACCGCATACAAAATGATAGTAACGATATGCAGTTCAAGACCAACTCCTAGAAATTTTTCATGCTTTCATGCTGTTAAGTAAAAATATTCCATGTATAACAACTTTAAAAATCCTAATAATTTATTTTTACAGGTTCTCTAGTACACAATAGCTCCTCTGTCTTTATCTAGTTCTGCACTTAAGCTCTTCCAGCAGAAACAGCCTGTACTTTACATTTTGCAGTGTACTGAGTGTGTTGCCAGCACTTTCATAGATTTCATAGACATTAGGGCTGGAAGGGACCTCAGAAAATCATCAAGTCCAGCCTCCCGCCCCAAGGGCAGGAAGTCTGCTGGGGTCATAGGATCCCAGCAAGATAAGCATCCAATTTACTCTTGAAGGCGTTCAATGTAGGTGCTTGAACCACCTCCGATAGCAAGCTATTCCAGACCCCGGGGGCTCGGACAGTAAAGAAATTCTCCCTTATGTCCAGCCTGAAATGGTCTTGCAGTAGTTTATAACCATTCGACCTCATAATCCCTTGGGGCACTCTGGTGAACAAGCATTCCCGCAGAAATGGTGGTCACCCCTGATAAACTTATAGGTAGCCATCAGGTCACCCCTGAGCCTGCATTCTTCCAGGCTAAAGAGCCCCATGGCTCTCAGCCTGTCGTCGTAAGGTCTGTTTTCCTGACCTCTGATCATGCGCATGGCTCTTCTCTGGACTCTCTCAAGCTTCTCCACATCCTTTTTAAATACTGGACCCCAAAACTGGATGCAGTACTCCACCTGCGGCCTCACCATGGCTGAGTACAAGGGGAGAATGACCTCCCGGGATTTGCTTGAGAAGCATCTATGGATGCAAGCCAGCATTCTGGTCGCTTTACTAGCCACAGCATCACATTGAAGGCTCACATTCATCTTGTGGTCAATGATGATCCCCAAGTCTCTTTCTTCCATAGTGCTAGCCAGCGTAGCACTGCCGAGCCTATAAGGATGCTGCAGGTTTTTCTTCCCAAGGTGGAGAACCTTCTATTTTTCAGTGTTAAACACCATCAGGTTCTCATCTGCCCATTTGCTGAGTGTGTCTAGGTCGGCCTGGATCACCTGCCTGTCTTCTGGTGAGGATCCTTTGCCCCAAAGTTTGGTGTCATTGGCGAACTTGGCCAGTCCGCTTCTGACTCCAATGTCCACATCAATAATGAAAATGTTGAACAAGATAGGTCCAAGGACAGAGCCTTGGAGGACCCTACTGGTCACAGGGCACCATGATGATTGACTTCCATCAATTACTACCCTCTGGGTCTGACCACAGAGCCAATTTCCAAGCCAGAGGATTGTGGTGGACTGAAGGTCACAATTGGCCAGTTTCGCCAAGAGGTGATCATGGGATACCAGATCAAAGGCTTTTCTGAAGTCAAGATATACGACATCAATCTTTTCCCCCTTGTCCAGGTGATCGGTCACCTGGCCATAGAAGGAAATGAGATTGGTTAAGCGAGACCAACCCGCAACAAACCCATGCTGGCTATCCCTCAGGATGTTGGCATCGGCCAGTCCATTAAGGATGGCCTCTTCAATAAACTTTTCTAAGATCTTTCCCGGGATAGAAGTCAGGCTGAAGGGCCTATAGTTAGCCAGACCCACTTTCCTCCGTTTCTTGAAGCTAGGCACCACATTGACCTTCTTCCAGTCTTTGGGCACTACACCAGAGTGCCAGGAGTTTTCAAAGGTCCGTGCCAGAGGCTGGGCTATGATGCTCACCAGCTCCTTGAGCACCCTGAGGTGTAGATTGTCAGGGCTGGCTGACTTGATGGTATCCAGCATCTCAAGGTGTTCCTTCACAAGGTCAGCATTGATGGGGAGCAGGGGATCTCCTTCACCTGGACCTCCCTGTCCCATAGCGGGCATGGGCGTCCCATGGGACTGATGAAAGACCGATGCAAAGTACCCATTTAATAGGTTGACTTTTTTCTGGGCGTCAGTTGTCAGTTGCCCCATCTGGTTCAGCAGGGATCCAATGCTGGCTTGCTTTTCCTCCGGCTCCCCACATATCTGAAAAAGGACTTTTTATTGTCCTTGAGGCTAGCTGGAGTTCAGTTGCAGCCTTGGCTTTCCTGGTTTGCTCCCTGTAGGACCGGACCAGTACAGAATATTCCTCCTTGGAGGTGAATCCCATCCTCCATCCTTTGTAGGCCTTTCTTTTTAGCCTCAGGAGGTCTGCTAGATCCCTGGAGAGCCAAGGAGGCTGCTGTGTCCTCTTTCTGCCTTTCCTCCAACATGGAATAGAATTAGCCTGTGCATTGAGGATTGCTCCCTTGAGGAGTAACCACTCTTCCTGAACTCCCCTCCCCCTGGGGTCGTGGTCCCTTAGGGCCTCACTGACAAGCCTCCTGAGCTTGTCAAAGTCGGCTTTCCTGAAGTCAAGGACTTCCGTGTTGCTGACTGACTTACCAGATTTACAGTGGATGGTGAAGGTCACCCAGCTTCCCATCAATCACTAGGTCGCCAGTTAGGTCATCCCCAGTAGCCAGTACCAGGTCGAGCAGCACTTTACCTCTCGTTGGCCCATAGACTTCTCAAGTCAGGTAGAGGTCATCCACGCACGATAGGAAGCTTTGCGACCGCTCAGAATTTGCTAAGTGATTAAATACTAATAAGCAAATTCAGATCTTGAAGACAGACAGAATTCTAGAAAAGTCTTCATCAATCTTGTGTATTTGTGGTCCTGCTTTGATTCTTGTGTCAATCTTGGTTAAAATTTCACCATGTTCCCAAAGTCCAATAATTTACTGAGGATTATGAGTTTTGTTCTCATAGTTCACAGATTCCTTAATATGAATAAAACCAAAACTAAAAAACTTTCTGAAAACCAAACTGCTTATCACTAGGAAGAAGTCCAAGGCACAGTTATAAATGAATCTGCTATGACAAAACAGGAGTATGTGCCTTTAAACATCTACCAGAAGTTAAATATTCATGGTATCACAGACACCATAAAGAGTTTAGATACCAGTGATCTCTCTCTCTCTAAAAATGAATCTTTAAGACCTGTTGCCACAAAAGATTTAAGAAGCTAAATATCTGTTAAGGCAGTAAATCTAAGATGTTCCAGTTTGTCCTAGTAAATGCTTAACTCTTGAGATGAGATTTTTTTTTAGATTATTAAGCAAATTTATAGACCAAGAAAGAGTCAGTCAACATTTTCTCATTTCCTTTCTAATGGAATTTAGTCCTTTGAAAAGCCTGGCTTGAGGCATCTAAAGACTGAAGTCCTCTTTCTGTTCAAAACACTAGTTCAATAGAGCAAAACAGCTGTACATGCTTCCCCTCCCCCTCAGTTCATCTTGAACTTAGGCCTGGAGGCATCACTTCGAGAGGCTAAAGAGATTTCAGCTGTTATTCTAGAAAACTTTCATTTATTTAATATGAAAATCTATGGAGATACCAAATGCAAAACTAGATTGTACAGTATGAACTCTAGCACCCAAGAAATTATTAACATTTTTTTTTCCATATAGGCTACTGCAATCCATTCGCAAAATGTCTGGTTTGGTTGGGTTGTTTTGTTTGTTTGTTTTGTTTCTTTAAAATGATAGTATGATCTTGCCTATTCAGTTTTACACAGCTGCCCGCATGAAGGCATACATAAATCAAAGGAGGCTGTAAAAATGTTTTTTAAAATAAAGGAAAAAGGTGGGGGGAGCGGAGGGGATAGCCTAGCTAAATAACATCCCCTCCATCACAGCCACCAAGTTTATAGCCCAAAGGACTTCTTCATTTCCCAGATATGACAAGTAGCTGTCTTGTCCAGATTTATATCAAGAGATACTAATCAGTTCAGAAAAATAAAGAAAGGGATCCAGGTTATGAGCAAGATGAAAGAGGCTGTCCAGGCTGTATCACCTAAAAATGCTGACACACTGAAAAGATTATCAGAAAGTCTCATAGAAACAGAGGGAGTATGCTGCAAGCAGTAAAGACTCGTCCCTTCAATTTAGATCTAGGGAATAAGTCAAACTGACGTGAGCTACATCCAAATGGGAGTACTATCAAACAAGACTCTAAGCACCCTGTCCTAGCAAAAAATGTCTCTCTTCCCCTACATAGGTGAATAATTAATCAAGGCCACCATTCTGGAAAGAGTCCAAGACTTAATCCATGTCAATGCCAAAGTACTAATGTCACTTGGGTTCAAGATAACTCTCACTCACAAGTCTGGCACAAGCTCCTGGGATACTTAATTACAAAACAGCAATGCAGAAACTGTTCTACCTCAAAGGCAGTATCCAACAACTTTGGAAAGAGAAGAGAGCTAGTTGGTGTCTTATTAGGGCCAGTTGGTGTCACAGGAGACTGCTACAAATCTGGACTTGATGGACACCACAGCAGTCACTGTACTCCAGTGTCACACACGATGGATCCTAAGATACCGATATTAACAAGACATAAAGATTTCCAGTATCACATACAGTTGATGTTCTGTAGCTTTCTAGCTTCATAACTATGGCAGGATATTTGATTTCTACCAGCTCTAATCATAGTAATTACAGCAACCACAGAAGTAAAAATTCAGTGTGACAGAATGGGAAATAACCTGTCAAGGTTCTGTTTAGGCCCTGAATCTCTTCTCATTGATTCTATAGGACTTGATCTTGAACACACATGGGTGAAATACATACCAACTTAAATGAGAGCTGCCTTTAGGTGAGAGTAAGAATGGGCCAGTTGATCTTGTCTTATTGCTTCTTGTTGTGGTCCAACACAGAAGCATGTTAGGCCTCTCCTATCTTGAAGATATATTTTAAATCAAGACAATCCGTCTATGTTCTCTATGTAGCAGACTAAGGATCACATCTCCTAAAAACCAGGAAGTCTTTTTAGTCATGTCTGCTAGCATCTTAAGTTATTTCTCTCCTGGCTGGAAAGAAAAGATTTACTGACAGACAAACTAGAGTGGCAGCAGACCACATGAACAATTCATCCATCCAAAGATGGCAAATCAGTATGTCACTCTGATGCTGAATATATTGCAATAACTGACATTTTACAAAATGAAAACTTCTTCAAAGAAGTTCGTAAAGTTTTTGAAAACTGCTTGAAAGACTTCTTACAGGCATACCTCACCTGCAGAACTCATTACCAGGGATCTTGGTTTTGCCTGATAAAAAAAATCCCAATTTTTAGTTTTAAAAAGCAACTCAAAAGCCACATTTTTGCATGAATGAAACACTACTAATATCTACATACTAGTGGTGTTTCATTTTCAGCATGGAAAAATATGGATTTTAGGCTCCTTTAAGCAAAAATTGGGGGGGGTGTTAAATGAGAGAAAACCAGAATCCCTGCTCATTACCACCAATTTCAGAATCCCAGGGCTTCACTACATTCAACTGTTTAAAAAAAAAAGAACAGCCCAAACATTCTCATTGCCTGAGATTAGGAAGAAGCTTCTCCTATAGGCTGGCAACTCCAGCTGCCCAAGACAAAGATTTCTCTCTCAGTCATCTGAAACAAAATCTTGCTCTCACTGATTGCAATATGGCTGGTTTCACCCTTTGTTGTTTATTGCTATAAGATACTAGACTAGATGGATCACATTTCATAGATTTTATAGATTTCATAGACATTAGGGCTGGAAGGGACCTCAGAAGATCTTCGAGTCCAGGCCCCTGCCCCAGGGGCAGGAAGTCAGCAGGAGTCGTAGGATCCCAGCAAGATAGACATCCAAATATCTCTTGAAGGCATTCAAAGTGGATGCTTGAACCGCCTCAGGTGGCAGTCTGTTCCAAACCTTGGGGGCTCAGACAGTGAAGAAGTTCTTCCCTATGTCCAGCCTGAAACAGTCATGGAGGAGTTTGTGACCATTCGACCTTGTCATCCCTTGGGGCGCTCTGTTGAACAGACGTTCCCCCAGATCCTGGTAAGCACCCCTTAAAAACTACCAATCGCCTGAAAAATACAATATTTTCTCATTTGTTTCAAAATAGGCTATTAAATATGTTAATCTAGGGAAAGATATAAAATGATTGCTTAAAAAAAAAAATCGGGGGGGAGGAATTCCTGCTTATCAGGGAGTGGCAAGTGGGAGGAAGGGAGCAGCCCACACTGTGGTGGAGCTACAGCCACCGAGCAGAGGGGAGGGGCTAGCCCTGCTGTGGAGCAGAGACCACTGCCCAGCTCAGAGAGCATGCCAGGATGCTGGGGGTATCTGCTTTACCTTAAACCAGCAAGGGGTCTGGGACAAACAATGCATACATCAGTTTGACCCAAATCAGTTAAGTCTGATACTACATTCAACCAGGTTTATCTCAGACTGGTTTAAGCCATTTTCACACTCGTTTATGTGCACTGAATGTCTGTTCTGTTACAGGTTTAAACCAGTTTCTGATCACTTAAACCGGTTTGCGTGTAATGTCTGTCCCTAGCCCTAAAGTGCTGAGCGGTCTCATTTCTCACAGATGGCCTCATACAACCAGTGAATCCCATGCTGCCCTATCAATTTTGCAGTGCATAGTTGCTCTAACAAGGCTTCTGATGCTCAAGGCAGGTAGGAAAGAACAGAAGACCAGAAGGGCTCAAGTGCCAATTAAAATTTAGGAATTATCTGTTGCAAGCAGATTATACTTCACTAAAACCCCAGAGACTGTCACATCCCCCAACCCCGACACCCTCCGCTTAGCCTCATGTGACCTGGGAGAAGGAACAGGAAGTGTTCTTGCAGCAGTTCTGTAACAGCTACAAACCAAGCCTCCTCAGCTTGTGTTCTTGAATTATAGTTCTCATTTGTAAAAAAAAAAATGTTATATGCTTGAAACTACCAACTGCCTGAAAAATACAATATTTTCTCATTTGTTTCAAAGTAGACTATTAAATACGTTAATCTAGGGAAAGATATAAAATGATTGCTTAAAAAAAAATCAGGATGCATATGCACAAAAGTCGGTGTGATAGAAAACAGGAAAGGGACAAAAAGAAAAGAGGCTCCACTCCCACAAAGAGTTCCACCAGACTCTCCCCTACTAAAACCAGGGACTGGGGACTTGGTCATTTGAACAATTATCATAAAAATTGTATTTCAAAATTGTTTAAGGCTCAAATGCATTAAAAATAATAATTTTCAGAAAAATACTGCTACATTCCAAACAATACTCACACCCACTTAAATTTGTAGGGGGAACCCTTCTTAAGTTGCTCGCAACTGAACTGAGCCTCCAAACCTCAGACATGCTTATTTGTGACAGTAAATACTCCAATATCATAGGTACTTGCCCCTAGAACTTGTTTTCCCACTGCCTTCTACAAGCCTGGCAAATTCTGGGCAAAATAATGGAGAAACTGACATGGGGTTCAAGTGATCAAGACATGAAAGGACAGGAATATAATGCCAGTCAACATGATTTTAGGGAAAACAGATGCCGTCAAATAAGCACAATCTTTTTTTGTTATTAAAAATTCTGTTGATAAAATGTGTTAGATACAAATGACTACCCATAATACTAGATCAAACACTATAGAAGAAGTATCACAAGACATCAGCAGTTTAATGATTAACCATTTAAACCAGGGCTGTCCGACCTGCAGCCCACTCATGAGACGTTAATTTGCTGCCCCTGAGCTCCCACCATGCCACCACTCCCCACATCATTCCAGCTACAGCAGCAGCTACAGTATCCATGCCCCTTCTCCCATCTCTGGCTTCCTCTTTTTGCACCCACCCCTGGAGATGGGGTGTCATGGCACAGCCTGTGGGGCTTGGGAACCTGCAACCCAGAGTAACCACATGACACAATGCAGCATAGGGGGCAGTTCAACATTGGAAACTCGTGACCCAGAGGAACCCTGGTATACTCCTGTGCAGCTCCCACTGGTGCAACATGTCCCGACAATTCTGATTTTCATAGATTTCATAGACATTTGGGTTGGAAGGGACCCCAGAGGATCATCGAGTCCAGCCCCCTGCCCCAGGGGGCAGGGAGTCAGCAGGGATCATAGGATCCCAGCAAGATAAGCATCCAAATGTGTTTTGAAAACATTCAAAGTGGGTGCTTGAACCGCCTCAGGTGGCAGTCTGTTCCAAACTTTGGGGGCTTGGACAGTGAAGAAGTCCTTTCTTATGTCCAGCCTAAACCGGTCACAGTGGAGTTTGTGACTGTTTGATCTTGTCATTCCTTGGGGGGCTCTAGTGAACAGTCGTTCCCCCAGATCCTGATGAGCACCCCTGATAAACTTATAGGTGGCCATCAGATCACCCCTGAGCCTGCACTTTTCCAGGCTGAAGAGCCCCTTTGCTCTCAGCCTCTCATCATAAGGTCTGTTTTCCTGACCTCTGATCATGCGTGTGGCTCTCCTCAGCACCCTCTCAAGCTTCTCCACATCCTTTTTGAATTGCGGAGCCCAAAACTGGACGCAGTACTCCAGCTGCGGCCTCACCAAGGCCAAGTACAGTGGGAGAATGATGTCCCGGGATCTGCTTGAGAAGCATCTACGGATGAAAGCCAGCGTTTTGCTCACTTTACTAGCCGCAGCATCATGCTGAAGGGTCATGGTCATCTTGTGGTCAACCATGACCCCCAAGTCCCTTTCATCTGTAGTGCTAACCAATGTAGCACTGCCAAGCCTATAAGCATGTTGCAGGTTTTTCCTCCCAAGGTGGAGAACCTAGCATTTTTTGGTGTTGAACACCGAAACAGACCATTTCATAAGTCTGTCCAGATCTGCCTGGATCACCCTCCTGTCCTCAGGTGTAGATGCTTTACCCCAGATTTTGGTGCCATCGGCGAACTTGGCCAGTCCGCTTCTCACACCAATGTCCACATCATTGATGAAGATGTTAAACAGTATAGGCCCTAAGACAGAGCCTTGTGGGACCCCACTGGTCACAGCGCACTAAGACGATTGACTCCCATCGACCACCACCCTCTTGCATCCTACCGCAGAGCCAGCTCCCCAGCCAGCAGATCGTGGCAACATCAAGGCCGCAGTTAGCCAGTTTGTGATAAGTCACCTGGTCATAAAAGGAAATGAGATTGGTCAAGCAACACCTACCCACAACAAACCCATGCTGGGTATCCCTCAGGATATTGCCTTCAGCTAGTCTGTTAAAGATGGCCTCTTTAATAATCTTTTCCAAGACCTTCCCCAGGATAGAGATCAGGGTGATAGGCCTGTAGTTTGCCGGATCTACTTTCCTCTGTTTCTTGAAGATAGGCATGACATTGGCCCTCTCCCAATCATCGGGCACCATTATTTAAAACGTAAAAGAGATACCTAACTGAAAATCTCTAAAATGTGTTGTCAATCAGAAATCATCATCATGGGGACAAATATCAGGCCTCATTACAAGGGATTCTGGTCTTCTGATAAAAAATATCCCCAATTTTTTGATTAAAAAAAAGTAACCCAAAATCTGCATTTTTCCCGAAACACCACTAATATATAGATATATGTGGCGTTTCATTTTAAAAATCAGGGAAAATGTGGATTGGGGTTATTTTTAATCCAAAAATAGGGGATTTTTTTTTTAATCAGGGAAAACTAGGATCCCTGATTATAAAACAATCAATTAGTAAATACATAACAGAGGAAGCAGTGATTGTTAGAAGCCAAAAAAATCAAGCCAAACCAATTTGATTCCCTTCTTTGACAGAGTAATTACTGTAGCTTGATGGATGAAGGACATTCAGTAAATATGAAAACCTCAATATTAGTAAGGCTTTTGATACAATCCCATACATCCTTGTTTTTAAAAAAAACCTGGAGAAATACAGGCCAGATAGAATTGATGTTAAGTAAAGACATAACTGGCTAAATAAACAAGCAAAGAATAACTATGCCTTCATTGATGTCAGAATGGCAGGAAATTTCAAGTGGTTTTTCAAAGAGCTGCCTGAATGCAGGGCTGTTTACCATTTTTATTAATTGTTTAGATGTAGAAACAAAGCTCTCCCTGATCATGCTGGTGTGCGACATAAAACTGGGAACTGTTTGCAAAAGCTTCACAAGGTAGGATTAGAATTCAAAGTGATCTTGATAAACTAGAGATCTGGGCACCAGAAAACAAAATGAAATTCAACAAAGACAAATATAAGGTGCTACATGTTGGGAAGAAAAACAAATGTACTAATGCAGGATAGGGCATTGATAGCAAGAATGTAGCAATTTTGGACTGCATTAACATAAGTACTGTGTGTATGATAGGGGAGATGACAGAACCACTCTATTTGATACTGGTTAGGCCTCAGCTGGAGTGCTGTGAACAGTGCTGGAAGTATTTTAAGGATCTAGAGATCCCAGAAAGAATCCAGAAGCAAGTGATAAAGATGATAAAGGGGTTGGAAGGCAAGGCATATGAAAAGAGCTTGAAAGAACTAAGACATGTTTAGGTAGGAGAAAAGACGTTAACAGGAGGATATAATAGCAAGTCTGAAATACCTTAAATG
Source organism: Crocodylus porosus (assembly GCF_001723895.1). NCBI lineage: Eukaryota > Metazoa > Chordata > Crocodylia > Crocodylidae > Crocodylus > Crocodylus porosus. The sequence continues at coordinate 108,860,264 of NW_017728906.1, read as the reverse complement.
CTGCCAAAATGGAGAATAACTGTTTTTCCTTGCTGCAGTGGGCAAATCACAAGGCAATGAGTCTAAACAGCCAGAAGGCAGATTTAGGCCACATACAGGCACTACTTTTCTCACAATAGAAACCACAAGCCTACAGGCATTCATCAAGTTTCTCCTGCAAGAAAAAATGCTTCCTGAAGAAGAAAGATTTCCCTCTTTCTTTTAAGAAATGTGCCCTGTGCTTTACCCAGAAGAAAGCAGCAGCCACTGCCCTCTACCTCTTTCCCAAATCAGGCAAAGCCCAGTTTGGGAAAGGGGCTGAAGACTTCTGCCCCATTGCTACCTCCACTCTATTCCCAGAAACCAGGAGCAGAGCAGAGGAGATCCCAGTGTGGGAAAGGCATGGGGAGTCTTTCTCTACTGCTCCACTTGCCCCAGGGATTAACTTTCAGGGAAAACTGTAAGAACTGTAGGAAAAAGGAAAAGGCTATTCTATAATCTCAATAGATGTTTCCATGCAGAGAATGGATAAAGCATTTATATGGAGTGAAAAAACCCTCATTTGTTCAGGGATTTGACCAGATGGACCTTGTGTATACCCTCCTGACCCTATGATTCTACAAAACCTCAAATAGTATTCATCGATAATCTGATCTGAAAGTAGCCATAAAAATCACTGCTGATAAATGTGTGGATGACAGATTGGCACATGCATAAAGAGTAGTCTGGCCAGCTTGCTGAGCTGATCCCATTCAAACACAAAGTGAGGTTACATATTTAGAAGCAAGAAACACAGGCCACCCCTACACTGTGATGGAATAATTCTGAAAATGATGAATGCCAAAGGAGGGCAAGTAGCTGAATGTGAATGAGTCTAATGTAAAACTTGGATGTATGAAGAGAGGAGTGGTAATTAACAGGGATCCTGGTTTTCTCTGAATAAAAAAAATCCCCAATTTTCAGATTTAAAAGAGTAACCCCAAATCCACATTTTTCCATGATTAAAATGAAACACCTCTATATAAAATTCATTCACATTTTATACCTATATATAGTGGTGTTTCATTTTAATCATGGAAAAATGTGGATTTGGGGTTACTTTTTTAAATCTGAAAATTGGGGATTTTTTTTTAAATCAGAGAAAACCAGGATTCCTGGTGATTAAGAAGGCAGTTTTACTTCTGCATAAGACACTGTGGACACCAATAGTAGATTTTAAAGGGGTGTTGAAAAACAGAGACAATGTACGAAGAGACCAAAAAAAGCCTTCCCGTGAGAATGAATGATCTCAGTCTGTTTAGCTAAGAGAAAAAAATTGAAAAATGACTCTGTTACAGCGTATGTAATTGCCTTCATGAGGGCTTCTTAATCTAGTAAAGAAAGGCATAACCAGAACCAATGGCTAGAAGCCAAAGCCAGACACTCAGATTAGAAAGTCATCATTAAATTTTAACGCTGAGGGAAATCAGCCACTGGAACAAACTGCCAAGAATAGAGGTGGATTTGTTTCTTGATATCTTAAAATCAACACTGCTTTTTTGGAAGACATGTTTTAACCAAGCACCAAAGGATCAACACGTTAGGAACAGGTCCAAGGGCAGTTCTCTTCCCACTATGGTGTGCGTCAGACTATTGAAAAGGATTATCAAAGTACAGAAGTGAGTAGTGACTCACTGTCTATACATTTCCATGGTAGGCCAAGAGCAGCATCATTAGATAAAGTATGCTATACACAAGTTGAATACGTTATCCATCATAAAATTCACCTGCCAGTAAATTTAAACTCAGCAGGTCACAATGGGAATTACCATATTGCCTTTCTTCAGTGGATGACCTAGGATGGTACCTATCCAAGGGGCCTTGGATAGATGGGATACCCCATTTTTCAACATTGCAATGAGATGAGTAAAAAGACACTTAGAAGGACTGTTCTTTTTTTCTTTCTGCAGATAATCATTTGATGTTCTAAACAAAAAGTTCCATTTTCCTTGACAGGGTGTTCTAGCTAACATAACCAGTAGTTTTCTCGATGGTCACAATAAATAACAACAGGATTTTTTAAATACTGTATAGTACACATCTTGCAGAAGTGAACATCCTATCTTGAATACAGATAACATGAAAAGTCAATTTTAATAGGTTTAATTGCACAGCTAAAATATCCCTTTGACAATTCAATCAGTGTTCTGATGAGCTACATAGTATATAGCACACAGTAATATATTTTCTAAATTTTGAGGAAATGTCTTCACTAAGAAAAAAGGGTTTTTACCTTATGTAAAAAGCTCAAGTTAAGAACGTACTTTGTTCCCTACTTAAGGCAAGGCATAAGAAATGCTGATCTGAAGGGCAAAACATTAAACTGATTTAACACTAACTTAAGTTTTGAAGAGAACAGACAAATAATAAACTCAGTTGTCCTACAATTAAAGACAACCTAGACACTCATTTCAATCTATCAGAGCCCTCATGCATTTTGTTAAGACAAGCAAGCAACAAGCACTCATGCAGTGAGAGTAAGGGAGCCAAATAAATACACCTCTGTAATAGAATATTATACCCTTACCCAGGGCCATCCCTGGGGGGGTGTGAATCAGGGAGGTCACCCCGGGCCTCACACTTTGGGGGGCCCCACAGAGCTGGGCAGAGCGGCCGCAGTGACTCCGTGCTGCCACTGGCACCCCCCACCATCCCTCACCACCGAATCCACCACCGGCTTCCTCACATTCAGTGCAAGCCCCTGCTTAAAGTAAGGCCATCCCCAAATAGATCATTGAACCAAGGCTTTGTCAAGGCAGGTCTTAAAAGCCTGCAACAATGAAGATTCCACAATCTCCCTGGGTAACCTGTTCCAGTGCTTTACGGCCCTCCTGATAAGAAAGTTCTTCCTAATATCTAACCTGGGGGTAGGCAACCCTCGGGATGCATGCCAGAGCATGGCAAGCAGAGGCATTTTACTTGGCATGCATGCCTCAGGCCAGACGGTGGGAGAGCTGCAAGGGACCTTATCCTTGTTGTGGCAGTGCAGCCCCTTCCCCACCATCCACTCTGAGGGATGTGTGTACCCACCATTGACAAGGAACTGGGCCAGGGCTACACAGCCCCCATGAAGCTGCTTGCAGCCTCCCCACCACCTGCTACAAGCACCACGGGCTCTGTAACAGGCACATGTGCCTCAGGGCAGATGGCAGGGAAGGGGCCAGGGCTGCACTGCCACAACAAGAATAGGGCCCCTCGCAGCTCCCCTGCCATCTGCCCCCGGCATGCTGACCCCTGATCTAACCTAAACTTCCCTTGCTGCAGCTTCAGACCATTGCTTTTTGTTCTGTCACCTGCCACCACTGAGAACAGTCCAGTTCCATCCTCTTTCGAACCCCCCTTCAGGTAGCTGAAGGCTGTAGTTAAATGCCCTCTCAGTCTTCTCTTCTCCAGACTAAAAAAGCCCAGTTCCCTCAGCCTCTCCTCAGAAGTTATGTGCTCTAGCCCCCTAACCATTTTCACTGCACTCTGTTGGACTGTAGTTTGTCCACATCCTTTCTGTAGATGGGATCCCAAAATTAGACACAGTACTCCAGATGTGGCCTCACCAATGCCAAATAGAGGGGAATATGAGACACTGACAATTGGTTGCATAAGGGTCAGAACTACAAGTAGTATCTGGAAACCTGGAATGCCAGGAAGCACAGAAACTACTTTTGGACTTTGTTAATCCTATCTTAGAATAAATCATTCCAATGAAAGATGCTGATAAACAAGACTTCTACTGTTGTTCTGATCTTCATAACTGACATGAATAAAGTCTGGTTTTTACAATAACATCTGGGTAGACAAAATATCAGATGATTTACATTAAACCAAGGACTTCATTCTGCAACAACGATCAAATATAATCAAGACACTGCTCTTTCCCACAGATGCATCACTAAAACATTTCTTTAGTTCCCAAGCACATATTTTTCAAATTCACAACACCCCACATGAGTGAAATAAAATAGTTCTGAGGCTTTAAATAATAGAGAATGTTATATATTCAATATAAATGCCTATTATCTTATTCAGTGAAAATGTGATTAAACGTTATTCACTGTGCAAGACCAAGTTTCTGTGGGACAACATACACGTAGTTTTAAAGGACTCTATTCACCTGCAGCTCTTCCCATAAGTTTCTCTCCTTACACTCCATTTCTAATGATTTCCATTGCAAGCCCCTCAGTCTGTGTAAAACAACTGATACAATGCAGTCAGTGCTGTTCATATGACCTATGGGGAACTTCTGAAGCTCACACATTCATGCATCTTGCAGAAATGCTATAAAATTCAAGAAACGAACTTTAACTTGTAGACTAGATTCATCTGTGAAACGTATTTAACTTTTTATTGGCATTCTTGCATGGGAACAGTGTTTGTAACTTGTAGTAAGGAACCCTAAATGCTCAGTTTAACTTTTCACTGAAGAAACACAGTCAGGTTTTTTTAAGATACAAAAAAAAATAAAAATAAAAATTGAGAAAAAAGCAAACAAAAAGGATTTATCACCAGGGAACCTGGTTTTCTCTGATAAAACAATCTCCAATTTTCGAATTACAAAAAGTAACCCAAAATCCACATTCTTCCATGATTAAAATGAAACTCCAGTAATATATGAGATGTTAAAAGGCGACGAATAGAAAAGTCTTAAGACATTAAGACTTTGGGGGAGAAAGTTCTGCTAGGCACAGTATATAAGGAAATGTTTTTAGTTCACTGGAAAAAAAGAAAAATTTCATATTAATGTATATGAATGAATATGAGTGTTGTGCTACTATATAAAAACTAATTAAAAGTGATTAAAAATGGCTATGAACTCACTTGCCTTGCAATACATATGGGAGGACCTCCTGAACCCCCTTGATTTCATTGGGATTCTTTAGCCGCACATGAATAGCTTATCTATCAATCCACACCACACTGCATCCTCAAGAATAGGATTCAAGTTTTAAGTGAGCACTTTAAAAATTACTGTTTGTTACAGTCAGGTTAAAAATGATAGACTGAATTCTTTCCCCTCAGCATGTGCAGAGGAATGAGAAAAGCTTCTATATCCACAGCAAAAAGGAACCTGTGCCTTTTCAACATTTTCCACCTGCCTCAAAGAACAAGTGAGGCTACTACTCATCATAAGGTCCACAGTACTGGGACTTCAAGGGTTTACAAAGGAAAATGAGAGCAACCAAGGAATAACTATGCAAATATTGCATACTTCTTACTTAATGCAGAACATAGGAGTTCCCTAACAGGGATGCCATTTCAGACAGGACTCACTACAAAACACATGAGTCGGCACATTTGTCTGCTTCCTCTCTCTTCTTCTCTGTGCACTGTAGTTCTGGAATCTAAGATACATGCTTTACTTTCTTTGGATTAGTTCACAAAGTTATAACTTTTGTTTTCCCTAAGAATAATGATTAAGAACTAAACTGTTAAAAATCACACTTCTTAAAGTACTCATTGAACAAGGCCTTTAGGCTTTCCGTATTCCCCAGCTCTAGCAAAATGGTGTATTAGTGGTGTTGCGAACACTAGCTTTATTTTTGTAATACAGCTCAGCAATGAAGTCCACTTTACAGCTGTACGCGTACAGTGTAACCATTCAAGGAGAGCTGAAAATGCAAAACACCAACAAGGTCAGTCCTGCAAACAGGTGCACACAAGCTACAGATGTCCTAATGTGCTGGGCAGCTGGTTCATACGGTCTCATTTCAGCTTAGCAGAAACAGCCCAGAAAGAGGCTAGAGAGGAAGGCCGGATAGATTTGCACCTCATAGACTAACCAAAATAGAGTTGGTCGGTTAGTCTATAAGGTGCAGATGTACCATGCCTTCTATTTAACTTCAGACTAACACAGCTAACAACACCTCTGTGCTAAAGGGCTAGAGAGGCCAAGGAAAGAGAGTGTGCTGCAGTCCCTTCCATCCAAGGAAAACATAAGAAAATCCTGGCTTTAGCATCTTGAGACTCAAACACAGCAGCCTGGTGAGTGCCCAGCAGAGGGAACCCTACCAAGGCTACCGGGGATGTTTTGTTTTTGTACCTCCTAAAATTTAGGACCTCTGACCATATACCCTAAATAAGAGGAAATCTGCTTGGTCACTTGCTTTTTGTCTTTCTGGAGGAGGGGAGGGTCTCTCCCCACCCTCCAGAAAGGATTCTTGCACCTGCTCAGATCTGGTTGTAGGGTCAAGATAGATAATTCAAACACCATCTGGGTTTCCAAAGTGTTCAAAGAGGTTTCTGGCATGCTGCCCAGCTCCTGCAAAGTCTTCACACTGCATATCTGGCCAAGGGAGGAATAAAGCTGGTATCCAGATGAAGAGGGTGGGAGAAGACGGGTGGGTGGGATCCTCTTCATCTCTCTCTCCAAGAGGTCTACGGAAAACAAGAAGCAAGACTCTCCCCCTGCTGTGAGCAACCACTGTAGAAAGCAGGGATGAGCCATGGGTGATGCCACCTCTGTACAGAGCATGGAGTTTTAACTCTGTTAATCTGAAGTCAAGTGGAAAGCAGGGTAGATCTGCACCTTACAGACTAACCAAAGGTTAGCAAAGCATCTGCTTTCTCTTTAACTGGATAAATATGTGCTGTGTTATACATGATGACATACCACACACTATGTGACCAGCTCCCTTTTCAAAATCCTAGATCTGTTAATGCAGAGTAGATCTATAACTATATCACCAGAGCGATATCTACCTTAAAGTAGATCTATAGCTATAAAGCGATAGACAGAGCGAGTGATAAAGTGAGCACTACAATATGACAGAATGAACTGCAGTGATATAGTGATAGATATAATTGATAGAGTGAATGATGTTACCATTCTAGTTATAGAGCAAACGATACAATATGATAGTGAGTGATAGCGCAAGACAGTGATACAGTGATTGAGTGATAGAACCAGTGATAGAGTAAGCAATACAATCTTATAGAGAGAGAGCAAAAGAGCAGCAGACATTGATATAATGATAGATATGATAGAGCAACACAGTGAGAGAGCAATACGGTAGAGCAACAGAGCAAGTGACAGAAACAGTGATACAGCAACCAATACAAGATGATAATGAGAGCGAGTGATAGACCAAAACAGTGATATAGTGATGGATATGAGTGACAGAGCAAGTGACAGAGCAAGCGATAGGATGTGATAAAGAGAGCCAGCAATAGACAGTGACATGGTGATAGAGACAAGCGATAGAGCGAATGATAGTGATATGATAGAGCAATATATGATAGAGTGAGTGGGAGCAAGACAGTGATACAGAGACAGATATGAGCGACAGAGCAAGCAGTAAGATGCGATAAAGAGCGAGCAAGCAATACAGCACCAGTGAGATAGCGATGGAGTGAGTGATACGGTGATAGATACAGCAGGAGAGATAGAAAGAAACAGCTCTCGAGGGATATGAAAAAGCGAGAGAGATGCCAGATACCGGCAGAGGGCAGCTGGATACACGGGTGCGGGCAGAGAGGGAGAGAGTGCGCCCCGCCACAGGCTTGCCCGAGCTGAGGCTCCCTCCAGCCGAGGCTGCGAGAGGAGGCGCAGGGAGAGGCCGAGAGGAGCCCGGCTCCCCGCGGGCCGCACTCACCAGAAGAAGAGCCGCGAGCAGAGATTGGCGCCCTGCAGCGGGTTGGGCTTCTCCGCGCGGGGCAGCGCTTCCATGCCGCCGCCAGCCCTGGGGCACGGGCACGGGCTGCCGCCGCTTCCAGGGCCGCCCCGGGCCCTGCCTCTGCGCCTCAAACCGGCGGCGGGAGCCGGGAGGAGGCGGGTGAGGCCGGGAGGCGGCGGGTGAGGCGGGGCGGGGCGGGGCGGGGCGCCCCGAAGGAGAGGGCTGCCCGGCCCAGTTCGAGCTCCCTGCCTTCAAAGCCTGACGCGGAAACGGCCCAGGTGCCCTGCTCTCCTCCGAGGTCCCTTCCTTCACGGCCCTGAGCCACCAGCTACGGGGCGGCCCCTGCCCTGCCCCTGCCCGGCACAGAGCTTGACTCGTTGGTGCTAGGGGAAGAGCAGGTTGCAGCCCACCTCATAGCACCCAATGAGTGTCCCTTCTCGAATCGCATTTAGGGACACAGCTACACGCACACATTGGGCGTGTCGACACGTGCGTTTACCGGGCTTTTATGGGGAGGGTTGGGTTTACACATGCAGGCATTACAGCGCAGTAATACTGTGTATGGACGGGCTTGGGTACATAAATAGGGATACACATGCCTCACTGTGCAGGAAACACTCAGGCAGGAATTTGTTACCTGCCTCATGCAGGTAGCAAATTTCCACCCTCAGTGCACATCACTAGAATTACTGCACAGCGTGCAGTGTGTGGACTGCGCAGTGATTTTTGGCCACTGAGAGGGCACTTAAGTTACTGCCAAGTAACAGTGCACGTGTAGACATGCTCATTTAGACACATGCTCACACCCTTCGACACATGCTCAAACACACACATCCCACTGTTGCAAAAAGGGGTTCGTTTCTCTGGAGGCTCACAAAAATCACAGACACACAGTCATCATCCGGTACAAAAGGATGTATTTGTTTGCAAACAAGGTCAGAGTGGGGCATTGATGCCCAAATCAGCTTCTGACAAACTAATTGTGTTTGCAAGCGGAATTTATCTT
>NW_017728906.1:108821166-108851536 GCF_001723895.1 Crocodylus porosus | reverse complement strand
GGAACTCTTACAGCTACTTCCGTTTCATACAAGCATACATGTAGTTACATCATTACATACATCGCATGTATAGTATAATTAGCTACTTAAGTATGCAGGGCGGAGAGGTAAATATGCATCAGCTCATTAAGCATGCTCAGAAACTACAACAGTTCGCCAAAAGTTCATACCCCAAGGCCACAGTCAATTGAATTCCAGCTTCTGTATCAGCATGAGAAAGGCTAAGGCGGGTGAGGGGGAGAAAGGAGCCTTGGGCAGTACTTCTTTCTTATCAGGTGCAAGATGCAAGCTGCGCATTTCTAACAATATTCCATTTCTAACACCACTCTCACTGAAATCTAGCACTCACTTAAAATCAGCCAAACCATGGTTACCCCAAGATCAAATGTGGCCAATCTTTTATTCAGGGGTGGATCTAGGACTAGCTCCCTGCTTCCTTCCCCACCTACGCAAACAGACCGTCCTTGAGAGCCCACAGGGACTTTAGGTCTCTAGCAGGTGACAATTCCCACCTTTCCCTTCCCTCCCCATTCCACAGCTGCCACTGTTGCTTTCCCTGATGTTTTGGGGGCTGGGAGAGCACCAGAGCTGTTCCTCCCCACCCAGCCAGGGGAGGGGACAGGGGCAACATCAGGGCTGGAGAGTGGTTCTCCGCTGTGTCCTCCATCCCCTGGGAGCAGGCAGGCGGAAGGGGATTCCCCTAAACCCATCCCCACTGCTGCTGTCCCCAACTGAAATCAGCCCACATGCAACCTGGCAGCACCAGACAGGAGCAGCTCTGGTGCTTCCCCTACCCCTGGGACAGTGAGAAAGCAGAGGAAGTGGGGAAAAGGAGGGGAGGAAGGTTTTCACTTCTTGTTAAAGGGTTTAAAAAGTCCCCCAAAGCTCCCCGGTGCAGTGCAATCCAAAAGAGGGGGTACAACTGCCCCATTACAGCTTCTCTGGATCTGCGCATGCAGTTTTTAATAAAAAAGTTAAAGCTAGGACTCAGTGGCAACGCGTAGGGGGTGCATGGGGGTGCACATCCACCCCCTGAGAGCGCTGCTGCACCCCCTGCCAGCCAGCGTTCCCCACTTAAGCGATGTGGGGGGGGGCAGGTGGGAGCACTGGTGCTCCCCCTGAAAGCGCCAGCTGGGGAGTGGGGGCACCAGGAGAAGCACCGCTGGCACTTCTGTGTCAGTGCAATCAGTTGCAGGGGGACCCCCTACCCCCTCCAGTCACTGACCCTCTGACTCAGAAGGCACCAGTCACCCATGCCAGAACTTCAGAAAAACCTGTAGAAGGTCTTTATATCACTCACAGGGGAAAAAAAATTGAAAAAGAAAAGAGTGAAAAGATATTAACGTGGAGATCTTAAGATAAGCACCATTACCTTCCTGGGATAAAATAGTAAAGTTGGGCTGCCTGTGAATTAGGATTCTTTCTTTGGATAAAGCAGCAAAATTAAGTCTATAATCCCTGGTTAATTTTAGTCATACTGCAATGACTGCTTTGTTGTTATAACACAGAGAATTTTTTTTCCCCAGGGACATTGGCTTTGGAAAAAAGAATAAATAATTTACTTCCTGGATTAGTGTCTTAAGTCCTCTCTCTCCCTACATTCCACCCCCATTATTATGAATGACACTGATACTGTAAATGATACCAACTAGGGCTCCAGCCTTGTAAACATTTACACTCATTTAAGTATTCCAGTAACTTAATTTCCAAAACAAAATGCTCTTAAAAGATAATCGGATGGAGGGAGGAAAGCAAAGCAGAAGGGGAAAAAAAATCATATTAAACAGAAAATATTTTTTTAAAAGCCAGTAGGCTAGATAAATTTGCAGGAGGAGCTGTTACAGAGTTGTCTACCATTGGGAAAATGCCACTACCCAGCAAGAACCAGAAATAGAACATTGCATCATTATAAAAGGTAATAAAACACAAAACAAGCCATGGAATTGTTTTGTCCTCTGAAAATTTAAGGCTACGTGCAAAAGAAAATGGGAAAATAAAAAGTGAACAACGAACTCATAGGAAATAATGTAAAGAGAGGAGGGACAAAACCACTGGCTTGACATTGCACTTACAGTCATATATGGAGTTCTATGCTTATTGATACACAGATATATACACATATAGACACACACATATATAAACAGACAGAGCAACTGTAGCCATTTCTAGAAAGTACAACTTTATTAATAATTACATACAGCTACCTTAAAAGAACATTAAGGTTGTAAGATCAAGCACTCATGATTAGGAAATGCCTAAGAAAAGGTTGTGCAACACTATTCAACCTCTTATACATATGCATTATGTTACAGCCTTCAATTACATTTAAAAAAAAATACAGACAGATTTCCTTTCTCATTTGGTGTACAGGAAAACTGGTTGTCACTGAATGGGCAGCTGTTCATAAAATATTCATTTCATCCTCATTTCTCAATATATGGCAATAAGCCTTATTTACTGCTCTATTCATACCTTGGTCTGAATATAGAATTACTAACTTCCCCATGAGCATTTCTGTGTATTTATCACCCAGTGCTTTACAAACATTTTTCACCCTACATCTCCCAATAGTGTGGTATTACCTCCAATTTCCGGATGGGAAACTGAAGCAAATAGTTATTAAAGTCATTGGAAGGGACCTCAAGAATCATCTAGTCCACCTGCCTGCACACATGCAAGCTGTCTATTCCTAAACCATCCCTAACAAATGCTTATCTGACTTATACTTTAAAAATTAAAAAAAACTTCCAATGAAGGAGATTTAAATTAAAAATTTCCAAAGAAATAAAACATGTCTACTCAATTAGGTACATCTAGAACCTACTTTTCCAGGATATTCAACACAATCATGCATTTTCAAAGGACAACTCCCAATGAAACCTGTTGAAGCTATGAGCATTCAGCACTTTTGCAAATCACTCCCAGGGGCCCAAGATGGGTATGAGGAAATGATGGGGGGGTGTCACAAAATGAGTAACCAGGAACAAAAGTTTGTCTTAAGTGATTTGCCTAGCATTACATAGCAACTTTCTGGCAAAGGAAGCATAGAAAACAGTTTAGAGAGGTTGAAATCTTTCCAGCGGAACAATTGTCCATAGGAAAATGATGATTTGATGGAATCAAAACATTCCGATGAACACGTTTCTGTCAAAGCTTTTGTTCAAAACAAGATACAAAGGCAGACAGGCAAGTAGGCTGCTGGGCTAACCAGCCAACTGACTTGCCTGGTTTCCTTTCATCCTATAGGCAAAAACAGTCTGGTAGTCTACTGGCTTATGACCCACCTGTTCAGTTTGTGTCCAACTTGTTATCCAGTTTTCTGATTTATTGACTAAAAAGTGTTTCCTCACATGGGGACAAAGAACTGGAACTGTTTTTAAATTGAACTAGATAAGTTATTGAAAGCATAATATTATGGGATTAAAAAGGTTTTGGGTCAACTATTACCTTGTGTTATATGCATAGACAAAGCTAGGATTTTGAAAAGACAGGTGCAGATTGTGTGGCACATCATCACATATACACAAAACATTTTTATCTACTTAAAGGGAAACCAGATGCTTTGCTAATATGCTAGCACCATATTATGCATTTTAAGGTCAAAGGGAAAACCAATATAACTAGCTGAATGTGGGCTAACTTGCTAGATCATCTATAAAGTTTAAAAAACACAATAAACTAGGCAAAATAGTCAAAATGATCAAAATATATTGTATCATTAAGTCCAGTAGTCATTATAATTAAATGTACATCTCTTATTCAGATTCATAAAGCAAAATCTAGTCTTCTCGAGCGTCTTGACAGTACCGCCAATACTTCCTGTCAGCCATTTCTATACCTGAGTTAAGGTTTTTCCTAGAACTAAAAACAGTCTTCAGGCTACAAAATAGAAGAGAGACATTACCAGGAATGGCTAACAGACAACAAAATTGCAGAAGAAAGGATAGTTTGAACAGTAGGTTAGCAAGACCATTCAAAAGACAAAGGGTCTTTATCACCCGCAGAGTGGAGAGAGATTAGAAGGAATCAGGGAGATGACAATGAGCTATGAAGGCAGTTAGTTTTAAAGTTTGGGTACAGCCAGAATCAAAGGGGAGTGCAGCTGCACCATTGCACCTCACTGGATCCACCCCTGGTTATATACCGGGTCAAGTATGTACAATCCCTATGTTGAGGTACAGGTCTAACTTTCTTTAAATGTGGCAGATGTCTGGTAATTCAATTCCTCATGGCTTTTGTTTGCCTGCAGGAGATAGGAAAGATTCCATAAAGTCTACTACCTTCTGGGGTTTTTTTGGAGGCTTCCTCTAAGCACTGGGATGTTGGCCACATAGGCCACGTCCACATGACCGTGAACATTTGCTTCCCTTGGGACAAGTAGCAGCGGCACACCTTGTGCCACTGCTACTTGTTTCCAGGGAATACCCATGCCACATGCCCCATGCTGGCCCCAGAAGCCTTACCTGGGGCCCTGGGGGCCTCGGAGAGCTGCAGCCGCAGTGCTCCTGCAACTGGGAGCCCAGCCAGCAGCTAGAGCATGGCACTGGCCAGACAGGCTCTGGTTTTGGGCGATGAACACTGCTGCCATGGGATCTCCTGGGATCAAAAAACCCACCACGCTGCCAGGAAGCAGTGTGGCAAATGTCTGCATGCGTGGTGTTTGTCCCGCAGATGGGTCTGCAGTGCCACATACCACATGTCCACGCTTATCTGGGCATGGCCATTTATGGCTGGAGGTTTTTGCCTGGGGTGTGCTAATGCTCCTGCTGGCACTTGGGAAACTCTCAAAGGTCTTGCTCTGGGTCATAACAAATGCCAAGTCTGGAATCAGAAAGGAGGAGTGTGTTCTCTACATCAGATTAGCAAGGACTCTGCTTTCCTCTGCAACATGGGGCATGATCCTCTTCATAGCATCCTCTCAGCATGTATTAACCAGTTAATTCTCTGTCACTGCAGTGCCAGAGCAATGGCAGCATATCATCCATGTCTACTTATGTTACATTATGGGATGTTCTTGGTGTTTCTGGTTTTGTGCCTCAGTTGTGTGTGGAGGTCTGAAGTGGCAGTTTTGGGGATTCTATGGGTAAAACCTTTTCCTCCCCTTCTCTGCCATATTAATTCAATATATTCACAACACACTGAATTTGACTGTCCACTATCTTTGCAGTCTTCATTCCATCCTGCTTCTATCCCTTCTCTGACTAGAAATGAGTTTTCTAAGTAAGAAAGAATACTAATATTTAGGGTTATTTCTTTGTAAGTGACCTACAGTAGGTAGCACATGAGAAAGTTGTGTGTTACTATGCTTGTCCTAGAGTGAAGGGCTTCTGAAAGAGCTGTCACAGTGGATTTAGAAAGCATTAATGACTTGTCTTAAGAGTCCAGGAACCCAAATTATGGAGATAAAAATTGAATCAGCCAATCATCATTATAGAGTTCAGTGAAGTCCATCTTCATTCTATTCCTGGTATCTTAGGTCAGTCAGCACAGAAAAAAGGATTTATTTGGAGGCTGAGGATTTAGAAATTCATAGAAGTTTTTTTTTCTATCCTTAGCTAGCATTTGCTCTACCTTACCTCAGCATACTTTGAAACCACTGATAAATCAATTCCTGACCTGACAAAGAGAAATATCAGAAACAGATTCTAATACATACAGTATGAAGTATCACACATTTCTGACCCAATACTCTTTTGGGCTGAATTCACCCAAACTCCATTTTTTCCATCTTCTGTCTTTGTTCATAGACTCATTAGCTTGGTATCCTACCCCAGTGAGTTTTATTTTTTGCTCTCCATCTTTTTAATTGATTCTCTTTCAATGAATCACATGGCTATACAAAACTCAAGTTACCTTAAAACAGTATCATGACAAAACACCAGAAGCATTAACATAGTTGTTGAAATAGGAAGGTTGACAAGACAGCTCCTTCCTACCGCTATGGAGGCAACAGCTGCTTCAAAAATCCTACCAAACAGGTTTCCTTTACAGGTTTCCTTTCCTTCATGGTGACCAAGAGGTCACCATATTCAGTTTATTTTGGACCAAAGGGAAAAGCAACTTTCAGAGTACCACTCTTAGCTAAATTCATAAGGATAGATTCTTTACCTATGTAGCCCTCTCTCCCCCAAAATGGGAAAGTGGAAACTGTCCCAGAACCTCCACAGAGAATTCCCTAACTGTGCCCCCCTCTCCTCTACAGCAATCCAGGTTAGATATCTCTACTAACCACTGCTCTGGCAGTTCACATGGGTAGAGGTGATTCTTCATGTAGGTCTTGGAACTTTTTAAAACTATTTCTTTTCAAAATAATTAATTGATTCTGCATTTGTTTTAATCTGTTCAAATGGCACAATGACAATTGAATGAATAGACAGTAAAGAAGTTAATAATTTGAGGAATGATTAGATGATCATAGAGCTAAGTGCTGTTCTTTCAATTCATTCCTATAGCTCTATCAGTAATGTTTATTTATACAAAATTTATATCACTTGTCATGAGTAATTTTGGACCATTTCTCCAATTTATGAATGTCATTTTGAATGCTTATCCTATCTTCCAAAGCAGTAGAGAATAAAGTGTGCTACCTGCACCTGATTTTTTTTGGTCTCAAGTACAAAACAGAAGCAAACAGTAAAAAATCCCTAAGACATTAAAAAATTGAACAAAAATGGCATTGTTTTGGCAGTGCTGCTTTCTAGGGGTCATCTGAATCATGAGTTTTCCAGGAAAGATAACTCGATTTTTACCATGATTTAATTATTTAACTTTCTCCGTTTAAAAAACTCAGAACTCAAACTTTCCCCCGAAGGGAAGAAGATAGATAATAGTCACATTTTTAAAAGACTTCTTATCTAAACCTAAATATGAGTTAACAGTCTTTACCTCAGCTGTTCAAATCTTTTATTTTAGCAGTGCTACAAAGATTTATCCAAACTGAGCATCTTTCTCTATGGATTCTAATCTAGATTTTTGTGAGCTTTAAACCTTTGCAATGTTAGTAAAGTAAAACTTAAGAGATTTAGAAAAAGAAGGCCCATTTTTTCAAAAAGCCATGAGAAACCTGAGTCACTTTTGAAAATGGCTTATATTCTGGCAGCAGAACTTGATGTAGTTATGTAGATTTTGCAACACCGAGCGAAACAATACTAAGTAACTTTTAAAATATAGACCCTTACATATAACTGAGGGAAGGAGCACCTGATAACCAGATTGAAAATTTATTAAGCAAGTCTGAGTGACCCGTGGTTATTTTAATAACAGCAAAGGAATGGGAGAACTAATATCCTTCATAAAGGCAGAACCCAGATTTGGCCCTAAGGATTTGAGTTTGCGCTGTTTTCTTTGGTACAAAAAGAAAGCAAACGTTCCTCATTTATTAAATAATATCCCCTCTGGCTATCAAGTAGAACTGCAGATCTTGTTGCCTTGCAAAGTTTTTCAATTAATATGCCACTTATCCAGTGGCATATTAAATTTAACGAGTGTAATATCTGTTGCCATTTTCTTTCTGCTGTGGATCAACAGTGTCTTCTCTTATCCACTGGGCCAAGCAGCAGAACTAAACTACGAGCAGCACCCAGAAGTCTGTTGGACACAATAAATCTACTGGTTAAACACGTGTTATGCCTCTGTGAGAAATAATGCTTTTTTTTCCATCTTTGATGTTCTAAAGTAATACACTTAATTTTCAGTTAGCAAGAGTGTATACTCCTCCACCCTGGACACCTACAGCTGACATGGCAGTGCCTGCACCTCTGCGTGACTCCTAGTCTTCAGTTGACCCAGTCAGCCTCCAACACCTTCTGGGTTTCAGTGGCCTAGCTTTTTGGCTCGTAAAGTAAAAAGTTGCACCTCAGAGGTACCTAAAATTCAAGATAAACACACCAACTCTTGTCTACTTTCTGGGCTCGAGCCTCAGCAGACTACCAGACCTACCTTTCTAAAAGGAAGTACTCTTCATGTCCTGGCTCAAACCAGCCTAGTCTCCCATAGAAAGATCTGATGATTGGGGATCCTGGTTTTCTCCAAATTAAAAAAAATACCCAATTTTCAGTTAAAAAAAAAGTAACCCCAAATCCACATTTTTCCATGATTAAAATGAAACACTACTATATGTAGATCTATATATTAGTGCCACTTCATTTAAGTCACAGAAAAATGTGGATTTGGGGTTACTTTTTTTTTAACCAAAAATCATGGATTTTTTTAAATAAGAGAAAACCAGGATCCTTGCTGATGATCAACTTTAGCTCACCAATACAATCATCAAATGAACTAAGGGGATCTTCCTTTTTAGTTCTTCACTCCTAGCTTGTCTGCTTCATGCATCACAGAGCAGGTCCAACTGAGATGCCAGCAGACCACTAACTATTTCCTAATGTATAGAATTTATATATCCCACCCAATAAAAATTGGTATTTAATAGCCGTGACATTTCTTAATTTGCTATTTTTTCAAAATAAATGTAGGCCCTGGTATTGCTAAGTTATTCATAAGCATAACTTTGCATATGAGTAGACAGACTAAAGAATTTACATGCTTCATTTTACTCTGTTGTGTATCACTTCTTATACTACTTCAATCAAGTCACTGCAGCAGCTAAGTACCTTCTAACAGTATATTAAATGTCAATTACTCTATATCAAGTGTTGTGTGCAGTCTCTCCTACTTTCCAAGGGAAGATGATTGTGTGTGACATACCGTTTGTTCTCACAAAGGTTTTTGTGCGTGTGTGTTTAATACATGCATTGACATGCCTATGTTTATGTAAAAGAAACTAAGGTTGAAGAACACTTTTTGCTTGGAACAAACAGAGGTGAAGTTTTTTATGGTTCTCAGATTCCATTAGAATTTAATTCCATATCATCAAACAAGCTACTCTGAAAAGCTTTCCTTTTTTTACCCTGGCACATTGTGCCCTTGGAATAAAAAAGTTCTATTCTTCCCAGGTGTAGACCTGTTAACAACAGTCTCCATCCTAGAGGGTTTAAAAAAATAGCCTGTGGCTGGTCCTGAAGATAAGAATTTAGGCCTTGAATTTGATTTAATACTTTAAGGGAAATTAGTGCATAGAGCAGAAAATAGGCATGATATGTTTACAGTAGTCAGCGTAGCTGAAGAGACATGCTGCAGTGTTCTATGCTATGTGGTATTGTTCAACTAAACTGCATTGCTATAGTTCACTTTAGAGATAACAAAGATGCCTGTGTGTGACCTGGCCTTGGTTATACTCCACAAAGCTGGAATGGAGTCCCCTATAGATTGAGGGGGGGAAAGTATGCAAAAGGTGCTGCTATGCAAGAGCCTGGCATCTGGAAGGAATCCAGGAGCAATGCTAAGCCATGGAAAGAAATGGCTACTTCAGAGCATGTCCCTTCAACTAAAGGGGACAGCACTGTGGTTGTGAACTGTTCAGGCATTTTCCTTTCTCATTGTCTTCTGTTAAAACTGCTCCTTTTTGTTTAATTAAATATTTCTTGAAGCAGAAACTTGAACCTATGTCTCCTGTATCCCAGGTGAATGTCTTAACCCAGAGATTCCCAAAGTGTGGGGCACACAGCCCTGGGGAGAACACATTTCCTGGGTGGGAGCACAAGTGAATAATGACCATTGATTGCTGCCAGGTCCTCAGAATTGGTGACAGTCAGGAATTGGTATCAGGGACCAATTCCCCCCACCCACTGCTGACTCCTGCTGATGCCCCTCTGTGGTGGAGGAAGCCATAACGGTGGCAGATGAAGTAGGGGGAGGAGTGTGAGAGTGCCCATTCTGCTGTGGTGAAACATAAACCCACAAAGACTGTGATATACAATGTCTTAACCACCAAGATGCACTCTTTCTCTTCCAGCACTAATTAATACTGGCACTTTTATATTAACAGCTCCAGTGATATTGAGAGCCCTATTCCAAAATAGAAACCATGCATTTGTGGTTAGGCACCTTAGATGTGGGACTGCCAGCAAGTACCCTGCCCATCAAGCTACTGGCTTTCCTGCATTGCATTTCCTTGTTTGCAATACAGAGTGAGAAAATGTTGAAATCTCAAGAGGTTTTGCAAGATGGGAAAAAATTTCCTATCTGGTTTACTCTGGATAGCTACAATTAACAGCATGTTCAAATGAAATTTAGAGATGAAAAGGAGATTGCAACATATCTGGAAGCCAATGCAGTAGAAGATGGTTTCCTTAAGATGAAATAAAGTAAAATATAGAAGGTAATATAGAAAGTAAGAGCTTAGGCAAAAGAGAGGAGAGAAGAATTAAGAAAGTATGGAATGAGAGTGAACATGAGTGAGATTAAAAGACAGGTTGTAATGGGGTCACTGAAGCAAGTGCAGGAGTCAGAAGTTTGTCTACTGTCATCCTCTGTGTCTTTAATGAGAAAGGAGGAGCTTGTGGAAGACAAGCAAAGGTCACTTTGTCAGTTTTCTTTTGGAAGTAACTGGCAAGATCCTTCACAGAAAGAAGTGAAGAACATGAAGAGTCAAAGAAGGAAAAGGTTGGTTTAACTATAGATACAGGACTCCATTAAGTTGTGGCATTAGAGTTGTTCTACTAGGGACATGGTAGAGCAAAAGGAGATTCAATCAGCCTCATATCAGGGCTTCCCAAGATGCTCTGCAGGTTGAGAGCAAGGAGTGAAGTAAGCATATGCTAGTTATTCAGGGCTGGAAGGACTGCTTTGCAATGGTAGAAAGGGCAAAAAGTGAGGCATGAATAAACAAAAGGGCAGAGAACCCTTGTCAGAAGCAGTTGGGAAGTTATCATTTAGTTGATAAAGTCACAGAGCAACCTCGTGACAGGATGGTGTAGGAAGCAATGAGTGAAGTTAAGGAGAAACTCAGTGGAGAGACAGGGACTGGGCAAATGAATGAGTTGAATCATTGTCACATTAAATGAAGATGTGAGGGTAAGGATACATGTAATGAGTCAGATAGGACATCAACATGGAAGCTTAAAGTCATGGAAAACAAGCAAGAGTAAGGAGTGGGAAAGAGGAAGGTTGATGAGGCAGAACTGGGAAGACAGATAACATCACTATGGAAGGGCAGGAGAGAAAACAGATTTAGGACAGTTTGAAATGGGAAGACATTTGAAAGCAGCAAGAACAGTAGAGTAAAAGCCCACCACTGACAATCTGATGGAGAGCAAGAGAGACCTCCCTAAGAGAGGGCAGCTTGTCAGGCAAAGAGTTACAGGTTTCAGAGACCATAGCTGGAGGGAACAACATTTAAAACAGGAGTCAGGTCTGAGGGCAATTGTTTTAGAAAGGGAGCATTTTAGCAGAAAAAAGTGTGTGGGGGGTGGGAGAGGGAGACAGGCACGAGAAGTGTGGTAAAGCAATGCAGCAATGTGTCTCTGCATACCATGCAGCTCAGAGGGGCTGTGGCTCAGCATGTTGTGACCTGCAGGCATGCTGCCCCCTGGTGCCCCAGGCTGCTTAGAAGTTGGACATCCCTGATATAGAAGGTGTCAGTGGCAAGAGATACAAAGGGAAGATGGCTGAAATACACTAATCCATGTCAACAAAGCCATGAAATGCAAAAAAAAAAAAAAAAAAGCCTTAGCATCTTCTATCTTTTTAAGCTCAGTCTTTGGAAAATAGCCAAAACACCTTTCCACAAGAATCTTCTCCTATGAGCTAACTTCACCTGACCAGTCAACCTACCAACTACTGAACTGAACACTCACTCTCCTTATTGCTCTTCCTTCAAAACCTGACATCTGCTTCAGGTGTTATAGAGCAGAGCTGAGTCAGGCCCAGGAACTCATTAACTCTTTCCTGACTTGTGTGGGATTTGTATGCCCCATCACACAACAAAAGCAAAGCAGTTAAAAAGAGCAAAAGACTCTCACATTTCAGAGTAAAAAAAAGTACAGGTACATTTTTTTCAGACTGTTACAAGTATGTGAAATAGATAAGCTATAAATTTAAATGTACCTCTTTTATTAAGTGAACAGTATAATCAGAACTTTTCATTAGGCATCTAAATATGATAGGCAACCTTCATCTTAGGGGTAGGAGCCATGCTTTTGTTTGTAGAACTGATTCTGGTCCATAACTGGGGCTGCCAGACATTACAGCCATACAAATACATAGTAATAATAACAGTCATCTTACTGGCTTTTGTTGTCTGTGCTGAGCATGAGTCATTCAGTATTTCAATTCTCTAGAGGTTTTTCTTTAGAAATCTTAAGAGTCTAATGTTTCCTTATAGGAAGGTCATTCTCTGCAGGAAGATCCATCCAGAACAAAAAGCCTGGAGCCTTAATAGTTTGTGTCCCATTGTTTGTGAGAAGTGAACTGGACAAGTGGTGCAGACTACATCAGATATACTAAAATCTTATATAAAATGTTTTTACTCAGACTTGTTACACCTACTTACTTTATTCAATATGCCCCAACATCCGTTAGTAGGGCAGCCAAAACATTCATATCAAAACTAGAGTCTTGAAACTTAACTGATTTTCAAACCTGCTGCCACCTCTCTTACAACTTCCTTCTGTATGTCTAAAACAAAAACCGCCAAACATAAAAACTTGACAGGCCTATTGTAACCACAGACATCCTTTCCGCTTGTCATACTGTATCTCTGGGTTAATCCAGTGGTAGAAGAGAAAATTAAGGCATCTCTGCAGCTCTCAGTTGTACTGAAAGCAACATGGAATCCTTGCAGTCCAGACCTAGCCCAAAATGCTCCAGAGATGACTAAAAGCAATGACAGCTCTGAAAGTGGGTGAATATTATTTGACACAGAAAGGTACACGGATTTCCCAGTTTCACTGTTTTAACAGGAAAGAAAAACTCTATGGATGTATTTATATTCAGTTGCGATATAACACCAATTGTTATTAAAACAATGCTTTTTAAACTGATCTAGTGATCATGGACTCATACAGCAGAATATACAGCATTTCTACATTTTAATGTCTTTGTCCTAATACTGCTATTAATACAAAAGACTTAAATTTTATTATTGTTATTTCATGATTTATTCATTTGAGAAGAAAAAATGTGGGCCAGCCACATGCCAATCGATCAAACATGGAAATAGAAAATTTGCCAAGAGAAAAAAAATGCAATTGTATAAGCAGCTCACCAACGTTTCTCTCCTTAAGGACCCAGAATTACCTGGCAGAATCCATGATGTGGATTGGGGCTTCTGGAAGGTATCCTTATCCAGTCCACCACCCACCAGCAAGGCCTCCATAGACAAACCAGGCCTATACTGCTGACCCAGTCACTGCAGCTGCTACCAACAGCCTGGTTGCAGCTCCAGCCCCTGTGCTCTGCCACCTCCCTGGGTATGGCACTACCCAGATACACCTCTGCTCTATATACATGTATCAGCATTAAAAATGGACCCACCTGAAGGAATAGGAAGAGTTGCCCTGCAGAGGGACAGAGTGCCAAGAGACAGAGTTTGTCCCAGTAGGGACACTATATGCCCTGAGTGCAAGTGAAGCTGTTTTGGAGGTAGCCCTCCTGCAGGCAGCCGTGGTGCTGTTGGCATGGGGGGGGGGTGAGGGCAGTGGGCGCCGACTCGCAGTTGGCAACCACTCGCAGACGCTGCTGGCAGCAGCAGTGGTGGCAGCCAGCGGTGATAGTGAACCACCTGCAGACACCACCAGTGGTGTCAGCAGTGTGGGGGAGGGCATGATGAGCGGTGACCACCCACAGGTGCCACTGGCAGTGTCAGTGGTGCCTTTTCACAGGGGGTGCACTGCCATGTTCAGGGGGTGCACATGCACTCATGTGCACCCCCAGGCATCGCCAATGCCCACAACAATCCTTCTGAGACCACCTGGCAGAGCCTTGCAGAAGAGAGTGCTACAGTGTGTCCATTCTCCCTCTTTTCCCCCTCCAAGCCCTGCCTGAATAGGCACAAGAGAGGGGCTGCCTGGGAGGAGACTCCGAGCCTGGGAAGGCCCTTCTGCAAGCCCCTGTGTGCCTGGGTAAGAACGGCAGAGGAGGGGGATGCAGGGCCAGGGGGGAGACTGCTTGAGACTGCCCTGTTTTTTCCCCTGTGTACATGTTTCAAAATGTACAGCAGTCAATGATATTCCTATAATGACTGGTTCCAGAAGCAAACTCTCCTGCCACGGCTGCTGCTTAATAGATGATCTTTCTGAATATTCAGTTGCAGACATGCAACACTTTGGATATTCCCTCAAAGAACAGACCAGAATAGAAATGTAAAAAATACTGAACACCAGAGCCCCAATAAGACTGACAGATCTTTAATGAAGTCTGGAAACAGAATCACTGCTGGTATATCCAAAAAGGGTGTCAGTGACAACAGGAGAAGAACTGAATTACTCTGTCTTACAGGGAAGGTCTTCTGCACTGTGGTATTACACAAGATGAAAAAAAGGAACAGATACAAAGTGTAGAGGAGAACAGAATGGTTTCAGGTCCAAGAGATATTGCAAATATTCATACTAAGGACCTGAGTGAAGAATATATAGAATGACAGCTGCCCTTTGTCATGAGTTTCACTAACTTTCAAAAGATAGTTCAAAGACTACATAGATCGACCCTGAGAGGGGGATCCAAGATTTCATAACAAGGGGTATGGGAGCAGCACCCAGCACTGCAGGGGTGTCTGCACTCCCCCCCCCCATTGCTCAGAGACACATCCTTCTCCTTCCTTCCCCCTACTGCTTTCCCATGGGTAGTGCAAGCTCCAGGGCTATCCATTCCTGCCCACTCCAGTTGGGCTGGCTTGGGGACTGGGCTCAGTAGGGAACTGTGGCAGTGGTGATGGTTGGAGTGGTTCCCCCACCCATGCTTGCTCCCAGACAGAACACACAGTTCCCGGGAGGGCAAAGAGGAGAGGGGGGTACATGGTTCTGCAAGCTGGGGGGAGCAGGGCCCAGCACTCTTACCCCTGACAGCAACTCTGAAAGAGTTGTTGGCTGAGCTGCTGCTGTCACCACTGCCTATGCTCTGCCCACCCCAGCTGTTGCTCTAAAAACAGCAGCAGCAGCCAAGGGTGTTTTGGAGTTCCCAGCACAGGTATGCTACTGGGGTGCAGACTCTGCTGGGTGGGGGATGATTGCAGCCCCTCCTAACTTGGCACACAGGGCAGGTGCCTGTCTCGGCCAACCCTAGGTATGCTGTGCAAATTAACAAACTCTTTCTGAGTCACTGAATCTGTATCTTTACTGTTCTATTCCAGACTGTAATAGTATTTCATTTTGAAGAAGGATCTCAGACGTCCCCACACTTTCTCTCCTTGGCGTGTCTTATCCCTCACACTCTCCTTTCCTACTTCTCCCCTTCATCTTGAATCTGCTGCAGGCATAATACCCACCTGAGATTCCTACTAAGCTTTAATTTAAAGCTAGCTTTTATTGGGCCCTGGCACACCATCTCTCATTACACTTCTTTGTTTCCACATTTAAAATATTTCATGAGTAATTTATTTAGCAAAGTTATGTCTGTCCTTAGGATTTTTTCTTCTTCTGACCTCAACACAAAACAGCATTCATACAGTCAGTAAAGCTTCACCAGCTTTAGGGGACAGCCTAGAAACTTAAGTAAAGCTAGATGCAATGCAATTCAGTATTCATGGTTATATTTATGTTGTTTGTTCATTGTGGGAATAAAAAGCTCCGATACATTTATTAGAGTACCTAGAATGGATTTTTGTTTGTTTGGAATGAAGGTGGCAATGTCAAGAATTTTTCCATCATTTTAATGTATACGTTCTATTCCACAGCACCCATGCTGCACAAATTGTTTTTTATCTTTTCTTTTCCTCCAGTACATTTGGCATAAGATAGATATTTTTCCCACCCTCATGTTTACTGTGAAGCACAGACAACACTGCTCTGCTTTGTTTATTTTCTTCTTTATATAAAAAGCATCATCAATAGCACCAGAGCAGATATAATAACGAACAATACTGGAAATTGAGGTAGTCAAATCATCAATAGAGTTTTTATTATTAAATACATACTGCAGTATTGTACAGAGGCAATAGTGAAGATGGATCGCATGCACTGTAAGAATGCATACGTAGACATAGTAGCTGCTATGTACAGCTCCCAGTCCAAGAACATGATTCTACAACTGCCTCTAGTCAGGTAAACCTTATATCTACACAGAGGTAACTGAAGGGTTGAAGACTAACAAGACCCAGAACAACAAAAAGAAACAATGCAGTATGTACCATTGAATATCACTATATAAAAATGCATTTTTTTTTAAGTTTTCCAGAAACAAAGTGTCAACTTTGCTAACTACCCTCAAACAAGCCACTACTAATCACTGGCTGATTTCTTATATTCATCACACCATAAATGGGGAAATCACAAAAGTTCAGTTTGAAAACAAAATTAACACAACAGAGCTGCTTGCAACTTTAAATACATGAATTGTGTTTCCTTGATCCACACAGATTTGGAACATCAGTATAACTAACTCTGAACAATGTGTTTTCTGTATTAATAAACATAGGGAGTGCAAATTTTTCTACCAGACTACCCAATCAAAATGCTTCAAAATTTGATTTGAGGAAATAATATGACTATCTATCTTAATTATATCCAATTTCTGGGGGATAGATCCAATAAAGTACTTAAGTGCCTAGAAGCAAGGAGTTTTTGTGGGTGACATCTTTTATTGGACCAACTGCATGGTTGAGGTAGATTTAGACAAGCTTTTGGGTTTGCAGAGCAGGACTTAAGTGGAACTTAGGTACCTACATCCAAAATCACTATTCAGTTCTCACCTAAAGTGCCTACGCTCTATATGGACCTTTACTTTTTTTCATTTTAAAATTCCCTGGCCAATTAGAGTTCTATATGTGCCTATGCTCCTAAGCATTTAGTCCTAAGTCTGGCCAACTCCATAACTAGCTCAAGCATATCAGGATACAGAAACTCAAGAATGACTGATATAGCCCCGTGAAGCATGCTCAGAAGGCCTACTAACACATGCTGACAGGATGGAACCCATCACAAATTTCTTTTTAAAAAAGCCAAAAAAAAAATGCTCTCTGCTGCCTCAACCCTTGTATATAATGGTATATAACTCACAATCTACTGACAACCTATTGCAAGCTACATTTTCCAATGGAGTCCTGTGCTCGTGAACAGTCTTGCCACCTTACTAAATTGCCACACAGGGGGCATGTCTACACATGCACAGTTACTGCACAATTACTTAGGTAACCAACAATTACTGTTCAGTATGGGTGTGTGTCTACACATGCACACCCATACTGAACAGTAAGTATGGCAACTTATGCCAACTTTGGCGTAAATTTGCCACCTGCATGGCAATGCATGTGTAGATGCCTTGCTGCACAGTAGTAACCTTGTGTGTGTGGACTGATTTAGGACTGACTTGTCCACACACAGAGTTACTCCACTGTAATACCTGTACGTGTAGATGCTATTGTAAAAACGACTTACTGTGCAGTAAATGCATGTGTAGACATGCCCAGGCTGACTTCCCAAATCACTGAGCCCTTGATATGATCTCAGAAGGCCACATGCCAGGGTGATATTGTCCACCCTAGCCTAGTGGTTGGAGCACCCTAGCCTAGTGGTTGGAGCATTCCTCCAGCAAGTGAAAGACCTGAGTTTAATTATAACAAAATATCCATTTGAAGAAAAATCCCAGCCCTCACTCTAATTTCTCACCCCAAACTGGCCTGAAGGGGTTCAAACCCATTGTGACCACTTCCAGCACACTACAAGCCAGATTGAGTGGAGATACTCCCCAGCCCTCCTGCAGAAGCTGGGCCACTGAACAAAGAATTCAAGAATCATTGGACCACAGAAAGAAAGAGGGGAGGATCCTGATGCTACAGTTAAGATGTTCACCTGGGATGTAGAGCACCAGTCACAGCTTCCTGATCAGTTAATGCCTTTTATCTAACATCTGTTTATACTGAAGTAGTCTCCAGAGATCTAGAAGAGAACTGAGGCCATATTTTGCCTACAAACCACCATAAAAACATGGTCTCTCTACAGACATATATGTAATATTTAAAAAAAGTTCTTTGAGGCGATAATTCTTAAACAGAATGCAGAGAGAGCAGTTAAATTCAGTAGGCTGGTGCTAATAGATCATTCAGTTCCATTTCAGTGGGTTTTCTATATATGATAACTCATATATAATGCCAAATACATACCAAATATATTTATATCACAAATTAAATGCATCTAGAGTAAGCTTATGTCTTCCTGTTCAGTTTTGATGTATTGCAATTACATTTTATGTTGATTTAGATGTGGTAACTTATATATATAAGTTATTGTCCGAAACAAGATCCCATGCCTTCCACATATATACAATATTTAGGCCCTGAACTTTAAGGCATCTACAGGTGTGTGGACTTAGGTTCATAAAATGATCCAATTAGCCTCAGGGGGAGAATTCACATATGAAAAGCTGTTCGTGCATATGTTGTCTTCTACTGGGTGACTGAATGATTTTGTTAAGTACACTTAACAAAAGTGCTAGCCAATATTTAATTATCCTCACCAACCCCAAGTGTGGCATATTTGTTATATATCTACTAGATGTATAGCTGCACTTTCACTTTTAAAATAGTTACAATAAAATCATGGTAACAGATCGGTTTTGGTGAAAATTTTCTAACATGATGGAAGATAAGACATGACAAATGATATTTTTCAGTAGTGAGCTATATAACAGATCACCTTTAATGTGTCACTGCAATATTACTAGTAGGCAAAAAAAACCCAGAGACCTGTTTTAAAACACGATAGTACATGACAGTTAAGAGCATTCTATCTAGGGGAAAATTGGGGGGAAATTTAGGTAGACATGTTTTAAGCAGGTATTGTCGGTTTATCTCCCCAAACTGTAATGTTCCAATTTTGGTTATGGTAAGCATTTCAGAAAAAGTGTGATATTTCCGCTCCTTTGAGATACCAATATATCTGTGATGGATGCCACATTGCAGTACAGATGAATTAAGCTTCTCTCCACGGAAAGACAAAATCTCTGATCCTATTGAAACTTTTTAGAAAATAAGGGAACTGGTAGACCTGCTGTTCTTTTGGAAGCAAAGAAAGGGGCTGCTGTTACTTTGGACCAGTTGGAAATTAGAATCAAAGACATTGCAGATGATCTCATCATTAGCAATGCAAGAATTTAATTTGCAAAGTTGGCCCAGTGACAATGACTCCCCTAAGGCCTAAGGAGAAAAAGTGGTTCCAGCAAAGTGATCACACTACAGTCACCTTTTGGAATCTAAAGGATGCAGAGTTATTGAAGCATGACTACAACAGAAAGAGCCCAAATCTGTATTAGGCACTGAACTCTGCACAGATTGCCTCTGCACCATGTGGCTAGAAGTATTGATTTCTTCACTCATGTGGAAATTATAAAGATGTTCTATCATTCTCCCTTTAAAATTGCCCTGAAAAAGCTCAGCAAGTATTACCAACTGCAAAAAACGGTTTTCCCCAGGAAGGGCTGATATCAGTTATGACTAAAGGGCGAAAGGGTGTGGTGTTCTTTCCACTTCAGTGTTTCTGAGGATTAATGATGTGACAGAGTAAGCATACAATTGCCAAATAATGTTACATTTAGAAAGCAATAACAATTGAAAATGGGATGTACCTCAACGTACAGAAATATAATATAAAAACTTCCATTTTGTTTTCATTTATCTAATGCTGCTCAGGAAAGCAAGTGGTGCTGGATCAGCCATCAGAAGCATGGCTGACAGACCCTAGTCTGCATAAAAGTAGTTATCTATAGATGTGCTTGTAGTCCAGCTATGCTGTTGGTGGGCTAATCTCTAAAGTCAGAAACACACACAAAAAAGAGAAATTGCTATTAGCTCTTGTCATTGTTCATATAAGGCCTGTCACACAGGGATGAGTACTTCTGATCTTCTCATCAGGAGAGAGCAAAATAAACATAGCCTCACTACAAGGCTAGGGACAGAAGTTTCACATAAACTGATTTAAGTGATCAGAAACTGGTTTAAGCTTGAAACACAACATAAGTTTCAGGGCACATAACTTAATTTCAAAATGGCCGAAACTGGTTTAAGATAAACTTGGTTTAAGATAAACTTGATTGGATGTAGTAGCCTCTTGAAGGCTCAGATCAAGCGGTGAAGGCCATCCCAGCCGCAGCAGGGGAGATCTCCGTGAACTGCACCATCCCTGGCTGCGAGAGCCAGATGCGACCTGACATAGTCAACACCAACAAAGAGGCCAAGAAGGTTGTGATTGTGGACATCACCATCCCCTTCGAGAACTGGCGGCAAGCCTTCACCGACGCCCAGGCTCACAAGTGGGAGAAGTACGCCCCACTGGCTGACACCCTGAGGGGCTGTGGCCATGACATGACAGTCGATGCGCTCATCGTGGGAACACTCGGAGCCTGGGACCCCAGCAACGAGAGCATCCTGCGTGCCTGCCGCATCTGCTGCCGCTACGCCAAGCTGATGTGCTGCCTCATGGTGTCTGACACCATCTGTTGGCCCCGCAACATCTACGTGGAACACATCACAGGCCACTGCCAGTACTCCAACCCCACCAGACAAGCCGCTGCCAGACCGGACCCAGAGGGGACCACCTGAACCGCCCCTCCTCTGCACCAGATGGACCTTCACTTCACTCTGAGAGGATTCTTCAACCACGGATGACCCCACTCCACCCGAAGAGGACTCCCGCAATAAGACTCTATATAGACTGAGACACTTCCTTTGAACCACTTCCTCCACCATTGTGGACCATTGTAACAAGTTTGTGTGTATCAATCTCCTTTCTCTCTCAGTGTCGCGAACCCCCTCCCTCCCCTTCCTCCATCCCCCACCCCCAGGATTAGTTGGCTAACTTTGTACCTCTTGTAACCTAGTTGCGTTCCTGTCCTCACCCCCATCCCTCTATTGTTAGTCCCTCGCTCGGGCGATCTGTATTTCCCTACCAGCTTTGTCATCTTTTTTGGATTCCCAGTCCTAAACATTTACTAATAAAAGTCAATCTGTTCTTATCAGACTTAACTGACTTGGGTCAAACCAGTTTATGCAACTTCTGTCCCAGACCCCTTCCTGACAAGTTAAATCAGAGTCCCCCAGCAACCCAGATGCTTTGCAGCCCTGGGCAGGGCTGTGCTCTCCGCTCCGGAGAGCAGGACTGGCCGTGGCCCTCTGCTCTCTAGCCCAAGCAAGGATGGGGGTATGGCCTGAGGCAAAGGGAACAAGGGAGGGGTTTATTCCTCCCCCAGTCCTCTACCAGGGGACTGCAGGTCCTGTCAGCTATTCTTCTCCCCTCCTGGAATCCAGCAGCAGGGAAGGGACCATGGCTAGAGCCAGTTAGCATGGCTCTCACCATCCACCTGCCTCACCAGTGGCTGGGGCTGCAGGCCTGAGCCCAGCCAGCCTACTAGTGCTGCTGAAGGTGGAGGCAGAGGGGCCAGCCTGGGCTGGGCCATTGAGTCCAGGTCCTCCCCAGCAGGCTGCAGCTTGGGCCAGAGCCATGAGGCCTGTGCAGCTCCCTGTACCCAAGCTGATTGGGGCTGTCATAGAGCCCCAGCCAGCATGGAAGGGCCCCACAGGGCCGGCCTGTGGGGCCAGGGCCCTGCATGGGATCCTAGCCAAGCAGCACAGGCAGGGGCTGGCTGGGTAGTAGGCTTCCTGGGCTAGTTTGGAGGTGCCAGCAGGCCCCAAGTCCAGCAGCCACTGTCGCTGCACACCCTGTCCTGTGCAGCACCTGGGGCTGCAGCTGCATAACCAGCAGCGGGCTGCCTGCGCTGGGAGGTGGAGTGAGGGGGGTCTGTTCTGCCCCCTCAACTCCAACTGCTACTGCCATGACTGTGCCACTCTGGGTGGGGGAAAAATTAGGAAGCTTCAGCCCCACAGCCTCTACCCAGCACATCGGCAATGCATAGGGGGTGCACATGCACCCCTTGGAAACACCAGCTGCAAAACCGGAAGTGTACTTCTGGTTTTGCTGCTGGTGATTTTGGGCTCGGCGATTGGCTGCTGGGGAACAGTCCCCCATCAATGATTGGCTCCTGGGGTATCCTCCCGCACCAGTCACCAGTTGGCAATCTGTTTCCCCCCCAGACTCGGGCCCATGGTCCAGCATGTGGATCTCCAGCTCTGTGCACAGCTCTCAGATATCTTGGAAGGTGGAAGACATCCAGGTGGAAGGTGCGGGCTGAAGCTAGAGCTCCACATGTGGGGCAGAAGCCACTGGACTGAAGCTCTCCCCACCCCCCGCCCCACCACCTCCCTGAGTGGTGCAGCAGTGACAGAAGTGGAAGGAGGATTAGCTGCTGAAGATAAAGGGAAGCTGACTTGGCTCAGCAGGGCTGTTTTTCGCCACTCACCTACAGCTGCGGCTGCTGCTCCTGCTGCACCGTGCAGCACTGCTTAGGGCAGGGGGAGCTTCAGCCCCATGGTTTCAGCCCAGTTCATAGAGCTCTTGCTCCAGCTCCAGCTGCTTTCCATCTGCTCTGCCACATGGTGTAATGAGCAGCCCCTGTGGGCAGAGAGCATGGAAAATGTCTAAGAGCTAGAGTCAGAGCTCCACGAGCTGGGCTGAAGCAGCCGGGCTGAAGGAAGCAGCACTGCGCAGTGCAATAGGAGCAGAAGCCACAGCTGGAGGCAAGGGGAGAAAAACAGCCCTGCCGTGCCAAGCCAGTTTCCATGTGCCTTCAGCAGCTACTCCCCACGCCAATCCTGCCACTACTGCGCTGCTCTGAGAGATGGTGAGGTGGGAGGGGTAGCAGGGGGCACCTTCAGCCTGGTGGCTTCTGCCCCATGCATGGAGCTCCAGGTGCAGCCCCCATATGTCTTCCACCCAGATACCTTCCACCTTCTAAGGCATCTGGCAGCTGGAGCTGGAGCTGGAGCTCCACGTGCTGGGCAGAAGCCATGTGGCTGAAATTTCTCATCCCCCACCCCCCCACCCAGAGTGGCGTGGCACTGTCACGGAAGTGGCAGCTAAGGCAAGGAGGGCAGAACAGCCCTGCCCCCTGTCAGGCCAGCCAGCCCACAGCTGTTTGTGCGACTGTAGTCCCAGGTGCTGCATGAGACAGGGAGTGCAGCAACAGCAGCTGCCAGGCTCAGGGCCTGCTGGTACCTCTGAGCTGGCCCGAGAAACCCACTCCCCAGCCAGCTCCTGCCTGTACTGCCAGATGGGGCCATCATGCAGCTGCAGCAGGTTGTGAAGTGTCCTGTCCCCAAGGGCCAGCCCCATGGGGCCTTACCCAGTCGGCTGGGGCTCAGTGACAGCCCCACCTGGCTTGGGCTCAGGGAACCAGGAGCAATCTGGCTACATAGCCTGGGCTGCCCCCTGCCTCTGCCATCAGCAACACCCACAGGCTAGCTGGGTTCAGCCCTGCAGCCCCAGCTACAGCTTCAGCCCCAGCCCTGGGTAGGGCCATAGCAGGGCAATGCTGGTTGGCTTTGGCCAGGCCCCCACCCCGCCCAAGCAAGAACAGGAGGGAAAGCTGGGCAGACCCCAACTGCGGTACCATGTCTGGAGACAGGGAAGTTTATTCCCCACCCCCTGCCCCACTTTGCCTGAGGTGCTGCCCTGGCCCATGTCTGTCCTTGGGGACAAGCTTGGCAAGGGCTGCATCCCTCCTATCCCTCCAGGCACAGCCTGGCTGGGGTCCCTACAGGCCAGGGTGGGGTTTAAACCCCTTGCCAATCATAATTAGCTCCTGCTGGGGGCCTGGCCACACCCCCAGCAGTTTCCCTCCAGCCTTGTGGCTGCTGCAAAGGGACAGGAGGCTACCTTTCCCCCCCACCCCGCTTCTAGCCTAAGACACTGCAGGCAGGTGCCTCCATTTCCAGAATAAAACATGAATGTCTGTGCACTTGCAAATCAGTTCAATCTTTGCAGGTTAGGCTAACCTGCAAAGATTTAATCAATTCAGGCTCCGGTTTTTTTTTTTCTGTTTGTCCCTAGCCCAATAATTTAAAAAAAAAACCCTTATGAAAACTGTAGGAGGAAAAAGTACAGTCTCATAACTAAGAAAGTTGAATACAACACTACAGAATTGTTACTCTTTCTGCCACAGGGTTCTTTTATGGTCACTTCTGCTCTCCACATTTCCCATGGGCATACCTTTAAACTTTAGGCCTGATTTGCTAAAATGCTGAGCACCTACTATTAAAACTGAAGCTCTACAAGGCACTTAACTCCTGTTTGTGCTGTCAACTAAGCACTGCTACACACAAAATTCTGCTGGCAAAGACTTGAACACTCAGAGCTCCTCAAAAGCAGCATAATCTTCTCTATCCAGGTTACTCCACCTCTGCAGAGCAGAGCAAGGCTTCTGCTACCAGCTGGCAGCCAGCTGGTGGGCTTCTACAATTATCCAACCACAGGATATTGGTCAGCTTCCTGGCCACTAAATAAATTCATTGTGGGCTACTTTGACTGTATTCCAGTTCTGTTATTTATCTTTCTAAATCTCTTTGATGCCAGGTATGTTATAGTTTAGGTTTTGTACTAGGACCTCTGGTTTATTTCCCCCTTTCTCTGGGCAATTTCCCACGGACAACTCAGATATTTGGCATATTGGTCCATTATTCTCCCTCCTCTAGCCTTATTGCAGTTGCACATTTCCCCCTCACCTCCCAGACTTCAGATGTTTGACCAGGTCACTGTTATTCTTGTTCCAATGTACGATGGCTTTTGTAACTGACTTCCTTCAAATCTCATTTAAAACTACCTTACAAGGCTGGTAAGTTAGCATCACAAAATGCTCTTCCTTGTCTTCATCAGATGGACTCCTTCTCTCAGCAGTTCTCCTTCCTGGAACATGTTCCAATAGTTGAGGAGAAAGATAAAAGAGATTAAGCACCCAGAAGTCCAATATACTTAGCAGTAATAGGATCAGAATAAGACCAGAAATCCGTCAGGATATAGAACTGGACAGGGCCTCATGTGTCCCTTCTATTTTATGTGCTTTTCATATAATCCTCTTCATATACTTATCCATTTCTATCATAGGACCACTTACTGCTTTTGCTCCCACTTTCCCTATAGAAAGGCTGTTCCAGAACCTCATTATTCTTATGGTGTACAACAGGTTGCTTAGCCTGCTGGCTCTGGCAGGCAGGTTGGCACCCTCAGGAGATTTTCAGCCACTCCTCCAAACTCTCACACAGTCTTTAAACCAATAGGCAAATAAGCCATCAAAACCAAACCCTGATGCCCCATTACAGGCACTCAAAAGAGAACCTGTTCGGCCCTGGCCCCTAGCACAGAAGATACACCAGTCACTGTAGGAAACAGTTTTATTTTGTAGATTTCATAGCCATTAGGGCTGAAAGGGACCTCAGAAGGTCATCGAGTCTAGCCCCCTGCCCCAGGGCAGGAAGTCAGCTGGGGTCATAGGATCCCAGCAAGATAGACATCCAAATGTCTCTTGAAGGCATTTAAGGTAGGTGCTTGAATTTCGTTCAGCAGCAGTCTATTCGAAACCTTGGGGGCTCAGACAGTAAAGAAGTTCTTCATTATTTCCAGCCTGAAACGGTCACAGAGGAGTTTGTGACCATTCAATCTTGTCATCCCTTGGGGCCCTCTGGTGAACAGACGTTCCCCCAGATCCTGATGAGCATCCCTGATAAACTTATAGGTGGCCACCAGATCACCCCTGAGCTTGCGCTTTTCCAGGCTGAAGAGTCCCATGGCTCTCAGCCTGTCATCGTAAGGTCTGTTTTCCTGACCTCTGATCATGCGCGTGGCTCTCCTCTGGACTCTCTCAAGCTTCTCCACATCCTTTTTGAATTGCGGAGCCCAAAACTGGATGCAGTACTCCAGCTGCGGCCTCACCAAGGCCAAGTTCAAGGGGAGAATGACGTCCCGGGATTTGCTTGAGAAGCATCTATGGATGCAAGCCAGCATTTTGCTGGCTTTACTAGCCACAGCATCACACTGAAGGCTCATGTTCATCGTGTGGTCAATCATGACCCCCAAGTCCCTTTCATCAGAAGTACTAGCCAGTGTAGCACTGCCAAGCCTATAAGGTTTTTCCTCCCATGGGTGGAGAACCTTGTATTTTTCAGTGTTAAATACCATCAGGTTCTTATCTGTCCATTTCTCGAGCCTGTCAAGGGCAACCTGGATAGCCCTCCTGTCCTCAGGTGTGGATACTTTACACCAAAGATTGGTGTCATCAGCAAACTTGGCCACTCCGCTTCTGACGCCAATGTCCACATCATTAATGAAGATGTTGAATAATATAGGCCCAAGGACAGAGCCTTGAGGGACCCCACTGGTCACAGGGCACCACAATGATTGACTTCCATCAATCACCACCCTCTGGGTCTGACCACATAGCCAATTCCCCAGCCAGTGGATCATGGAGAAGCCGAGGCCGCAGTTGGCCAGTTTTGCCAAAAGGTGATCATGGAATACCAGATCGAAAGCTTTTTTTAAAGTCAAGATATATGACATCAATCTCTTCCCCCTTGTCCAGGTGATAGGTCACCTGGTCATAAAAGGAAAGAAGATTGGTCAAGCAAGACCTACCTGCAACAAACCCATGCTGTCTATCCCCTCAGGATTTTGCCATCAGCCAGTCAGTTGAGAATGGTCTCTTTGATAATCTTTTCTAGGACCTTCCCCAAGACAGAGGTCAGGCTGATGGGCCTGTAGTTTGCTGGATCAACTTTCCTCCCCTTCTTGAAGATAGGTACCACATTGGCCTTCTTCCAATCTTCAGGCACTTCACCAGAGCACCAGGAGTTCTCGAAGATCCATGCCAGGGGCTGAGCTATGATGCTCACCAGCTCCTGGAGTACCCTGGGGTGTAAACTGTCAGGGCCCACTGACTTGAAGGTGTCCAGACTCTCAAGGTGTTCCTTCACAAGGTCAGCATTGATGGAGGGCAAGGAATCTCCCTCACCTGGGCCTCCCTGTCCTGTAATGGGCAAGGGCGTCCCTTGGGACTGATGAAAGACTGATGCAAAGTACCCATTTAGCAAGTTGTCTTTTTCCTGGGTGTCAGTTGTCAGTTGTCCCATCTGGTTTAGCAGGGCTCCAATGTTGCCCTTGCTTTTTCTCCAGCTCCCAACAAACCTATAAAATAACTTTTTATGTCCCTGATACTAGTAACCAGTTGGAATTCCATTGCAGCCTTGGATTTCCTGGTTTGGTCTCTACAGTGCAGAATATTCCTCCTTGAAGGTGGATCCCATCCTCCATCCTTTGTAGGCCTTTTTTTTTTTTTTTAGATGCAGGAGGTCTGCTAGTTCCCTGGAGAGCCAACGGGGCTGCTTTGCCCTTTTGCTCCCTTTCCTCCAAGATGGGATAGGCTTTGCTTGTGAATCGAGGATCGCTCTCTCAAGGAGCAACCACTCATCCTGAACTCCCCTCCTCTTTTGGCTGAGGCCCTGGCCTCACTGACAAGCTTCCTGAGCTTGTCAAAGTTAGCTTTCCTGAAGTCAAGGACTTCTATATTGCTGACTGATTTGCCAGCTTTATGGTGGATGGTGAAGGTGATCAGCTCATGGTCACTGTCACCCAGGTTCCCTTCTATCATTAGGTCACTGATAAGGTCATCCCCCATTGCAAGTACCAGGTCGAGCAGTGCTTTACCTCTCATCAGCCTATAGACTTTTTGGGTCAGATAGAGGTCATCCACGCATGTGAGAAAACTTTGTGACCATTCGGATTATTCATATTTGGCTCCTTCTCTCCAAACTTTTCTTTCACAATCTCCCTGTGCTCTCCCTTCTAACCATATTGGATTATTAAGTTGACAGTGAATCACTTCCTTATTAGCAGCTTCACCAGAGCTACAGCTACTCAACAAAGCTGGCTGCCCTCTTTTAAGGGGGTAGACCACCATGTTCCAAATATTTAGGAACCTGCTTCCAATTTCCAGTATAAATTTATTAATTGAATTTTTATATTCATTGTTCTTTGCCAGTATTACATCTTCCCCCTCGGTGTTTATCTTCCTTCTGTGTATTTATGAAAAGGAATCATATAATGTCTTAGTCTTTCCTATTTGCTAGACTAAGCAGGCCAACGTTGGTAGTTTTCTCCTCTCCTGTGACAGACTGTTCATTCCAATGATCATCCGAGTAGCCTCTCTCTGCAGGTTGAGCAAAACTTATTTGATCATGAGTTACACCCTGAGTTATTCAGAATTATATACAGTATTTCAGATGAGATCTTACCAGGACCTTGTGTCATCAACAAATTTCAACAATACATTAACACTTTGAGCCAAAGTCATCAAGGAAGACTCACCAAAAGATCCTAGGTCTGATCCTCAGGGAACTCTCCTATTAACATCTTTCCAGCCTCACACTTCCCTTTACAATTGCCCCTGTAAGCCAGGTTCCTTCCCAATTTGCAATCCCTCTAGTAATATTCATCTTCAACAGCTTCGCTAATAGCTTCCAAGATACTTCCATATCAAATACTTTAAGTCAACACAGACAAGATATTTTACATTGTTTCCATTTAAAAATAATTGATCTTATCAAAAGAAACCACCAAGTTAGTCCAGAATGACCTATCTTTGGTAAACCCACATTGGATTTTGTCTCATACTATATCATTAACTATTCTTTTTTTTTAAATTTGTTCAAAAGGCTTGCAGACTTCTGAAGACAAAATAATGGGCCAAAAGTTGCATGGATTGCTTTCCCCCTTTCTTTAAATATAAGTACTGTAGTAGCTTTGCCATTTTCTTATTAAGTGGCACTAATCCTTAGCTTGCTAGATCTATTAAAAATATCTGCTGTCAGACCCACTATCTTATGTGCCTGTTCTTTCAGAATTCTTAGATAGATTCTCTAGTCCCCCTAACTTGAAAACTTTAAGATTTTTGAGTTTGGGTTTCACCATGTTTGTAGTAATTTCTTTTCATACCCTCATTCTTATCATCCATCTTGCTTTTGCCCATTTCATCAACATCATTATCTTTGTTGATATTAAGGCAAAGTATTCTGGTTTCAGAGCTACACAAATTATCTTTACTGTCTGTCCTTTCAGTTAGGAACAGACATTACATATAAACTGATTTAAGTGATCAGAAACTGGTTTAAACCTGTAAAAGAACAAATATTCAGTGCACATAAACCAGCTTGAAAATGGCTGAAACTGGTTTGAGATAAACCTGGTTTAAAAAACTATCAGACTTAACTGATTTGGCTCAAACCAGTTGATGCAATGTCTGTCCTAGTTAAATCAGACTCCCCCAGAATCCTGACATGCTCTCTGGGCTGGGCTGGCTCCTCCCCTCTGCTCCCTGGCTCAAGATCAGCAGAGACTGTAGGTGTCTGCCGGGCTTCTGCTTCCCTCCCTCCCGCTGTCCCCTCTGCCTTCTACAGACACATGGCATTAGCCACATGCTGGCTACAGTTGGTGCTGTGGCAGACAGGACAAAGGCAGAACCAGCATGTAGCTGGTAATTTCCCTCTTTTGTTTTCTTAATGGGGTGATAAATACTGAGTTATGGGTGATAAACACTGTGCTATCAATTCCCTGCTGGGCTGGTCAGGAGTGTGGGGGGGGAGGGAACCCCTCCCTCCCTAATCAGAGCATCCTACCAGGACCAGGCCATGCTCCCCTCAACTCAGCACTACAGAAGAGAAGAGAGGGCAGAGGAGGGCTTCTCTAGCACCCCCTGGCTTCTAACCTGAGCCACTGCAGGCATCTGCCTACATTTTTTCAGTCTAGAGTGGATGTCTCTGTGATTACAAACTGGTTTAGCCTAGCCAAGTTAGACTAACCTGCAAAGACTGAATCAATTCAGGCTTAGGCTTTTTGAATGTCTGCCTCTAGCCTTCTTCACTAAGAAGCCTGCTTTTTGGGTACCCTTTTATATAACTGAGAAACCTTTTACTGTTTGTTTTAATGCCACTTGTAAAGTCTAACTCAACTTGACTTTGGCAAATCTCACTTTATCCCTACACTTCCTGGCATCTCACACAGCTTTCTCCACTGGTAAGCTCTTTTTCCCATTCCTTTTAAACTTTTTGCTTATTCCTATTAATCTTATTAAAGTGGTACACATTCCATTACCTTGGAGCTCTTTCAAGTTCTTTTGCCTTTTTTGATATACTAGCCAGTTGCCCGTCAATAATGATGAGGGGAGGGGAGTGGGCGAGGACGGAGCCCTGGCCCCCCCACCCATCTGGGGCTGCACCCCCTTCCTTCCTGCTGTTTGGGGTCTGGGCCTGCTGCCCTCTGGAGCAGCAGGCCCAGACTGACTCAACAGTGGCACGGGGATGGGAAGAGCAGGCTCAGAGCCAACGCAGGGGAGCGGGTATAAGGGAGGAGTGGGACTGGGCCCAATGGAAGGAGGAGCCTTGCTCCTCCCCTCCCCTCACAGCTGCTGTGTTGGGCTGGGCTGGGCTGGGCCGGGCCCACTTCCCCTTCCC